>NW_027555847.1:559844004-560340356 GCF_003287225.1 Phascolarctos cinereus
CCAATTCTTTCCTTCAGAGATTTTATTATCTCTTGGTCTATTTCTTATTTTTTTACCTCTTGGTCCATTTCTTCTAAGTATTCATGTGTCCTTGTAGAAGATCCATTTTTTCCTTTGAATCTATGCTTGAAGTTCTTATAGAGTATATTTCTCCTTCTGAGCTAGATTTTAGGGTATTTCTAGATCTACAATCTTTTTTTTAAAAATACCAATTATGGGGGCAGCTAGGTGGCACAGTGGATAGAGCACCGGCCCTGAAGTCAGGAGGATCTGAGTTCAAATTCAGCCTCAGACCAAACACTTGACACTTACTAGCCGTGTGACCCTGGGCAAGTCACTTAACCCCAATTGCCTAAACAAACAAATAAATAAATAAATAAAAATACCAATTAGTGTTTTCTTTCACTCATCTCTCCAGCTTTAGTTCCTAAATTGGGGTTTTATGCCAAGGCCAGGCTCCTCCCTCTGATGTGCCTTTGGGTAGGATGATAGGCCTTGCTTGATCTCCCCTACCCCCCAAGGCAGCTAGGTTCCTGCACTAACCTCCACCTCCTGGGGTTAAGCTTCCCTGAATCTTTGATGTTCGTATTGCTGGATCTTTAGGGCTCTCTATGATATCTCAGAACACAGTCCTAGGAACTTTGTAGCCCCTGGTTATCTGGGACATCTTAATATGAACACTGACATGTCACACTGGTGCCTACCACTTACAGTGGTTTCCAAGGTCCATAGTATAAGTTTCTGGCCAAATTGGGACTCTTTGACCACCCTTGAGTTTTCTCAAACTCTCCATTTATGCTACCTCTAGACACCAAGAATTTCAGGCAACATATGCCTTTGGTCTGTCTCTGGGTACTTTCATAAACCTCCAATTCATTTGCCTGTGCTAGAATTGGTTTTGCTAGCAATCTCCTTTCCTAGGCTTCTGGATGACTCTTTTAATGTAGCTCTGGGGTAGAAGAAGTCACAGTGATCTCTCATTGTATGTCTTGATCATCATTCAGTCTGGTATTAATTTCAGACTTTTGCTGGAGTACCTACATATGAAATTAAACCATGAAATCAAAAGACCCTTGTTCCTTGGAGGGAAAGCTATGGCAAATCTGGACAGCATACTAAAAAAAAAAAAGCAGAGACATCACCTCACCAACAAAGGTCTATATAATCAAAGCTATGATTTTTCCAGTAGCAATATATGGTTGTGAGAGTTGGATAAGGAAAGCTGAGAGCTACAAAAATTGATATTTTCAAATTGTGTGCTGGAGAAGGCTTTTGAGAGTCCCTCGGACAGCAAGGAGGTCAAATCAGTCAATACTTAAAGAAATTAACTCAAGCTATTCACTGGAAGGTCAAATACTGAAGCTGAAGCTTAAATACTTTGGCCACATAATGAGAAGCCAGGACTCATTGGAAAATGCCCTGATGTTGGGAAAGATTGAAGGCAAAAAGAAAAGGGGCCGGCAGAGGATGAGATGGATAGATAGTATTATGGAAGCAATGAACATGAAGTTGGGCAGACTCCAAGAGACAGTGGAGGATAGAAAGTCCTGGCATGCCATGGTCCATGGGATCGTGAAGAGTCAGACACAGCTGAACAGCTGAACAACAAACATGCATGTGGGAGTCTGACACTCTGCTTCCATTCAGCTGGCCATCTTAACCAGAGGTCCCAATGCTGACATTCTATCTTTTAAGGTACCTTTCAGTTTTGATGAACTATGTTCTAAGATCTGTGTTCTAAGGCAGAGATGTCAAGCATGTGGGTGGGTCGCACTGTGTCATGCCCAGATTAAAATGTAATTGGGAAATATTTAACAAAATAATTATACACTAGAACGCAAATAATGTTAATATGTGGCTTTCTAAGTGAACATGGAGCCTGCAGGGATCTTTATTACTGTTTAGTGGTTTTCTATTTAAGTTTGATGCCACTGTTCTAAAGGACCTTTCAGTTTTGACTATGTTTCAAGGTATCTTTCATCTTTGATAATCTGTTGTTGTTTATCCTTTGTTGTTGAAGAGGACCATGACATCAGGGAGGTGATTCCATGACATGCAGGTAAATTAGATTTGAGAGAGGGAAAGCTGTGCAAAGTCACCAGCCTTACTTTTTCCTCTGGTGCCATCTGGGTCCAGTGGCCAGATACAAATCAAGATGACTGGAGATGGCCCCAGATGCAGCGGGAGACCTTGGCTTTTTTAAGCTAAGGTCTTTAACAGGTCTCAGTTTGACTGAAGCAACATTGATTCAGTGATTAAGGCTAGGTAAGAAATGACAATCTATGTTCTAAGGTAGCTTCTGGCTTTCTTTTTCTGTAGTCCTGTGAATGAGCAGAATAGTACCTAAAAAACCCTCTAAAAATACTATAGCTCATCAAATTAATTGAGAAGTGGGCCAGGTCCATCTCTCTGAATGTAGTAGCAATCAGTGGCTGAGGCTTTGCCAGTCAGCAACTTACACAAACCACGTGGAGATTGGGCTATAGAGTTAGGAGTGAAGTACTGTGGGCTAAATAACACCAAATCTGACTAGAGGAGTAAAAAAGGCTCTGGCTGAAATATGGTTAGAAAATTCTTTTGCTGATATGGTCATAACTTTCCTTTGTTCCCAATTCATATTTCTACAAAAAGTAGATTTCTATACTAGCTATCTGGCTACTGGACATAGTGCCTCATCTTATGAACCTGTCTAGGTTAGGTCCTTATCATGTTCCAGTTAGGACAAGCTCTGGCTTGTATATTCCAGGAATTAAAGAAATTGGCAGTAACATAATGATATTCAGGAATCAGGCAGAACATTTTATATCTGAAGTTCTATTCATTCTGCAAATGTTTGTTACTGAAGGGAGAAGTAAAAATAAATAAGCCCCAGTTTCCCAAACCAGATTAACTCAGAGGCTCCTCCCAGAAATATATTAGGATCCATGAAAATGAGAGGGAAAAGGGAAATGAATTATAATGCTCCTTAAAGGACTGAGGTCAAGCTAAAGTTGTTTAGGTTTTCTTTTAATCCAATGATTTGCAGATCAAAAGAAGAAAGAGAAGATGAGTAGCTAAAGGCAGAAGAGATTTTTTTAAAATTGGGAACCAATGCAAATTTTGAGTAGGACTCTTAAAAGTCCTTGAAGGCTTAGGTTTAGGAATTACAGAATTACAGAAAACAACAGACAAAAACAGCTCACCAAAGGAGAATCAAGAGTCTTTTCTATGTTTGAAGATGTTTCATTTAGTATCTGGATAGACAAAGTACTTATTAAGTATTTACTATGTGCCAGCACTGTGCTAAGTGCTGGAAATACAAATAAAAGCAAAAAGAAAAGAAATTCCTGTCCTCAAAGAGCTTACATTCCAATACAAACCATTACTAGAACCATAAAATCAAAATATTAGAGGTCGTTCAATCCAATCTCCTCATTTCACAGATGAGAACGTGATTAGAGCTATCCAAAAGTGGAATGGACAGCCTGGAGAGGTGATAGGTTTTCCTGCTCCTAGGTATTTGAATAGAGCCTGAATGACCACTTGCTGGTATATTATAATGGGATTCCTTTCATGTATGGGTTGGACTAGGTGAGTATGAAGGTCCCTCTAAAAGCTCCAGCTCTGTGATTCTGTAATCTGACCCAAAGTCACATGGGTAGAAAGCAGTAAACCTGAAACCTGAAAGCAGGTCTCTTGACCCCTTCTCCACTCTACCATTATTCTTCCCTCTGAGAAAAAGTGCTTATTGCTGTGCGGAGACCTACTGACAAGTCCCAAATGGGACGAATGCCCCTACTTAGAGCCCAGACTAGTGTACTATCTGATGGTAACAGCCTTAAGTCACCAACACAAGGACCAGATTTGATTCCCAGGATCCCAGTCAACAAGTTTGCTTTCCTGGGCACAGAAAAGTGAGATCGCAGTTCCTCTATACAAACCTGGGGTGAAGGCTTCTTTTTAATTAGTCTCCAGAGACTGTCATTTCTAAATTGTTACTATTCTTTCCCAAAAACATATAGAGAAAATGGGCATAAGTAAGCAAATCTTTTTTAAAGCTTTATTTATATATTTGTAATTTTATTGATTATATTTGTGTTCCCAGCTTTCAGTATATTATCTGGCAAATAATGTGTTTAAAAATTATCTATCTGTCTATCCATCTATCCAGATTAACCTCATTCCCTGAAAACTCTCTTTTAAGAAGATAAAACAAGAAAAACTAAAAATGTAGTGACCTAATCTGAAAGTGCATGTAAACATTTGATATCTGTAGTACACCCCCCACCCTGTCTTTAAAAGGTAGGGGTTTTTTTCTAAATAATAGAAATCTATTTTCTCTCTTTCCTACCAATTTTTTTTTGGGGGGGGAGTAAAAGGCAAATTTGCTATAACAAATATAACAAAGCAAAATAAATTCCTGCATGGCTGTATACAAAAACATATTTTCTGGACCCTAAATCCATCACAGTGTTGGATATCATCTGGTGATGAATAATATGTTTTATAATCAGTCCTCTGGAATCACTGATGATCATTGTATTGATATTGTTCCAATAGCTTTCAAAGTTGTCTTTGCAATGTTGTTGTTTACTATATAAATTACTCTCCTGATTCTGCTCATTTCATTCTTCATCAGTTTATAAAACTCATCAAAATTACTTATTTTGTAATAGTGATGTTATTGTGTAAATTGATTTTCTGGCTCTGCTTACTTCACTCTGCATCAGTTCCTATAAGTCTTGCTATGTATTTTTGAAATCATCTATTTCCTCATTTGTTACAATACAGTAAGACTCTGTCACATTCATATACCACTATTTCTATTTTTAAATGTTTTGTTTTTAAATTTTATTTTCAATTCCAAATTCTTTCCCTTTCTCTACCCCCTCCCTGATGCATTTAGAAGGCAAGAAATATAATATCCACCATACCTATGAATTTCCACATTAGCTATGTTAAAAAAAAAGGGGGGGATAAAAAATATGGAAAAACATATGCTTCAATCTGTTCTCAGAGTTCATCAGTTCTCTCTCTCTCTGGAGGTGGATGTCATCTTTTATCAGTCCTTGGGAATTATTTAGAGTAGCTAAATCTTTCACATAAGGGAACTGAAGGAATTTGATCTTTCACCCACTACCCATAGTTGATTGTTACAGTACTGCTGTTACTGTGTGTAGTGCTCTCCTAGCTCTGCTCACTTCACAATCTATTCAAATAAATCTTCCTAGGTTCTTCTGAAATCTTTTCTTGCATCTTCATCTTTTCTTACAGCACAATAATTTTCCATCACAATCGTATACCACAATTTGTTCACACATTGCTCAATGGATGGTCTTCTTCTCAGTTTCCAGTTCTTTATCACCATAGAAAGAGCTGCTATAAATATTTTTGCACAAATGGATCCTTTTCATTTCTCTTTGATCTCTGGGATACAGACCTAGTGATGGTCATATATTACAACTTATTCAACCTCTCCTCAAATGATGGGCATCCCTTTAGTTTCCAGTTTTTCACCATCACAAAAAGAGCTGCTATACATGTTTTTGTACACATATTCCTTTGATCCCTTTTGCTTATGGGCCTATGGTTAGCTGTCACAGGTTCTGGTTACACAATCCCTGGGCAGATCCTTTGTCCAGTAGTAGTTTCTGTCGAATTGGAAAACACTGGGTTTTGCTTTGTTTTGTTGTGTTTGTTTGTTTAAAATTCTGTTTTGTTTTGCTAAATAATGAAACTGGAAGTCCAAAGAGCTCAATTCTAGTGCAGGGACTGTGAGCCCCAGCCAAGGTCGAGATGCCAAATTTGCTGAAGCGCCACTTCATAAAATCACTAAGCTCTCTGTCTCAGTTTCCCAAATGGTAAAAGAGGGATAATGATAATTTGTTTCACATGGTTCTATAGAGAAACGATTATCGTGGAAGCACTTCAGATTTGCAAATTCCCAGTTTTTAATGTTTGTTGTGTGTTCTGACATGGCTCCCTGGCCTAACTCTTGCCTCTCATTGCCTGGAACAGCAGGGACTGCATTAAAAAAAAAAATCACCACCTTACTATTAAGCTTCCTCTTTAATATAATCAGAAGAATTAAAAGAGCATTGAAAAGGAGAGTGTTTGGGTGGGAAGGCAGGCAGATGTCTAAGCACTTCATGTCAAATTTAGGGATTACAGGTATCTCTCCTATCTCACAAAAGAGATAGTGCACATGAAAGAGCTTTCTATAAGCCGTGAAGCATTATAAATATGTAATTGATTAGTAGTAGTATACACCCATGTCCTCTGTTTCAAAAGGTGATGGAGCTGTCTGCATCAATGCAGAGTAAAAGCCTTTGTCACAATGGGAAGCTATCCTGGAGGGACAATCCTATTGTCCACAGACAACCAATAATCCAAATCTTCTTTTCTTATAGGATTATTGTCAATAGACCTCCTGCTCTTGACGCATCTTGCTTCTGGAAGAACCTGCTTTGCTCAAGCAATTAAAAGGGAAGTGGGCACCTCTTAAAAGAGGTCCACTTACTGAGAACTGCTTAACAACACCAACCCACTTCAGCAGCAACAGGTGAATCAACTGGCCAGGCCAAAGCTTTTAATATCCACTAGACTCGGCTATGAGGCTGAGATCACAGTGATTCAAGAAACACAGGCCATTTGGGGAAAAGCAGAGCAATAAGACAAGGGAACATTGATCAGCTAAACTGCCCCTTATAAAACACTCATGTTGTTTTTGTTCTGCACTTCGAGTTATTTTATGGTCTCCAATATTTCATCTCCAGCAATAAGCCTTTATTATGAAAGTAGCTCTTGTTTGTTTGTTTGCTTTTATAGGGATAAAGGGAGGCAGAAGTCCTTTCCCCCCTCCTCATCTTCATCAGAAGACATAGAACTATTGTATCTTTTAATTTTAAAATTATTTATTTAAATAATGGTGATATTCAACACAAGCAATTAGAATTACTTAATTACTTCTTACATTTAAATAAATGAAATTCATCCCATAAAACCTAGGAGCAGATTTTCATTCATTTCCTTTAAACCTCTCCCAATGGCTTCTTTGATTGTCCACTCATGCCCATTTACTTTACCTCCCTTTTGGTCATAATTACTTTATATTCTGTTCTTCTGATTTTGCTCTGCATTATTTCATTGAAATCTTTCTATATTTCCTTATATTCCTTATACTTCTAGATCTTACTTGCATTGTAGTTCTCTACAACATTCAGGTACATCATTGATTTGATGATTTTTATTGGTTATTTAATTTTTGTTTGTTTTAATTATAAATAATGCTGCTATGAACATCTTACAAAGGATTTACTGAGCCAAAAGGTATGATTATTTTTGTAATTTTTATTTCAAACTGCCAAAATTTTCTTCAAAAAAATTCTGCTCATTTGCAATCCTGCCAACAATGAATTAGTGTGCCTACTTCTCCCACAATACTGACAGCCTTAAATTTCTATGCTTTTGATGATTTTTAACAATTCAATAGGTATAATGTTACATGAAAGTATTTTAATTTGTATCACTTCAGTAATAAGATTAAGCATTTTTAAAATTATTAGCAATTTGGGTTTTTTTCTTTTGAAAAATGGTCTGTTTGTCATTGTTGAGTTGTGTCAGACTCTTTGTGACCCTGTGGACCATAGCATACCAATGATGTCCATGGGCTGTTTTGGGGTTTGTTTGGGTTTTTGTTTTTTTTATTTTTGGCAAAGATACTGGAGTGGTTTGCCATTTCCTTCTTTAGTAGATTAAGGCAAACAAAAATTAAGTGACTTGCCCAGGATCATACAGCTAGTAAATGTCTGAGGTCAGCTTTGAACTCAAGTCTTCCTGACTCCAGGCCCAGAGCTCCATCCACCGACTCATGTAGGTTCCTCATATCTTTTGTCAATTTATCCATTGTGGACTGGAAGAAAATAATTTTCTTTTTAAGGTTTCCTCCTGTTCCTGTTATCTCCATTTCTTTTACAAAAGCCAGAAAGAAAAGGGAGAGAATACTAAATTATTAATTGATATTGATGAAATTTGTTAATATAATTGCTTTCCCCTTAGAGAAGGACCAATGGTAATTCATACTTGTCCCAGGGTATACCAGTCTACCTGGCCCACCAGCCCATGCATTGTCCACATCAATGAATAAACATTATGGCCTGCCACTAACATGGAAATAACCACCAAGTAAGTCACTCCTTCATGTAAATTCAGCCAATCAAAATGGGAAATATTGTGTGCTCTGTTCAATGTACCATCCTTCACAGCATCGTGAAAGAAACATGAACAGTATGGACCTGGCCCTTGCCCTTACCCAGCTCACAGTTGGAGAAATGAGATTAGCATGCATGAAGTGAGTAGAGAGCATGGCATAACATATATAATAATGACTGAAAAACTTAACTTTATGTGAGTCATGTAAGGGGTTATAAAGGGCTAACTCTTACATTATATCACTAGCCCTGAATAGAGTACAGAGGAGTCATTGTGAGCTGGTACAGTTAGATAGTACAAAAATATGTTTTTTACAGAATACTCTGACAGTCACTGGGGAGATATCCTTATGGAGATTACAGTTTTAATAAGAGAGGAGGACACATCGTGGATGACTCGCAATTTAATGGATCTATGATGTCATGAATGTGAACACTCACTTCTAATGGCAGGTTGCAACTCATCTGCACTTTTTCACCCCAAGCATCCTTGTCCTACAAATCTTCCACAGAGGATTCTACCCAACATGCTGGAGGGCTTTCTTCTAGGTCTCTGGACATTACATGGGTAGAGGTGCAGTTCCAGGGCTCATCTCTCACTCTGGCTACTTCCTTTGCCAGGGAAGGGAAGGGAACAAGCATTTATTAAGCACCTACTATATGCCAAGCACTTAGCACTAAGTGCTTTACAAATATCAACTTATTTAATCCTTGATAGGTGTCATTATTATCCCCATTTTAAAGTAGAGGAAATTGAGGCAAGCAGAAGTTAACTGACTTGCCCAGGGTCGTATAACTAGTAAATGTCTGAGTCTAGATTTGAATTCATATCTTCCCGACTCCAGATCAAGCACTCTAACCATTGTGCCATCTTCCAGTCATACATCTTTTTGGTGATATCTTTTACTACTTCTTTCACAACATTCCTTGTTAGGAATGTCCTGCAGTCTACCCGCTCCCACCATGCATCTCTATCATCCTTTGGGAAGCTCATAATTTTGATTCCTTGGTGTCCTTGGCAGCTTTTACACCATTCAAGATAGGCTCTTTTTTTTCCTCAAAAGGAAATGAAACTCACCTCAAGACTTAATTGGTCCAATCAAGGATTATACTATTGACAGTACCCTCTTGGTCCCCTAAATGTAAAAGCCAGGACTCAAGAAGTCAGGTAATCTGCTGTCAGGTTTGACACATGCTTCAGACCCCAGCCACCCTGAAAAAAATGCCAGGACAGAAGAGCTGAGCCCAAAAGACTGAATGCTGTATCCTTGCTCAATCTAACCTTCCTATACTAAGTAAACCAATTGACTCTTAGATGGCCTACAAGTGTCTCACTTGGTTCCAATTCCAAACCTGAACAACCCAACAGCCTGAGTGAACTTTCCTGGACTGAGGCCTTGGAGATTGGAATATTTCATTATTCACAGCTATATAGCATCAACAGAAGAATACTTATGTTAACAAGATAGACTTTTGTTTCAGGGAGAAACTTAGGGTCATCAAAAGCCCTTCACAATAATCTAGCCTGCCTTCTTATTATTATTCAAGTCTGAGCCCAGGCCATTATCCTTCAGTAGTATCTGTCCAAGATTAGATAGATAGATAGATAGAGAGATAGATAGAGAGAGAGAGAGAGAGAGAGAGAGAGAGAGAGAGATAAATGGATAGAGGGATGGATGGATAGAGAGAGAGACAGACAGACAGACAGACAGACAGACAGACAGACAGACAGATAGATAGATAGATAGATAGATAGATAGATAGATAGATAGATATCTTGGGCAGATCCTGCAAAAAGACAACATGTATATATTATAGATGTATATGTATTTGGTATTTAATGTATATATTATACACATATACATATAAAGACAGACAGGAAGACAGCTTTATGGGTTGTTCATCCAACTGCATATCATAGCTTGAATAATAGGAATTCTTCATCCCCTTTCTCTTTCCTGTGTGAATAGTTAGGCCAAACCCTTTTGAGTGACTCTGAATCTCATTTAGGTAGCTCTGTAATGTTCAAGAGGTTGATACAATCAACACAATGTCATCTAGGAACCCACAAGTAAAATACACATTTACCTGGAAACCAAAGGAAGGTAAGGATAGAGGACTATCATTTTCAATAACCAACAGACATTTATTAAGCACTTACTATGTGTGAGGCACTGGCCAAAAAAAAAAAGTTACAACATAACAATCCCCCTCCTCAGAGTTTAAATTCTACTGGGGGAAATGAGAAGGGGACAAAATACTAAATATCCATAGAAATTTTTATACAAAGTATCCCAAGAAAACTTGACTAGGTAGAAAATACTTTCAGCACCTTTACTATGAATAAGTTTATAACCTTAGCTAACTGTCACCTTTGAAAGAAGAGTCTAATAGAGCCATGTTTTAATGGAAGGGGAATGGATATTCAAATGAGTCATCCTTACCTATAAATGAGGGTGAATTAAATGATGACTAAGGTTCCTTCCGGCTGTAAATCCTATGATCCTATGAATATTGCTTGGATAAGGTGGATTCTATTTTTACACCACTTGAACAGCCAGGAAACAACATGCAGGGGTATCTGGATGCTAACAATGGTATTGCTTGGGGAAGGGGTCTGGATGTTCAACTGACCCCTCTTTTTTAGTCATGAACTCTAGGAATCTTTAAGAAATGCACAAAGGAATATTAGCCTAGCTAAATCCCAGTGAATAAAAACAATTTTGTTTGAAAGGATAGAAATATTTAATAACAATTTGTAAGTATATAGACCTCGGAGAAATTCGCCAACTCAGCACAAATGTGCAATTCCATCAGAAAATAACTTCTAAGAAATTCTTGACAGCAAGCCATACATATGACAGCATTCTTGCAAAGAGTATGGAAATAGAGGCTTTGGCAGAAGGCTGTATAAGCCTTCTGACAGGAAGAAGGTGGGGGTAGGGGGAGACAGGGACACAGAGAGAGAGAGAGAGAAAGAGGAAGGGAGGGAGGGAGAGCCCACCCACAAGAAAAAAGGAGCAGAGTTGAGGCCTACGAGGAGGACTGAGCAGTTCTGTACACCCTAATGTACTTCCTAATACACTGGAAGTGTACATGTCTAGTCTTTTTAGTTCATGTGTAATTGACTTCCTTTTTCACTAAAATCTCTATAGTTTGGTCCTCAACAAGGTGGCACAGTGGAGGGAGCACCGGCCTGGAGTTATGAAGACCTGAGTTCAAATCTGACCTCAGACACTTTAAAGCTATGTAATTCTTGGCAAGCCACTTAACCTGTCTGCCTCTGTTTCTTCAGCTATGACACAGGAATAATAATAATAGCATTTACACCTCAGAGTGGTGAGAATCAAAGGAAATTATTTGTAAAGTGCTTAGCACACAGGTCTTTGCATATGGTCGGAATGCTTGTTCCATTCCTGGCCTTTCCCTTCTTCATCATCCCTTGAGGATCAGAGGAAAAATCATACATTTAACATATCAGGTCAAAAAGTCACCTTAGGGATTTTGTCCTTTTTTAAACAATAAGTCAGTTCTGAATCAAGTAGGTCCAATCTACTAACAACAGAAAGCCACCTCTTTAATTCAGCCACATGACTCATTACTGCTCTGCTTTGTTTTGGCTAGAGATGAATGAGGAAAAGGTGTATTATTATGTGCCCCTATTCCAATTAACTGGAAAGTAATTAAGCAACAATAGAAAACTATGATGTTGCCATGGGTAGCTAAACAGACAAGTTCTCCACATGGGAAAAGGGAAGGGCAAAGAGTCAAAGATAATACCAAAAGAGTAAGTGAAGATGGTGGCATACCCCCTTCACAGTTTGGAAGAAAACAGTTCTTTTCCCTAAGGCTGATCTTGACTCCAACAAGCTATAAATTCCCTTCTTATTTAACAATCAGTAACAAATTTGTTGAGCACTTTCCCCTTTTTTTGAGTAGGTCCAATGCATTTTTTGTTCATGTAAGTGATCACAGAAATGAATTGGGGCTAATTTTTCTTCATCCACTGTCCTGTGGGTGGGTCAGAGGACTTCATACTCTGAGGATGCCATCCAAAAGGCCATAGAAAACTCAGGTTTTACTGTCACAAGCTCACTGATTTTCCTTTTTATTTTCTTTTTATTGTGTGAGCTAAGAAAATCCCCTAAAGGCTAATTAAATGGTTTACTTTCTGCCCTCTAGTGTATTGTGCTAAATATATTTGCTACTTTGGATGTCAACAGCAACAGATACTTCTGAAAAGCTTATGCAACATTAAAGATCAAGGAATGGAGGAGGGAAAAAGCACTAAACACTTCAGCTGAATATGTAAGGTTATACTAAACTCTAAGAAAAAAAAATATTCTAGTGCTATGTGATAAATATTTTGTTTAATATTTCCAGGGAGAATATAGGAGATTGCTACTTAATCAAATAATTGTTAATGGTTAAAGGAAATATTTTATACTTTTATTTGATTTTGGGGAAGGAAAGAAGGAAGGAAGGAAGGAAGGAAGGAAGGAAGGAAGGAAGGAAGGAAGGAAGGAAGGAAGGAAGAAGGAAAGGAAGGAAGGAAGGAAGGAAGGAAGGAAGGAAGGAAGGAAGGAAGGAAGGAAGGAAGGAAGGAAAAAAGGAAAGAAAGAGAGAAGGGAAAAAGGAAGGAAAAGGAAGGGAGGGAGAAAGGAAGGAAGGAAGGAAGAAAAGAAAGAGAGAAAGGAAGGAAGGAAAGAAGGAAAAGGAAGGGAGGAAGGAAGGAAAGACAGAAGGGAAGGGAAGGGAAGAAAGAGAGAAGGGAAGGAAGGAAAAGGAAGGGAGAGAGGAAGGAAGGAAGGAAGGAAGGAAGGAAGGAAGGAAGGAAGGAAGGAAGGAAGGAAGGAAGGAAGGAGGGAAGGAAGTTTTCAGAAATCAGAGGACCTGAGCTTATCTCCTGCCTTGAATAAATGCTACCTTTGTGACCTTGGTCAAGTCACTTTAAACTCAGTTTCCTCAGCTGTAAAATGAGGAGCTGTCTTTAGGTGTTCTCCTAGTTCCACATCTATGATGCTATGACTATCTCAAGTGTCGTCATATGGAAGAGGGTCTGCCTTGCTTCATTTGATCCCAGTAGTGAGAACTAGTACCAACGGGTAGACGTTGCAGGGAGACATTTTTTACTCAGCACTAGGTAAAACTTTTTTTTTTTGGTGTGAGGCAGTCAGGGTTAAGTGACTTGCCCAGGGTCACACAGCTAGTTAAGTGTTAAGTGTCTGAGGTCAGATTTGAACTCAGGTCCTCTTGACTCCAACTCTGGAGCTTTATCCACTGGACCATCTAGCTGCCCCTAAGAAAAACTTCTTGATTAATATAGCTATACTAAAATGGAATAGGCTGCCTCAAGAGACAATGAACTCTCTGTTACTGGAAGTGTTTAAGTGGACGTCAGATGGTCACTCATCAGGGACATTATAGATGAGTTTCATGATGGGAGGAGGCATTGGACCTTGCAGATCTAATGTTCTAGGATCCGATATTTCCTTCGCCCAGGGCACTAACCTGAGAGTTGCCAAAACTACCTAGGGAGAAGGGTGACTTCCGGAAGCCTCCAAGGAAATGTGTTTATGCAGGTAGCCTGACCAAGCTGACTCAAAGAAGAAAAATATCAGTTCCCATTCAACCCATTCTATTAAACAGTGTGAGTGTGTGTGAGTGTGTGTGTGTGTGTGTGTGTGTGAGTGTGTGTGTGTGTGTGCAGAGAACTCATATCACTCGCCAGAATACTGACTCTCAAGTTCAGTACAAATTCATTGTGAACTGTTTCTGACAATAATTAATAATAATAATAATAATTTTGTTGTTCAGTAGTTTCAGACTCTTCATGACCCCTTTTGGGGTTTTCTTGGCAAAGCTACTGGAGTAGTTTGCCATTCCCTTCTCCAGCTCATTGTACAAATGAGGAAACTGAGGCAAACAGGGTTAAGGGACTTGCCCAGGATCAGACAGCTAACTAAGTGAGGAAAGATTTGAATTCAGGAAGATAAAAATAATTATTATAATAGCTAGCATTTATTAAGCAACACTACTCAGGTGCCAGGTACTATGCTAAGTAGTAGCACTTTACAAATACTATCTCATTTGCTCTTCACAGCAACCCCAGAAAGCAAATACCATTCTACAGTTGAGGAAGCTGAGGCATACAGAGGTTAAGTGACTTGCCCAGGGTCATATAACTAGTATGTGTCTGGGGCAGGATTTGAACTCAAGTCTTTCTGACTCTAAGGCCCAGTGTTCCACCCACTCTGCTATCTCAAAAAAAAAATTACAATATTTCCATTAAACAAATAAAAATTGGTGTAATTTCTAGCTTAGGGGATGGTTCTGTCAAAGCTCATTTTGAACCTCAATGCCAGTTTTTAAGGAAGTGTCTCAAGCTAATTAGCACTCCTTAGCTTATTTTAGCAAATATTAGCAATTCTTAAGGGAACTTCCATGTGAACCTTGAGTAATTTTCTGAAAACTCTGCAATTCATAGACTCTCAGTGATTATGGAGCATCAAATCCTTTTGGAAATAAGATAGATATTGTTGACATTTGCCGTTTTGTTTCAGGGTTATAGAAGATAAGGAGATCAGGGAGTAACAGTCAAGCTGTCCTGACTAGACGGACTTCATTAGTCACACCACCCTTTAGATTCTTCCCACTGCAGTCCTCGGTCAAATGGAAGATCTCCAGGCCTTACCACGTCCATCTTGTCACTGCCTCGATGACCTAAAGACCCCCCCACCTCATCTCCATCTCCATGGGAGCCATGAGCCCAGCCTGCCTCAGAGCTGTAATCAAGGGACGGCAATGGGGACTTCGTCCCAGGGTGCTGAAATTTAAAAGGCATTGATGACCCTTGTGCTCCTTTAGCAGGTAGGACCTAGGTAGCAAGAATAAGTACTTAAAACAGGAAGAAACATAAAACAATTAAAAAATTAAAAAAGTTTTTAAATGTTAAAAAAGAAATTTAAAACCCTTCTCCCTCCCTCCCCTGAAGCCCTGTTTCTTCCCTACTCCCACTCCTACTCCTACTCTTACTCCTACTCCCCTTCACATCGCTCTTACAACGTGAATGACCCTCTGTTCTTATCAGGGACGTTGGCTTGTCCCAGATACAGCTCTTAAGTGTCAGAGGCGGGATTTGAACCCAGTGCTTCTTTTATTCTACCAAATTGCTAATTTAAATATTTTGCAATAGAAAGAAAGCCTCCCTCTACATAAAAATGTTTATAATAGCACATTTTATAGTATCAAAGAACTAGAAACAAAATAGATGTCCATCAGTAGGGAATGACTAAAGAAACAGTGGTACATGAGGGTGATAGAGTATTTCTGTGATGTCAAAAAAATGCATATGAAGACTACAAGGAGACTTGGGAAGGAAGATTGATATTGACTGAAGCAACATAAAGTAAGCAGAACCAGGGAAACAATATACACATAATAATGCAGATGAGGTGAACAGTAAAAACTGAACACTGTGTAATTATACCATGCTTGACTCCAAAGGAGAGCTATTCAAACTAACTTCCTTCCCTTCTCAGAAATGGGGAGCTATTGATGTGGAATGCAGTATATATTGTTGGATTCAATTGTTATTTTCATTACTTTTGCTGAGTTGAGCTTTTTGCCCATTTTCTTTCACTTTTATAAGAAATAACTCTCTGGGTAGATAGAGGATGGATGCCTCTGTGTGTGTGCGCATATATTGCATTATATAAACATGTATATACATACTTATGTATACATACATGTACATATATTTATACATACACATATACTTATTAGTGTGTATTTATATGTGTATATATATATATATATATACACATATACATATACATATATATACACCTACATATAGGTGTGTAGATATATATATATATATATACCCATATCTAAATAAAGATGATATAAAAACAAAATTTATCAATAAAACCATTTGTAGAAATTTAAATATGTCAGATTGTGTTTTGTTTGTACGCATACTTTCTTCCTTGGGAATCCTGAAGAACTGTCACCAATGTCCACGCATGGGTGCCTATACATACAACTCTCACATGTTTCTATTGTAAAACCACTGCTAAAAATGTTTCACTCCAATCCTCTTGGCATTTTATACACCATGGCCTGAGTCCTAAGTACACACATACACTAATCCCTCGTATTGATTCCATTAATTCCTAGCAACAACGCTGGGGAAGACACAATTAATAGAAAGGAGATCAGTGGAGCAGGGGCTTATCCAGGATATAGAATATCTCCTTGGCCCCAAAGTGAAGGGTTCTTCTGTGACTTTTGGGGCAAGTGACTCAGGGAGAGAGCCAAAGGGGATTTGGAAATGTCTTCTACTATCTTGAGTTTAAAAATACCTCCAGCTCATATTATACCCATCCTATCCCCGTTCCAAACCACCTTCACTGAGCTCAGATCCTGTTATTATGTGATGTATTTTATTCGCCAGGCCATGGGGTGGTGCCGTGACTAGAACAGGGGCCCTAGAGTAAGTTCAAATCCAATCTCAGACGTGTACTAACTGCATGACCCTGGACAAATCTCCACCTCTTGCTTTTATTTTTTCAACTGTAAAATGGAGACAGTAACATCACCTGCTTCACAAGGCTGTTGTGAAGATCAAACGGCAGAGTGCCTGGCACATAGGAGGTGCAATTTAATATTTCTTCCTTTTGCCTTCCCTTCCCCACCCCCACTCCGCCAAAGAGCACGCTACTAACTAGTTTCCTGATCCTGTTTATTAATAAAGCAGTCAATCCCAAACTCATGGTAGTGGTTGAAGAGTCCTTGGACCACCCAACATAAGAGGTAGGTACTTAGGCTCATCACCAAGTTCTTCCTCTCTATCTCTCTCCTCTTAGCTAGGCTTTTTTTGTGGGTGGCAAGATTTGTCCCCTAAGTCTAGGTGTTTATTGTAGTTTTGTCCAGATTTTTGACTTGGCTCCCACCCATTTAGGAAACTCCACCCCTCATCCCATCCTCTGGAGCATTTCAATGGAATTCACAAAGGCATACATATAATTCTTTCATCATTCATTCCTTCTTTACAAAGGAATAAAACAAAAACATTAAAGTTTCCAGGCTTATTATACATTGTCCCTTACACACACACACACACACACACACACACACACACACACACACACATGTACACACACATCAAACTAGCCTGCTCACTTTTCTTCATGTGCTTGTTTACTTATCTCCCACCTCTGTGCCTTTGCCCTCTCTCATTCCCCTAACCAGAATGCATTCCCTCATCACCTTTGCTTCTTAGAATCCTTAATTTCCTTCAAAACTGAGCTCAAGTGCCATCCCATATATGCATCCTTTCCTGATTCCACTCCTTCCCACTCCTCGGCTGCTCAGGCCTTCTCTATCTCCTCCCCCAATGTCTTTATTTTATACATAATTTTATAAGCACATGTTGTCTCCCCTAATAGAACATAAGTTCTTTGAGGGCAGGAATGGTTTCATTTTTGTCTTTGTATCCCCAGCACCTAGCATAGTGCCTGGCACATAGTAGGTTCTTAATAAATACTTGCTGATTTCTTGATTGATTAAAAGTAAGCAGCTATGAGAAATCCTCTAACAGGAGGCAGCACCAAATCCTCTTTTTCTGCAGACAAGCCAAAATCCTAGGGCCCAAAAGAGCATAACTTCAGGCCCTAGGCCTGGCTCATATCCAAGAAACAAACAACCTCACTATAAAATTACTGTAAAATCTTATATCATGAAAGTGGCTGGAAGGTAAGACTCAAATTGACTCCATGCCAATTTCTATATTTTCGTCCAGTCCACTCTTGCCTCCACCTGGCTCTCGGCTGATAGCCTCATGCCCATATCTGATCCACCCCTCCCCAAAGCCCTCCTCCACCTCCTTGGCCAGAAAACCATCCTATGAGCTCATTCCCTTTTCATCCTTGCTCCCAGACTCTACTTGTACAGTCAAGGGCATGTCTCTGCCCTGTTTTAGGCATGGCAAGGAAGAAGTGTCAGAGGCAGCTGGTAGCACTATAGATAGAGCACTGGGTTTGGAATCAGAAAGACCTAAGTTTGTCTGGCCTCAGATGCTAGCTATGTGACCTGGGAAAGTCACTTAAGTGCTGACTACCTCAGTTTCCTCAACCATTCAATGGAAATAATAGTAGCACCTACCTCACAGGATGTTTGTGAGGGTCAAATGAGATATTTGTATCAATGCCTAGCCCAGTGCCCAGCACATAGTAGGCACTTAATAAATATTTTTTTTCCTTTCCTTCCCCTACCCTTTCCCTTGTTACAATAGGACTGGAACATCCTTCATTAAGCCTAAATGAAAACCCATGTCCATTCTGAAAGCAAAGTTGAATATATCTTTGATTTCTCATTTGTAAACTGCCAGCTTTCCTCCTAACTTTGCTTTCATTAGCATACAAAAATGGTAGAACAGAGGAGGAGGCAGGTAGAAGTACCATAGTCATGCTGGGCTAGGCTGATGGCCACTGCAGAGATAGAAATAATGAGAGTGTTTATCAGACTGATTTAAAAAAAAGAAAGAAAGAAACCTCTCTATCCATTTGTAAAGTTCTACTGCATTATTAAATATACTAGAATTTACAATATAGGCCAGCAGAAAAAAAAATCCCTTTTATCTAATAAGCTCAGAGTGGTTTATAAGCATTCCCATTAATCCTCAGAACAGCTCTCGGGAATAGAGAGATAGATATTGTCATCACTGTTTTGTGGATGGTGAAACTGAACCGCAGATGAGACTTTCCCAAGGGTGAATACCAGAGGGTACCCCACCCAGTGTCCTATGCAGATGAATTGTTAATGAATCTGTTAACAATGAAAACACAAGTTGTCAGCTTCCAGGTCAGGGCCCTGTCTGATTCCCTGCACACACTTTTTTTGTCGACTTCTACTCAGCTGTAGCCACAGGGAAAGAAGATTTGTCAATGGATGAAAAATGGGCACAAGTCAGGGAAAATGGCTATTACACAACCGCTTACTATTTTCCTAGAATCATGAAATGGGAAAAGACCTCAAATAACACGTAGTCCAACTTTCCTATTGTATAGAAAGGGAAACTGAGGTTCAGAAACATTAAATCATCTGTCCATCATCACACAGCTAGTTTAGTGTTATAACTGTAAGTACTCAGCCCAAACGCTTGGCACTTAGTAGCTCTTTGACCCTGGGCAAGTCACTTAACCCCGACTGCCTCACAAAAAAAAAAAGTTAAAAAAAATAACTGCAAGTAAAAGCCCAAGCTTCTAAAAAACAGTCCTATGTTGTTTTTTCCACCAGGGCACATGGCCTCTCTATTTTGAAAGTGACAAGGTTCATTTTACCTCCCAACATGTTAAGTGTTTTGAGGAAAAACGTTCCTTCTTGACAGGAAAGAGACAGTTGAGACTAGTCTCTATTTTGGTATAGTCCGCAGCAATTGAACAGACTGCAAGGAGATAGTCTCAATGAATTGTGATTTTTCAAATGTCAAAACATGCAAAGATCACCACGTTAAAATTAAATCTCAGGTGGGTTGGAGAAAACTGTCGAGTTAAAAACAACAACAACAACATCATTAGCTGTATTTTCTGTGAGTCTGAAGACTCTCTTCAACCTCCTTGGCTGGATCGTCACCTCCCTCCTGCCCCAACCATGGGCTTTCACCAACATTCTGTCCTGGGCTCTCTTCTCTGCTGTCTCTCTTCTCTTTCTTTTGTTGATTTTCCTCATCAGCTCAGATCCCTTAGGTTCAATAACCATCTCTAGACAGATGATCCCACAAATCCAGCCTTAATCGCTCTCCTGAAGTACAGACCTGCATCACCAACTGTCTGCTCCACCAGAGGTCTCATCTGCATTTCAAACACAATGCATCCAAAATGGAACTCATTATCTTTTCCCCCTAAGCACGCAACTCCTCCAAATTTCCCTTTTTAATTCCAAGGGCACCACTGTTCTTCCAGTGTTACAGGTTTGAAACCTCAAAGTCATGTTTCACTCTTTCTTCTTTCTCACCCTTCTTAGAGTACTTTGCTTCTTTCCTGACATACTATCTCTATGTCCCATTGGAGGATAATGCTGTGGGGGGGGGGTGAGTATGTGTGTGTGTGTGTATGTGTGTGTAAGGGCTTGCAAGTTTTCCACCTTTGGTGTCTACCTGGCACTCCACTCTCACCTCTGGCTCCAAGAAGCTGTAGCATGTGCAGCGACCACACTCTGGTAAAACCATCTTACAGATGGACTAAACCAGGTTGAGGGTAACAGGCCTCAAACCTGTAGGTGTCTACCATAGGACTTTCTCCAGTGCAATGGGTAGATGAAAACAATTTGTTCCAATGTCCATGAAGGCAGCTGAAGCAGGCACTGGGGAGTGCTTACAGTTTGGTCAGCACTGAAGATGCCAAGGTCATCCACTGTATCCTGGACCATTGCCAATCATCTTAACTTTTTTGTCTTGCCACTGGACTTCCATAACTCTGGAAGAGAGAGTGAGGCTGACTACTCTGTACAACTCTGCCTCACTCAAATCCAATTCATACGTTAGTCAAGTCAACACCCTGTGATGTCATTGGTCCTCTTCAAAAACAAAGGACAAACAACATGTGTGTATATCCAGTTGTCAAATATTATTATTTCCAATCCAACCCATCTGACCCATCCTTCCCCTTTTCTCCACTCACAATGCAACTACAAGTATAGACCCTTATTGCATTTCCTCAGACTATTGCAATATCCTCCTAGCTATTCTTGCTTCCAATCTTTCTTCTCTTCAATCTGTCTACCATATAGGACAAAACTAAGTTTTCTAAAAAACATATTACTCCCTTGTCAGTCAATAAACATTTATGAAGCACCTACTTTGTGCCAGGCACTGTGCTAGGCCCTGGGGGTGCAAAGAAAAGCAAAAAACAGTCCCTGCCCTCAAGGAGCTCACAATTTAATCGAGAAAGACAATACATATAAAAGTGAATATATATACAGTATACATATATATACATGTATTGACATATTATATATATATATATACACAACAATATATCCATGTGTACATATACACATATGTATATAGGTATATCTACATACATGTCTAGATAAAGATTATGTAAAAACAAAATATATCAATAAAATCAGTTGTAAAAATTTAAATATGTTGGACTGTGTTTTGTTTATACATATAAACTTTATTTCTTGGGAACCCTGAAGAACAAAGTGTCATCAGTATCCATGCATGGGTGCATATACATACAGCTCTCATGTGTTTCTATTGCATAACCTCTCCAATCCTCTTGGCATGTCATACTCCATGACCCTGCTCTGTCTCTTTGACCTCTGATCCAGACACTCTGCACACTGCTCTAGCTGCCTGTGCACTGCTCAGCTCCATAGGCCCTGGGCCTGGCTCATATCCAAGGAACACACAACCTCACTATAAAATCTTACATCATGAAAATGGCTTGAGGGTAAGACTCAGATTGACTGTGTGCCAATTTCCATTTTTTGTCCTGCCCCCTCTTGCCTTCATCTGACCCACATCTAATAACCTCACAGCCATGTCTGATCCACTCCTCCAAAAGGATTACAAGCTTGTCCTTTTTCAAGTACATTGATGATAAGGATCTCCAGTCTTCACAAAATTTGTCTTTGACCTCATCATGGTTCATCACGGTGGGAGCATATGCACTGATGATGGTGGCATGGTGCTTTCCTGAAAGTGGCAATCACATTGTCATGAGCCTGTCATTCACTCCTCTTGGGAGGCATACAAGCTTGTGGACTAGATTAGTTTTGATTGTAAAACCTATGCCAGCTTCACAACACTCCCATCACTATGGTCATTCCAGAAAAACGTGTATTCAGCTCTGACTTCGATAATTGGCCTTCATTTGCCAACCTTGTTTCAAGTCTGCTATTTGGATGTGATATCTGCTGAGCTCTCTTGCAATAAGAGCTCTTAGTCTTTCGGGTCTACTAGATTTCGGATTATCCATAAGTGTGCACATATTCCATCTTCCTATGGTAAGTGGAATCATCTTCACAAAAGTTTTTATACTTTTTTGTGTGTGTTTCAGCTTATGGGTGCGATCCCCATCTGCCAGGGTAAGCAAGCTAGGATTGGGTGAAACAAACTATTTTTAGGGCACCTTTTCTAGCCCCTTCCTCACACCAGGAGATGAGCAGTGCAATCCTTTAAAAAAAAAAAAAAGCTGTTCAGACACCCCAGGAACTATTGAATCCTACTTCTGCTTCAGTCTAGTAAAAAGACAATCCTACGGCCTGGGTCACCTGTGGGCAGCATCATGACTATAGCTCCCAGTGTATCCACAACTAGTGCTTTGTTATTTGCCTGTCACCACAGGACTTTAGGTAGGTAAAGATGACAAAATAGTATGGGTGATGTCTTTTGACCCACACATAAATTGGATTTAAGTGAGAAGAGTTGCTCAAAGTTATGGACCTCATTCTGTCTTCCAGAGTCATCAAAGTCCAGTGGCAAGAAAAAAGTCAAAACTATTGGTGATGGTGGGCAGAGCCAAGATGGCAGAGTAAAAGCAGTGACTTGCTTAAATTTTCCCCCAAACCCCTCCAAATACCTGTAAAAATGACTCTAAATACATTCTAGAGCAGCAGAACCCACAAAAAGGCAGAGTGAAACAAATTTCCAGCCCAAGACAATCTGGATGGTTGATTGGAAAGGTCTATTGAGCCAGGCTGTGAGAGGAGCACAGTTCAGTGTGGGCTCGCAGGCAAAGACCAGGCCTCAGTGAACCTGGAGAGGTCCTCAGGGGACTGAATCATGGGCAGCTCTGGCAGTTTCTAGACTTCTTAGCCCACAAATGACAAAGACAACTTAGAAGGTCAGTAGGAAAGGTCTGTCAGACCATGGTGAGAGAGAAGTTTGATCCCAGTCCCAGTCCTGGCACAGTGCCGGGATGGCAGCTGCTTCCAGAACTGATCTCAGCCCACAGACTGAGGGGGAATCAAGTGGCTGATCAAAGGGAAATTGCAGGGCTGTCTTTGCTGGTGCTGAGGCAGGATTCTCTTGCTTTGCCTGTGCTTGGATCTGGGTTACAGTTCTGGGTGGTGGTTCTGGGGAGAGGAGGAGCAGTGGCATGGAAGAGCTTGTAGTGGCAGTGTAGAGAAAATCCTCCTCACAGTTCCAAGGCAGAAAAGAGTGCTTGTGGTAACTCATAGACCAGAGTACAGTCCAAGAAAGGAGTAAACACCTTGCCTTTGATCATACCACCTTGGAAGAACTGAAAATTTACAGGTCCCTAGAAATATCTCAGAAAAAAAGCTGCACAAAACCCCCGAAGCTTGGGACAGTACATTCTCCACACTAGAAGCAGATCCCTACCTTAACAAAGAGTTTATAACTCAAGTAATTGGCTGGGAACATGAATAAACCAAACAAAATAAGTCAGGCCATAGAATCTTTCTTTGGTGACAAAGAAGATCAAAACATACAACCAGAAGAAGACAACAAAGTCAAAGCTCCTACATCCAAAGCCTCCAAGAAAAATATGAATCAGTCCAGGCCAGGGAAGAACTCAAAAAGGATTTTGAGAAGAACAAGAGAAGTAGAGGAAAAACAGGGAAGAGATATGAGAGTGATGCAAGAAAATCATGAAAAACAAATCAACAGCTTGCTAAAGGAGACCCAAAAAATACTGAAGAAAATAACACCTGAAAAAATAGACTAATCCAAATGGCAAAAGAGGTAGAAAAAGCCAATGAGGAGAAGAATGTCTTAAAAAGCAGAATTGGCCAAATGGAAAAGGAAGTCCAAAAGCTCCCTGAAGAAAGTACTTCCTTAAAAATTAGAATAGAGCAAATAGAAGCTAGTGATTTTATGAGAAATCAAGACATTATAAAATAAAACCAAAAGAATGAAAAAATAGAAGACAGTGTGAAATGTCTCATTGGAAAAACAACTGACCTGGAAAATAGATCCAGGAAAGATAATTTTGACACTATCGGACTATCTGAAAGCCATGACACACACACACAAAAAAAACCTAGACATCATCTTTCAAGAAATTATTAAGGAAAACCGTCCTGATATTCTAGAACCACAGGGTAAAATAGAAATGGAAAGAATCCACCAATCACCTCCTGAAAGAAATCCCCAAAGGAAAACCCCTTGGAATATTATAGCCAAATTCCAGAGTCCCCAGGACAGGGAAAAAATACTGCAAGCAGCCAGAAAGAAACCATTCAAGTATTGTGGAAACAATCAGGATAACACAAGATTTAGCAGCTTCTACATTAAGGGATTGGAGGCTTGGAATATGATATTCTGGAGGTCAAAGGAGATGGGATTACACCCAAGAATCACCTACTCAGCAAAACTAAGTATAATCCTTCAGGGGGAAAAATTGACATTCAGTGAAATAGAGGACTTTCAAGCATTCTTGGTGAAAAGACCAGAGCTGAATAGAAAATTTGACTTTCAAATACAAGAGTCAAGAGAAGCATGAAAAGCTAAACAGGAAAGTAAAATCATCAGAAACTTATTAAAGTTGAACTGTTTAAATTCCTACATGGAAAGATGATATTTGTAAGTCATGAGACCTTTGTAAGTATTGGGGTAGTTGGAGGGAAAAAAATTATACATAGATAGATAGATAGATCCACAGGATGAGTGGAAGATGAAGGGGTGATATATAAAAAATAAAATCAAGGGATGAGAAAGGATTACACTGGGAGAAGGAGAAAGGGAGAGGTAGAATGGGGTAAATCATCTCACATAAAACAGACAAGAAAAAGCTTTTACAGTGGAGAGAAAGTGGGGGAAGGTGAGAGGGAATGAGTGAATCTTATTCTCATCAGATTTGACTTAAGGAGGGAATAACATGCACACTCAATTGGGTATGGAAGTCTATCTTACCCTACAGGAAAATGGGGGGAAGAGGATAAGAGAGTGGAGGGATGATAGATGGGAGTGCAGATTTGGGGGAGAGGTAATCAGAAGCAGACACTTCTGAGGAGGGACAGGGTCAAAAGAGAGAATAGAATAAATGGGGAGCAAGACAGGATAAAGGGAAATATAGTTAGTTTTTCACAACATGACTACTATGGACGTGTTTTGCATGACTACACATGTATAGCCTGTATTGAGTGGCTTGCCTTCTCAATGAGGGTGGGTAAGGAGAGGGAAAGGAAGAAAATTTGGAACCCAAAGTTTTAAAAACAAATGTTGAAAATTGTATTCAGAAATGCAACTGGGAAATAAGATATATAGGCAATGGGGTATAGAAATCTATCCTGCCCTACAGGAAAATAGAAGGGGAAAGAGATAAGAGAAGGGGGGCTGGAGATAGAAGGGAGGGGAGACCAGAGGAATGGGGTATTCAGAATGCACGCTGTTTTGGGGTAGGGGGAAGGACGAGATGGGGAGAAAATTTGGAACTCAAAATCTTGAGGAAGTGAATGTTGAAAACTAAAAATAAACAAATTAATTTTTTAAAAAGACTATTGGCAATGGCCCAGGATGCAGTGGATTATCTTGGTGTCTTCTATGTCTAACCAGGCTGTAAGCACTTCACAGCACCTATTGCAGCCACCTTCATGCCCATTGTAACAAATTGTTCTCATCTGCCCATTCCACCTGGGGGAGTCTTCACATGCTTAGAGTATACCCCCCTAATTCACCAACAGATTTGAGGCCCATCAGTTACCCTCAACCTGGTTTAGCACATCTGCCAAAATGGTTTGCCAGGGTAGGACCACTGTACATGCTATAGTTTCTTGGAGCCACAGATGAGAGTTGGGTCGATCAAGTGGACACCAAAAGTGGAAAGCAGACCTTACACTGGAGGTACTAATCTTCCCTAAACATCTCCACACTCCAGAAAGTCTCAAAAATTCTACAGTCCCAAAAAGGATTTTGTGAATACACAAAGAATAAAATGAGGAAAGGTCCTGGAGACAATGGCTTTAAAAAAACAAACAAAAAAACCATTATTTTTAGAAGCTGCTGGAAGAGGGAAAATACTTGCAATGAAAGTAATGGCACCAGGAAAATTTTAATGAATGAATGTCCTAGCCTCCCATCCACACAAAAAGCCCATAGATTCTAATGAATTTTTATTCTTAAAAAAAATCTTCTTAAACTTAGTAAAGATAATAGGCTCTCAATGATATATTGAAAGCACCTTCCAAAAATACCCAATTTATCTCCATAGCAGTTTTTAGGCAAGAGAAGGTCATGACTCATTAATTATTAGAAATATATCAGTAATCATTCTTTGATTTAAAAAAGATAGCTCTTATTTATGTAGCAGTATCATAGTTCTTTCCTCCTTTTCCTCATCTTATGAGGTAACATGCAAGCATCTTTAGTGCCTTAAACATATTAGGTACTTTATTTGGGTGCTTTTTTAAATTGAATTGTGCCTATTTTACAGATTAGGAAAATAAGCTTCAAAAGAGGTTAAATGACTCATCTACAGTTACATATCTGGAGAGACATGAACATTTGTGATGGTCAGAATATTAAACCATAACTAGCAATTTTGCTGCTGGTAAGTATATATAAAAAAGGAAGGAATGTAGAACAAAGACAAGAGTAAGGCCCAGATGACGTCTTCTAGCTCTTTTGTTCATGCTCTTAAATTTACTTGCATGTCAATCAGGAAAGACTATGGGAGTTGAAAAAAGTCTCATCACTCCAGCCCTCACACAGTTCTTGTGGGATTTTGTTGGGTGGAATATTTAAAATCAGTTTTGTGGACATGGACTAATAATCAGGCATCTGACAAAAATTAAAAGGAATTTTCTAGCCCTAAGCAACATAGTTGGCTAGAGTCAAGAAAATTAAGTTGGCATCAGAAAAAAAGATCAATGATAAAAATAACCTGAGGCTTCTACTGGCTGCCTTCTTGAGTGTTTGTGGCTTCTAGCCCTCAACTTTGCACTAAAATAGCTTTAGCCCTCTGTTGCCAGAGAGAGGCTTACTAGCCACTACACCACAGCAGATCATCTTGAAAAGACTGAACAGTTGAAGAACAGAATATGATAGTAGACAGCAGCTCAGTAACCAGGCCACCAGTAAAGAAACCCAGCAGACATGACATGATGGAGAACAGAGATGATGTAATACCTGGCAGAAAACAGAGAAAAGCATAAGATGTCAGTAGCTCAACAGTGTTAAGAGATATCATAAGTTGTCCCAGACACATATTTTCGTAATATACGTATGGCTCTTCATACCTATTACCTGCCTACATGTGTTCCATATTTTGTACCCTATGTGTATGTGATGTGATCCATGTATTTCACTGTCATTAATGTTTTCTGCATATATACCCTCTCCCACTGGTGGTGTAGTAACCTGTGGAAGAATGTATCTCAATTGTACATGAATAGGATCTTTTCATATCAATTTGTTGCCTTTTACCAAATGATTTTAGCTTTGAGTTAATATGCCCTCTGGCCTTATAAAAGTGGACATATCATTGGGAGGTCATAAGCTATGATTCTGAGTATAAGTTGACTCAGAAAGTAGCTTGAATTCAGAGTAACTTTCTGTGATATTATATATGACAGAGGTCCTAGGTGCTATACAAATATTGGAGCCAAGATAGGAGCTCAGGTCCTAACATTGAGTTCAGTGTTCTTTCCTTTAGATCTTACTAGAAGCTGTATCATCATCATCATCACCATCATCATCATCATCATCATCATCATCATCATCATCATCATGACAAATTGGTAATTAAATGTGAGGCTAGGTCTTCATTTTTCACTTTATATCAATTAACATGTTTTTAAGAAAGATAAAAGAGGAATACCTTGGATATGGAAATTCTGAGTTAAAGCTGCCATTATGGCTAGCCAAATAAGTGAATAGAATAGATACTTGTTCTCAATGTACCATAATGTAGAAGGGGAAGAGGAAATAAGTGAAGAAAGAGACACCAAGGACAAAATTTTCCTCTTTAATGAATGGACGAGAGCTATTGCTAGTTAACCACCCATCATTAATTCAGGTCAGTGTGAAAACAGAAAAACAAAAAAAGTCCAATCATGGGAAATTTCCATTTAGGTGGAAAATAAGCAGATTCCAGTAAAATGGAGATTTCAAATAAAGCTTAAGGGATAAAGGAATAAAGATTATTGGCCAGAAGTTTCAAATTACTGTCTCTGCCTTAAGCTATTTATTCAGTTCAAGATGTAGTAAGAGCAATCTGATGGACTTCTTATGTGAAGACAAACACAATACCGTTTGACACTGGTAAAGGGACATTGAGAAGCTAGCTGTTCCCATGGGGTTTAGTCTCCACAAGGGAAGCTTCATCCCATCTAAGCAAGAGAAGTACCCCACTTTATTTGTAGTATGTCTTTCCCAATATTCATTCAATAACAATTCATGAAATATCTACTATATGTAAAACTCTGTGTTTTACCAGGGAGAGATACAAATAAGACTTCAACCACTATGTAAGGCATCAGATTTTCTCCTGGTAGGCAGGAAATTTGTGTTATAGTACTCAATGTGGAATTCAAGGACCTCAGAGAGTCCAAGCTACCACTAACAGGAACATATGAGCAATCCCCTAAGCATAGCCCCAAAATTTGATTAGGGGATTGTCATAAGACATGCTAATTCTCAGAAGCATTTTGGCAAGTCAGTATCTAGCTAGTAAGACCTTTGACAAGGAGAACTTCCATTTTGTGGGTGCTTGGAACAAACATTTTATCTTTATTCTTTATCTTCAGCATAGCAAAGACCAGCAGCTTTTTATAAGGAAGGTTGTATCTGCCAGTTCACAGCTTTCTGAAAGCATTCAGTGTCATCATCATCATTCACTGCCCAAGAGGGCCCCCTGTCTCAGGACAAACATTCTTGTTGCTATGGAGATTCACAATCAGCTGAGCAAGAGTTACCATTGACTCACAGTTCAGCCCTGGAATTTGAAACAAGGAAACCTGTCATGACCTGGTCCTCATGTATCTGCCATTTAGAGGTATGTATCTAAAAAGGATAAGACATTGTGTAAGAAAGACATCCAGGCTGATGTCTGACTATCCTCCCCCTTCTCGCCAAGTCTCTAGGATTGTCATCCAGATGTTATGGGACTGGATGGTCGCAGAGCTAAAGTCTTTGGGCATCTGATAACACCTCAGGAAATTTTGAAAAAAAGCAATGACTGCCTTAATTGATCATTGTTAGAATCCTAAAGTCTTGGGATTCTCAAAGCAATTCAGACAGATGTAGTGGTTACAGATGCTCAAATGATTATTGCAATCTCCTCTTTTACCAGTTTTTAGAGACAACAGCAGCATGGTATAGTGGAAACAGAAATGGATTTGCAGTCAAAGTCCTAGCTTCAAATCATGACTCTTCTGCTTATCAACTCTGTAACCTAGGGAGGGGTTACTTAGCCTCTCTGGGACTCAGTCTCCTTATTAGTAAAATGAGGAGGGTAGATGACCCCTTTCAGCTCTGCGTCCTGCCTGGCACATAATAAGCGCTATATAAATGTTAGCTATTATTGTTGTTGTTGTTTATTCTATTACCATCATCATCATCATTGTTGTCATCATTGGCTATAACCCTAAGTTTTGATTTACAGCAGTAACTGGGAACCTGAGTGTACTTAAATCTGCCATATGATGGGTCATATGTCTAAAAAGATGACAACTCCAGACTTCTTTTCAGTATAAATATATAAATAATAAAAAATAAAAAACATTCCACAGCCAAAATCACCTTTCTCAATATTCATTAGACTATCATTTAGTATGTACCTGTGATAAGCAGAACTCTGCTAGGGGTGGGGGTGGGAATAAAGCATAAATCTGTGTCCCTGCCTTGGAGAAAAAAATAACATACTTGATATCTTTTTATCTATTATTTTGACCACATCAGGTTGTGGTGAAATTGGCTTTTCTCTGTGTTTAGAAGTCTTGTAGAAATTCATTTCAGTGCATCTTGAAAAGCCATATTCTGATATAGCTGAGATTTTTGTAACACCAAGGTTCAATCAGATGCAAATTTGTGTACAATTATGTGTGTGACAGTTATTAAGGGTCCCTTCAAAACAAATTAAGGAACAACCAAACACTAGCTTCAAAGGTCAAAGAATTAAAGCTGAGAGAGGAAATTATAGCATTCTAATTAGAAAAAGAAAATTATAGTTTCATGTTGTCACTATAGAGATACACTAATTTGACTGGGAATTCTTACTTTTGTCTTTTTGCTTCTATCCATAAGTCAAGTCAAGACGCATCTGTCAATCAATTAATAAAGTTATTAATCACCTACTATGTGCCAGGCACTGTGTAAGCACTGGAATTACAAAAAGAGGCAAAAGCAGCCCCTGCCATCAATGAACTCAAAATCTAATGAGGGAAACAACATGCAAACAAATGTATACAAAACAAGCTATGTACAGGATAAATAGGAGATCATTAACAAAGGGAAGGCACTAGAATTAAGAGGAGGTGGGGGAGGCTTCCTGTAGAAGATTTTTGTTGGGACTTGAAGGAAGCCAGGGAGATCAGTAGTCAGAGCAGATTAGGGAGAGTCTTACAGGCATGAGGGGCAGCCAGAGAGAATGCCCAGAGCCAAGAGATGGAGTGTCTTGTTTGTGGAACAGCCAGGAGGCCAGAGTCTCTGGATCAAAGAGTATGTCTTGAGGAATAAGGTGAAAGAAGACCAGAAAGGTAGGAGGGGCCTAGGATATGAAGGGCTTTGAATGTCAGACAGAGCATTTTCTATTTGATCCTGAAGGGAATCAGAACAGTTCAGGAGAAATTCAGTATTTCATTTCAAAACTGTCTTGCTTATCTGTGTTTCCTTCCATTCTCTTTGGTGCATTTTAAAAATGCTTCAATGACCCTCTTTTCTTTTGTCTTCTTTTTTGAGGGGGTTGCAATGCTAGCTTTCCTCTCTCCCTCCTTTATCTACCTCTTCTTCAAACATAAAAAGAAAAAAAAATCCTTATAACAAATATAGTAAAGCAAAATAAATTCACATTTTGCCGTTTGCAAAGATGTATGTTTCATTCTTTACCCTGAGTCCTTCACCTCTCTGTCCGATGGTGGGTAACATATTTCATCATTAGTCCTTTGGAGTCACAATTGGTAATTGAACTAATTGGAATTCTTCAGTCTTTAAAAGCAATCTCCTCATTTTACAGATATAGAAACTGAAGCCTAGTGTGGTTAAAAGTAGATGCCCAAGGTCACACACATACTAAGTGGCAGAACTCTTTCTGTTCCATCGCATTAGCCTCCTCTCAGACCCTGCTGGGATAATTCCTGCTCCATTTATAATTGCCTCTTGCCTCTGGCTTTTTCAGTTTTAGGCAGACTCATCTGTTTTGGTTTTGATCTTTGTTTGAACTACAATCTTGACCTCTTGCCCACACAGTAAAAGACTCTAGCACAGCTCATCCTCAGCATAGACAACCCCAAACATGCTGTCCCCAGTTCCTCAGGCTTTAAGAGTACCATGGATAGTACTCTGGCAACCCTCAAGAGGACCCAACTCTTTGCAGTGATAGGGCTGAGGGGGACAATAGAGATGTATTTGTCATTTCAGAGTCTGTAGCATTTGCCATTGAATCCGATTTCTGTCCCACGGATGGATTACTATACCATGCTTTGGGAATGTCTATATTGTAATATGATCACAATCTTCCACCATGGAAACTCGTAAGCGTAGGTTATAATACCATAAGAAATCTATCAAGAATTTAACATGACTTATGGGAAAGAAATCTGGCAATAAAACAAGCCATACATACAGTCCTAAGGGCAGTTAGGTAGCTCAGTGGATAGAATGCCAGGCTTAGAGTTAGGAAGACCTGAGTTCAAATCTGGCCTCAGACACTTACTAGCTGTGTGACCCTGGGCAAGTCACTTGACCCTGTTTGCTTCAGTTTCCTCATCTGTAAAATGAGCTGGAGAAGGAAATGGCAGGCCACTTCAGTATCTGCCCTTGAGGATCTTACATGGGGGTAAAGAATGGAGAATACAAGATTTACATACACACACACACACATGCACCCCACATGGTAATTGGGGATGATGAGAACACTGTCACCTAGAGGCATCAAGATGGGATTCTACAGATGGTGGTGTGTGAGTGAAGTTTTGAAGGAAACTAGAGATTCTAAGGGAAAGGTAAGGAGGGAATGTTTTCCAGGTATAAGAGACAACTGGTTCAAAGACATAGAGAAAAATCCTGTCTGATTTCTTTAGCCTACATTAATCTCTGTCTTGTCTGGACACCTACTATACTTCTAGACTGTACAGACATGGTCTCTGATTGCTTTGTATGCATTATTCTTCCCAACTAGCAGGCAGACAGTGTTTAAGCTTCTGTATTTCCCCCACGATTAAGGGTTCATCCTAATAAAAGATGGTTAAAACTAGAAAAGACCTTTGAGATCATCCAGATCATACTCTCATTTCAAATTTAATAATAATTTATATGGTGCTTTGAAGTTGGCCAAGCACTTTCCCAATAATTAATACCAAAAAATGGAGATCAAACAAGAGGTCAATAACTGTGGCCCCATATGCATACTTTTTCATCTTTATAAAATCTTTATGAGAGTGATCTATGCATATGGTGCACTTAGGATAGCCTAAATGAAAATATGAGAGGAAGATAATCAGGCTTTCACAATTTTATCCAGGAGGTCACCTCTTGGAAGTCACCTGAGTGACTGAGAGATCATAGGATCACAGATTTTGAGTTAGAATAGACTTTTGTTGTTGATCAGTCATTCAATTGTATCCTACTCTTTGTGACCTCCATGGACCATGGCACACCAGGCCCTTCTATCCTCCACTACCTCTCAAAGTCTGTCTAAGTTCATGTTTGTTGTTTCTATTATACTATCTATCCATCTCATCCTCTACCAGCCCCTTTTCTTTTTACCTTTAATCTTTCCCAACATTAGGGTCCTTTCCAATGTGTCCTGTATTCTTATTCTGTGGCCAGAGAATTAAAGTTTTAACTTAAGTATTTGTCCTTCGAATGAATACTCTGAATTAATTTCTTTACGTGTTGACTAACTTGATCTCCTTGCTATCCATGGGACTCTCAAAAGTCTTCTCTAACACCACAAATTGAAAGCTTTGATTCTGCAGTGCTCAGCTTTCCTCATAGTCCAACTCTCACAGCTTTATGTTGCTACTGGAAAAATCACAGCTTTGACCATAAGGACCTTTGTCAGCAAGGTGGTGTCTCTGCTTTTTAATATGCTGTCCAGATTTGCCATTGCTTTCCTTCCGAGGAACTTTTTAATTTCATGGCTGCAGTTACCATCTGCAACGATTTTTGAACCCAAGAATCTAAAATGTAACACTGTTTCCATTTCTTCTCCCTCTATTTCCCTAGAAGTGATAGGACCAGTTGCCATGTAGAGGTCACCTAATTCAACTCCCTCTTTTACAGATGAGGAAACTGAGGCCCAGAGATAGTAAGTGATTTGCCCACAGATAGTGAAGTATTCTGCCTCCACATCCAGTGTTCTTCCCACCATTCCAAAGATCTCACTGAGATAGTTATTACCAAAAGGAATTGATTCCATATGGTAAAATGCAACCTTAATGGCTCCCTTCTAATAAGGGGTTTCTCATGTATATTTTAAGATCATACAAGACTCCATAATAAATGCAACCACAGACATAATTGTTTAGCAGCACTATGATCATTATTGTTAAATAAGACATGATTCTAGGAGACGTGTGCTCACCCAGAGGGACCATGGAAAATGTTCCATGTAAGGTCCAAATGTCAGAAGGATTCCCTGCACATCAAGAAAAGACCTGAATATTCTCCTGTTTGGGGATGATATTGTGCTGATGGCATCAAGCCCCAGAACATTAGAGGACTTCCTCAATAAGATCTATGATTATTTTAAAAGAAATTATCTTAACTATACATACAGTGAACACCAAATGGATAAAAAATGTCTCTTGTCTAGAAGATGGCAAGCAGTTGGATGGCCAATTCACTGAATCAGAACATCAGAATGTATATTTTAGAAAGGCACTCCATATGTATAACGAGTTGAGCCCAGAAATGTATAAGGGGAATAGATCTAGTGCTTGATAGCACTTGGGAAATTGAATGGAGCATTTAATTATCCCAAGCTGCTCCCAGACACAAAAAATCCATCTTTTTAATACAAATGTTCTCCTGGCAATGTTATATGGTTGTGAGACTTGCAGTGTCAGTTTTTGGGAAAAAATCAAATTTGTAGGTACCCAAAAGGGCAATGGAGTGATTATAAGCTCAAGTACCACTTCTATAGGCCTTTTCTGAGACCCCAACTACTAGTGCCTTTCTCTCATAGGTTACCTTCCAACTACTCTGTAGGTATCTTATATAGGTGTATGTGTGTGTATGTGTGTGTGTGTGTGTGTGTATGCATATATATATACATATACACACATATATATATACATATATATATACAAATACTTGAGGGCAGAAACTGTTTTTGCTTCTTCTTTGGAATCCCAACACTTAGTACAAAGTCTGATACATAGTGAGCACTAAATTGTTCTTTGTCCTTCGTTCTCTAAGAGGACCATGACATCAGGGAGGTGATTCCATGACATGCAGGTAAATTAGATTTGAGAGAGGGAAAGCTGTGCAAAGTCACCAGCCTCACTTTCTCCTCCAGAACCGTCTGGGTCCAGTGGCCAAATATGGATCAGGACAACTGGAAATGGCCCAGGATGAAAGAGCACTAAATAAATGCTTGTTGATTGAATGATTGATTGATGGTAGCTAGAAGAGGAAGGAAATGTCAAATTATCAGCACATTTATCATCCCCAAGCATATCTAGATCCTCCTGATATGTAGGTAATCCTTCTGACATTTTGACCTTACATGAGACATACTTCTACAAAGAATCTATATGTAAATGGAATAAGAGATATAACAAATGAGGTGGGCTAGTCACGTGGAAAGGAGGCATAAGCGATAGGCAATCTGAGTATTAAATTTGTACCCACCAAATATTAAAAACACCTAGATGAAAGCCCATTGGGTAGCTCCTCTAAGAAGGATCTGTGGCGGATTATGGAAGATCAAGCAAGGGGATCACACAGTGTGAGAAAGTGTGGGTGCGTTACAATTTGTACTGATAGAAGAAATACCCATAGCACTGAGGTCACAGAAGTATTGCTATCAACATCAAGCCATCCACCAGGACACCTGGCTCTATCCAGTGCAAGAATCTCTCTCTCTGTACTGTCTATGCTCTTTTTGTGGCCACTAGGAGCAGAACACTGTATTCCAGAGGTGTCAGACTCACAGTCCTACAAGCCCCTTGACCCTCGAATGGGCATGAACATTGCTTTAGACCAGACCACCAGAGATCACACCTTCTCAACCCCAGTTAATCCATTCAGTTTGGTGGCTTTGTCCTAGGGCTAGGCTAGCCAGATTAGTAGATAATTAAGTGAAATTAAAGAAAAGCTCAATCTTCTTTATCAAGCCAAACTCAGATCATGTTTCCCATTCTATTTAGCCATCACCAGGACACCAGGGCCAGCACAGCCAGGACATCTTACCATTAGCCCTGGCACCCACAAATACTTGATCTTGCTCTTGGTCAGGCAACAAAAACTAAATCAATATTGCCATTGCACCCAGAAAGGGGATGAAAATATTTTGTCCCATGGCTCTACTTACAGCCCCTGTAATGGCCTATGGTCAAAACTCATTCCCCTGGCCACCACCCACCATGTGTGTTGCACCTACTATTAGAATGTAATTAACTGAAGCTTCACATTTTAATTTATATCCCCATTTCTTAATACCTGGCACATTTTGTTATTGTTGTTGAGTCCTTTTTCATTTGACTCTTTGTGAACCCATTTGGGGTGTTCTTGGCAAAGATATTGGAGTGGTTTGCCATTTTCTTCTCCAGCTCATTTTACAGATGAGGAAACTGAGGCAAACAGGGTTAAATGATTTGCCCAGTGTCACACAGCTAGTAAGTGTTTATGAGCAGATTTAAACTCAAGTGCTCCTGATTCTAGGTTCTAAACTCTATCCACTGCACCACCACTGCCCATCCCAGTTAAATAACACTTCACAAATTATTCTGGTTTTTTTGCGGTAACAACCCAATAAGTTAGTAGGGACCATGAAATTTTCCCCTAGTGAAAGTGAAATCTCTCTCCTTGGATTTCTCTTAGCAAGTTACCTAAAGGTCTCCTTTGTTTTTATCCTACTTCCCTTCCTGTCAGCTACTTGTCCACTTATCTTTCCTCTCATTAGATTGTAAACTGCCTGAGGACAGAATCTACATCATGTCTAGTTCTGTATTCCTTGGACTTACTATTGTGCTTAGCACATAGTAGGCACTTAATGCTTGTTGAATTGAATTTCAAAGAACTGAATTTTACAGACAAAGAAACTGAGGCTCTGAGAAATTAAGTGATTGCCTAAAGTCACAAAGCTTGTTAAGTGTCAGAGCCAAGACTCCAACATAGGTCCATGGGAAGGCAACCTCATTGTACAGTGGAAATCACACTGGCTGTGAATTAAGAAGATTTGGGATTAAATCCTGCCTTGGGCCAGTCACAGATCCCCTGGCCTCAATTTCCTTATCTGTTAAATTAGGAGGGGTAAATGATCACTTTCTACATCTCTGGTCCTACATCTAGCGCTCTCTACAACATCAAAAATGAGTGATCAATTACACGAACAAAACTATAGATGTCTGGCCTGAAGCAAGGCATCCCAATGATTTCAGCATCCAAAGCCATAGTGAATAAACATCTGTGTTCACCTTGCAAACCATTTTAAATCAGTCTTTTGATGATGATGACTCAGCATATAATTTAAAGCATAAGGGAAAGAGGAAACTAGAGTTGAGGTAAAAATGCAAGAGTTCAAGTCAAAGCTTGGCCATGCACTAGCTGTATGGCCCTGGGCCCTGGGCAAATTAATTAGCCTCTTGGAGACATCAGTTCCTCATCAGCAAAATAGCAGTAATATTTGCACTCACAGAGTGAGTTTTGAGAAAAGCACGTTGTAAATCTTTAAAGTACTATATAAAAGGGAGGTAACATTTTGGAGAGGCAGAGGATCTCAATCTGTGATGTCACTGGAGAGGGGAATTTCTGGTGGGGCAGCTCCCTGCACTCGGGGAAATCAACAGCTCATCTGTAATTGGTAGTCTTAAGGCACAAAGGGTTAAGTGACTTGCCCATGGTCATTAAGCCAGTAAGTGTCAGAGGCAAGATTTGAATGCACCTTCCTGACTCCAAGGCTGGTTCTCTATTCACTACACTTTGATGCCTCTGTATGTAATCTATAATTACAATCATAGCAATAAACAATAAGTGCTACAGGAATATGAGCTATTTCTACTCAATACTTGAAAAAAAGAGGTCCTGATTATGACAAGTGCAACTTTTAACCCCATTTTTATATTCATTTATTTATTTGACTAGCATTTATTAAGAACCTACTGTATTCCTGGCACTGCATAAGACCCCCAAGATAAAACATGAAACATTTAGGATCAATAAAAACCTGGCTTGTTACAGACCCCCAAATGAGTCACTCCTTCCAAGACTTCTCAGACTCATCGAGCAGATTTCTCTGTTCACCAGAGTGCATCATGATGTCTGAGCATCTCATCTCTTCTCCATGGTCACAGCGGCCGTTCTGTGAAAAGGATGACAACGAGCTTGCCCTCTCAGTCTCAGAGAGGCTGCCGACCCATTAGAATGAAGCTGGAACTGGGGAGAAAGAAAGCCACAATTGTGTTGTTTGCAAACCCATTATCCAAAGTACAACAACCCTTCTGTCCACTGTCAGCCTACTGAATCCTTGGCAGTTTTCCTTAACTGGTGCCATTATCTCAATGTATCAAACAGCAGCACCAAAAAGAAAAAGAAAAAAGACGGAAGGCACTTTTTTGGGCTGTTTTGCTTTTATCCAAGGCAATGGCCAACATGGAATCTAATCTGTGGAGGCAGAGAGGTCCTACTTGTGACTTGAGTTCCTACTTGGCCGATATTTCCTGAAAGCCCTGCTGCTGCTTCATTTACATATTTATTATGTAGTAGAAAGTTCTTCCACTACAATCCAAATCCAATGAGTCATCTGGCTTAGAGGAGCTTCTGGGTTTTCCAAGGATTTATAAACAAGGGACCTGGTTTCGAATCCTGGCTCTAATTATATAACATACTAACTGCGTAACCTTAAAGGAGTTAACTTCCCTGAAAAGTCTCTACCTTAACTTTATAGCATCTTTTTTTTAAAAAAACAACTGATTTCAGGGCAGCTAGGTAGCACAGTGGATAGAGCACTGGCCCTGAAGTCAGAATGACCTGAGTTCAAATCCAGCCTCAGACCAACCACTTAACACTAGCTGTGTGACCCTGGGCAAGTCACTTAACCCCAATTGTCTAAAAATTAAAAAAAAAAAGATCAAAAACAACTGATTTGGGGGCAGCTTGGTGGCTCAGTGGATAGAGCACCAGCCCTGGAGTCAGGAGGACCTGAGTTCAAATCTGTCCTCAGACACATAACATTCACTAGTTGTGTGACTCTGGGCAAGTCACTTAACCTCAATTGCTCTCACCAAAAAAAAAAAAAGTTGTTTAAAAAACAACTGATTTTCCCCTTGTTTATAGTTTCCTATATTCAAGTTTTAATGTAAAAGAATAAGTAAGGCTCTTTATTTTCCCTATATTCCATAATTAATTCAAAAAGCTTTTGCTAAGAGCTTATTATAAAATACGATAACTCACATTTATGTAGCAGTTTAAGGTTTGCAATGTGCTTTAAATATATATTCCCTCATGTGATCTTCAAACCAGCCCTGTGAAGCTGATACTATTATTATGCCTATTTTATATATGGGGAAACTGAGGATGAGTGAAGTTAAGTGACATACTCTGGGTCACCCAGCTAGTAAGGATCTAAAGCGCTTTTCAAATTAGTACAATGCAAAGTGCTATGGGGGAAAAAAAGAGGCTGAAAATTTCTGTCCTCTAAAAGCTTACTAGTTGGGGAATCCTGAAACAACCAGAAAAATGTACCATAATAGTATAGAATATTATAAAGAATCAGATTGCTTGCCACCTTGGGGAGAGAGGGAGACAAATTTGGAACTCAAAGTCTTATAAAAAATGAATGTTGAAAATTGTCTTTACACATAATTGGAAAAAATAAAATACTATTTACAAAAACAGAGAATAATATAAGGACCAACAAGTGAATGCAAAATATAGGCCAAAAAACATCATAATGTACATTTAGTCATGGGAAATTCCTTAGAGATAAGTGTTTAGCAGAACCTTGAAAAAAATTTAGGAGTAGCCTTAGCAGAAAGGCATTGCAAGCCAGTGAGAATGACTTGATCAAAAGAATGTAGACTGAAGTGAGCAGTCCATATACAGGGATCAGTCAGGAATCTGGCCAAAATGAAATGGGTAGAAGACTGTGCTGGCCAAATGATGAAATGAGGAGATTGGATGGGTCCACTGGGGTCAATCAAGAGGACCTCGAATGTGTACAGGCCAATACTATCTAGTCATTTTATAACACAATTGATTTTTTGAGATAAGGTCTAATTGTGAAAAGAGAGTATCATTGTTATAAGGATATTACACTGTGGGCCATAAAAGCCCCTGAGATTTTGGGAAATAACATTTCAGTTTAAAGTAAAACCAGAGTATGTTGCTGTTAAAAGGGGCTAGGGGAGGGGGAAATGGGGATGCTGGATATGGAGTCAGAGGACTTCAGTTAGAATTCTAGCTCAGCTACCACCTGCTACCTGGATGATCTTGGGTAAGTCCCTTCATTTTTCTAGGCTCTGGTTATCTCATTTATAAAATGAGAAGGTTGGACTATATGATCTTTGTGATCTCTTCCAGTTCTAAATCTTTGATACTAGTACAACCTCAGCATAATCTAGCCAAGGGTAAAGGACCAGAAAGGGAGAGCTGGACCCCAAAATATGTCCCGACTTCCTTCACCTCTTAACCATAGGCTGGTCAGGTTTATCTTTATGAGTGCCTAGACAAATACAACCTGGTATTTTCAGTGAGCATCCTCCTTCCTCTTCAGTAGGGAAATAAATAAAAATTAGCTGATCCTCAGATATCCCAAATCAAAGGATTGAGGGAAACACTCCAAATTCCCAGGATGGAATTCTTCCCTAGCAGACCATAGAGTCAGGAGAACCGCTATCTCACTGAACAATCCCAGGTAAATCTTTTCACTTCTCAGTGTCTACATCTGGAAAATGAAAGAGTTGGTCTAGCGTATTCTAAGATCCTTTCCAGGTCTAATATTTCATGATTTCATGAAAAAATAACTGTCCATCAAGGTCCTTCTTGTCAACTTGTGGCTGTAGGCAGATGAAAGCAGGAAGAATGGTTGGGTCACCTTTCGGGTACCAAACAACAAGTATCAATCAAATTCCTACTGTGTGTACTCCAGTCCACGCTCCACTCAACTGCCATAGTGATTTTTCTAAAGCGCAGGTCTGACTATATCACTCCCTTACTCACTAAACTCCTGTAGCTCCCCGCCACCTCCAGGATCAAATACAGAATGCTCTGTTTGACATTTAAAGCCCTTCATGACCTAGCCCCCTCTTACCTCTCCAGTCTTCCTCCACCTGACTCCCCAACACATGCTCTTCAATCCAGTGACATTGGCTGGTCCTCCAACAAGATACCCCAGGAATTTTCACTGGCTGGAATGTTCTCCCTTCTCATCTCTACCTGCTGGCTTCCCTGGCTTCCTTTAAGTGCCAGTTTAAATTCCACCTTCTACAGGAAACCTTTCCCAAGCCCTCTTAATTCCAGTGCCTTCCCTCTGTTAAGCATTTCCCATTGACCCTGTATATAACTTGCTTTGTACATATTTGTTTGCATGTTGCTTCCCCCATTAAATTATAAGCTCCTCGAGGGCAAGAACTGTCTTTCACCTTTCTTTGTATCCCCAGTGCTTAGCACAATGCCTGGAACATGTTAGGCACTTAATAAATGCTTACTGACTGACTGTCGTTGTATTGTCAGGTGAGGCAGCTTTTTAAAAGTATGAGACAAAATCTTTACATGCATGAAGTTGACAATTGACTTAGAGACAAAGGATTGTATGCATGTGTGTATGTATGTATGCATATATATGTATGTGTGTATCCAGATCAGTGATTTCATCAATATAGAGAAATCCAGTCCCCACTACCACCACCTTCGCCAACTTCTACTACCACCATCATACAGATCGGTGACTTATTTTCAGCTTAAGTAACTGGTATCAGCATCATGTGAACCTGCTCTGTGTGTGTGTGTGTGTGTGTGTATGTGTGTGTGTGTGTGTGTGTATGTGTGTGTGTGTGTGTGTGTGTGTGTGTGTTGTTAGGGAGTGTGGGGGGGGGACAAAAAGAGATAGAGACAGAGAAACAGAGAAATTTGAATTGGTCTATGGAGGCCATTCCACAGAGCATGTTCACAGTTACATCAGTGCTGGAGTAAGAATGACTCAGGGCTAAGAGCTTAAGCTCTCAGATGACAGAGTCCCTTAATAAGCTGCTGAACCAGAGGACTTGATGACTCAGTGGATTTGTAAGGGGATTGACCGCCACTTGGTCTCTTTGAGATGTCAAATCATGTAAGACAGGTGTTTTCAAGTTGTGTTGGACGAGTTGGGTGAGGGAGGGGTAGCTGCCTCTATGTGGCTATGAGCCCTTATAGGTCAATTCATCCTCATTATCTGCATAATACGTAACAGGACTGACTCATTAGCAGATTGTATCAATATGATTCACTGGTGCAAATTCTTCACATGGAAGTGGCTGAGAAGTCAGCTTCCGGGAGAGTGGTAATGGCATGCAATAGAAGTGCCTCAGAGAGACTTGAGCACACATAAACATTCTGTAATAGGTTCTGGTTGGCTAAGCACATGATTAGGAGAAGCTTTTTTTTGATTGACTGCATTACCAGAATTAGGGGCATCTCCAAAACGGCTTAAGTCTGCATTGGCCTTGTCTCTTTTGGCTACACTCTTGGTTGATATTTTTGACTCCTCCACTGGTGGTATCAGGAAAGAAAAATGCTATAAAGGGAGAGGGTTTAGGTCTTCTCTACTAAGGGCGGTGGCCCTTGAATATGGTCCTGATTTCTATGTCTGCTTTGGTGTTTGTTCTTTAATCTTAGGTGAAGGCAGAATGCAGTCCTGACTTCCTCACATCTGGGTGCAGCAATGATTCTCCAAGGAACAAGAAGCAACCTTTGGTAGTTACCTCCAGGACTTATCCAGCAGTAATGCCATATTTGGACATAAACTCAGTGGGACCAATGTTATGTAGGAATGTAAGTTTAAGCCTGCTCTCCTCAAAGACCAAAGTGGTGCAGGGGAGAATGTGCCTTTGAAGTGTTGCAGGGAAATACTTGTACTGTGTTATTGCTATATCTTTGAATTAAATATTCCTTTGTAAAGCTAATTGATGTTAAGAAGTTAAATAGAAATGGGGTGACAGTCATTAGCACCTGACAATGGAGAGAAACATAACTGGTGGGGCACCAGCCAACGACATTAGAGACAACCCCCAAGTCCCTCAGGGTATCCTGGAGCATTGAGGAGGCTGATGTAGGTTGCCTGGCTCTGGGAGAGTGAGCCAAAACATATTCACTACACATATTTGTAAGAAAGATTGATTGGGGTGGAAGGCTGTTAGTCTGATACATTTGATAAGTTCCCCAATCAGCCTGACCTATAGGGCAGGGATCTTCATTTGAAGGGCACATTCCATAACACACATGCAACCCTAGCCCCTTCCAGAGAGTAATTCAAGATCTTCTCTAATAGGTCTCTACTGCGCATGGCTACATACAAATTGATTTATGAGTAGAGAGGATTCTTGTCTTTCCTGTGGTCTCTGAGAGGGTTTGGCCTTTATTTTCTTTCCCTAGGTTTCTCTTTTGGATCCCTAGGCAGCAAGGGACCTGGGGAGAAGATTTCTCCTTTCCCTCCATAGTCAAGGAACAGGAGATAGTGACTGATGGGAGAGGCTCTCGGTGAGTTGCCCTTGCTAGCTTCCAGATGCCCTGGTCCTTCCTGGACCTTCACTTTCAGGACACCTTCTTCTTCTTTGTTTCTCTTTTCTGAGCCCAAGTACTATGAAGGATAGACAGACTTGGGGGGGGGGGCATGACCAATAGTCAAAATATTACTTGACAAGAGCCTGTACAGTGCTAGTGAACTTAGTGGTGAACTAAGATAGCAATGAAGATGGGAGTGAAAAGGAAAAGACAGATGAGTAGAAATGAATAGGAAAATTGGTAGGGAATTATGATTGATGGTTTTGTCTTGTGGTTGGTTTTTTCCATTCTTTTCTTTCTTTTTTTCAAAAGAAAGTTCTAAAATCTAGTGGTAGCCAGACAAGCTCTTTGCTGTTACTTTGTCCTAAAGAACTGGGAAGGGGAGGAAGGTAGACATCCCTATTGTTAACGAACATTTATTAAGCATCTACTATGCTAAGTGCATTGTACATTTAAGTGGATGTTTATTATCCTTCTTGCATTTTCTCTATTATCCCAAGACTTTAAGATGATCATATCTTAAAAAGACTTCAGGGGCTATATAATCCAACCCTTTTATTTTACAGATGGAAAAACTGAGGCCAAGGAGGTTAAGATCTCACATTAGAATGTAAACTCCTTGAGAACACAGACTTTTTTTTTTGCCTTTCTCTATGTGCTTAGCATCTAGCATAGTGTGCGACACTTGGTTAGTGCTTAATGATTGCTTGTTAATTGACTCGATCAAGGTCATAAAGGCTATAAATGTCAGCAGTGGGATTTGAGCCCAAGTGCTTTTTGTCTCATGGACTCCTTTGGCAGTCTGGCGAAACATATGGACCCCTTCTCAGAATAGTGTTTTACAAAGCATAAAATAATGATGATAACAATAGCTAACATTCATATAGTACTTATGATGTGCCAGGTACCATGCTTTACAATTCTTATCTCATTTGATCTTCACAACAACCCTGAAAACTAGGTGCTATTATTATTCCCACTTTACAAATGAGCAAACTGAGGTAGACAGAGGCTGAGTGACTTGCTTCAGAGTCACACAGCTAGTAGGTGTCAGAGGTTTGATTTGAACTTGGGTCTTCCCAACTCCAGGTCCAACTCTCCATAGGCTACATACACCACCCAGCAGGCAAATGCCAAATACATGGTATTACAAAAGAAACAAAGGCTAATGCAACTAATGATGTAATTTTCTTTCCATCCAAGTTTTTGAGCCCTCTAAAATCTATCTAGAGACCCATTGGGCTTCATGGACCTTAGATTAAGAATCTCTTATTACCAACCAATGCCCTTTCTACTGAGGCATATCAGGAGACAAACAGTCTCAGTGACTCTGAATTCTTTATTAACAATGCTGAACTCTATTCACTTAATCTGATTACTAGTCATCTCATTTTTCAATTAGCACCTACTGTGTGCCAAGCATTGCCATGCTGGCTCCTTCTCAGCTGGACCACAGCAACCATCTTCAAAAGGGAAGCTTCTGGCTGGCCAACCTACTGCAAAGTGTACTTCAATGTCATTATTGGGTGAGCAGAGCCACTCCTTAAGAAACTAAGTGATCTAGGATTGAAATGTCCAGAATTTTCTTCAGTCTCATTACTCTATTAATCATTGAAAAGTGTGTAGGGAGAAAAAACCCTGAAATACAGTCACATAAAAGTTGGGCATATTTTAAATAAATATAGGACATAAGCTTTTGGTCATGACAAGCAAAGACATTTAAGATTGATTCCTATCTACATACTCAAGATACCCTTCTAGAAGATGGGAGAAGGGAGGAAGAGGAGAGAAGTTACCTTTCACATCCACCTGGGTCTTATAGTGTTACTAGTCGTAAGAGGGACCTCCAAAAACCTGCCCCTCCTCCATAAATACAGCAGCCAATGGAAGAGTGACTGAGTACTGTAGCAGAACCCGGGAAGAAGACCTCCAGAGCTGTGTATTTTTCATCTCCATCCCTTTCTCCCTCTCAACTTGTACATGAGGCTTCTCAGTCAGGACTGGGGCAGGAGAGCTTTTCATCCTGGAAAATAGAAGGAAGGATTTGACTGGCTTTTGTGATTCTTTGTAATTCATAAACGCAAAGTAACCTGAAATGTGCAGGCAGTCTGTTACCAGACAGAATTGCTTGTCTTACATTTTGTCATGGTTTCAAAGTGCATCATCTGGGCTTTTGCAATGCAGTCTTCAGCACTAATTGGTTAATGGAGTCATGTCAAATACCTGTGCAGCCAGCAGACTCCTTCTGTCTCAATTTTACCTGCATAATTGGAAACAAATTAAGCCTGGTAGATGTTCAGTTATTTCTGAATTTTATATCAGAACCATGTTCAGTATATCATCATGAAGGGGTTTTGATAAATAACTTAGCCACAATGAACCCTTTAAAAGAAAAATACTGGCTCTGATATTCCAAGATCTGCGAATTATGGGATCATTAATCATTCCTGTGTGTTAGTGTCTTATCTCAGCTGGAGTGAGTTTCTCTCTCATGATCATGGCTTGTCCCTTAAACCTTAATCTGAAAAAAAGAGATTGAATTGTATATTACAATTCACATTTTTACATAATTTCTAAAACATTAGGAAGTATTTTACATTTTTAAAAACTGAATGTTTTGTTAAAAACACAACACAAAAATTCATTGTCTCATCCATTTTCCTCTTAAACAACATAGTATGTATTCCATTTTTCTGGTTCTGCTTTTGTTGCTTTGTGCTATTTCATCAAGATCCTTCCTGATTTCTTTGCATTCCTTGTACTTGTCAGTCTTAATTGATTTATAATATTCTATTACATTAATTAGAGTGTTGTTGTTGTTGAGGTGGTTTTCAGTCGTGTCCAACTCTTCATGACCCCCCATTTGGGGTTTTCTTGAAAGAAATACCAGAGCTGTTTGCCATTTCCTTCTTCACTTCATTTTACAGATAAGGAACTGAGGCAAACAAGGTTGAGTGACTTGCCCAGGGTCACACAGCTAGGAAGTATCTGAGGTCACATTTGAACTCATGAAGATAAGTTTTCCTGATTCCAAGCCCAATGCTCCATCCACTGCACCAGTACCACAGTTTATTTAACCATTCCCCTAGTGATGGGCATTTAAGTTTCTTTCAGTCTTTGCAGTTAGATTGTAATGTTGCTATGAAAATCTCTGAACAGGTAGCTCCTTTGTGTTTGTTTGTTTTATATTTTATATTCGTTTTACATTTTCAGGGCATACTACAAGGACTATGTTTCAGTTGCCCCCTAAAAATAGGAACTGTTACAATCATTATCCCTAAAGTGAAAAGCCAACTTGGCTTCTCTATACTTTTCATTCCGAGCAGCACTAATGATTCACTGGATAACTAACTCTCCAGTGATACAACAGCAGGCATTGCTGATCTCTTGGAGTATTTGAACTATAGGTGTACCAACTGGCAACTCAGATCAGGCATGGGCATAGACACTAGGATATCTCCTCCTCTTGGAAGTCTTCTCGCCCCCCTCCTCCAACGCCTGCAGCAGGGATATATCTCATAGCATTTTGCTTAATCTTCCCCCAACAATTATCGCAGTCTCCCTGTGTCTGTTATATAGCAAAGTAGAGTGAGTTTGAATGGGCCAATAGAAGCCATCCCTGGGGAACAGGCTCAGAGTTGCCATTTCTGGTTCCAGTCCAAGGGTACCATAGGCCAATTCAATGTAAGAGCAGCTAAGTGGTAAAACGGTTAGAGCACTGGGCTTAGAGTCAAGAAGACCTGAGTTCAAATCTGGCATCACAAACTTACTAGCTCTGTGACATTGGGCAAGTCACTTGACCTCTATTTGCTTTCATCTCCTCCACTGTACATTGGGGATAATAATAGCACCTACCCTTCTCAGGGTTGTTGTATTTTTTAAGTATTTAGCACATACATGTCATGTAAATGCTAGCTATTATCATTATTATTAACTTCACTATACTTCTATACATATGGTTAGTTCCCCTTAGCCTACAATGGACCATGTCTACACTCATGCATAGGTTTAAGATAACACAAAATTCTCTGATAGACGTAACCTCAAGGCTAATCAGAGATCAGGGCAAATCAGAAGATCCCTGAATAAAGTTGCCCGTATCAAGAGAAGTGTAATTTAGGAAGATGCATACATATAAAGGTGTCCCATAGTCAAGGAGGATGTCCAGCTCAAAGACCAAATGGAAGGGAAATGCACTGTCCATGGAGAGATTGTTCACATGCTCCTACCTGGGGACTGCATTGTGTTGATTGCATCAAGCCCTAGATATTATAGAGATCCATGACCACTCAACAGTTTAGAAGATTTCTAAAGACAAGCCAAGTGGATAAAGAATACCTATTGCCCAATCTGACATGAAGTTGAGTGGCCCACTGAGCTGTTTCCTCAGTACATCCCTCCAAAACAGGGACTAAAGATGGACGATGAGCTGGGGCCAGAGGTAAAGAGGAAGAAGACAATAGGCTGAACTTTATTTGTAAATTTTTGCAGAGCTTTCACTAGTCCCAGCATGGGGAAGGTAAGTAAGTTGCTCTACCCAGAAAAAATGCAATTTAATGCTGTATTATGGTCACCAAAATATGTAATGTGCCTAAATTATAAGCAAATTCCCAAGGCTGTCCTGAGTCTAAATCCAGCATACTCACCACTATTCCTTATTTGCTCTTGTCTTCTGGTGAGACTCTTGACCTTGGGAATCTGCCCATGAGCCAATTTTGTAAATCAGTGTCATTAAAGAACCATTCCCTACAAAGCATGTTTTTTTAGTTTCATTTTGCTTTCAATTAGTACACTGTCTTTTATATCTTCAATGTGATGCTTTTTTTGAGGCAGCAAAAAAATCTATCTCTTCAAAATGAGTGTTCTCCCAATCAATGATTCATGGCTATTAATCTTTGAATATCACAGACTACAAAGAATTAAAATTGGAGGTGACCCAAAGGTTTAAACTAGATATAAGTCAGCTACAATATATTAACAGTAGGGGCCTGCCCACAATGTCCAAGAGATAGTATTATCTAGTAAATATAACCAGAAAGGGAAATAGATGGTCTTGTCATGAGATGAAGACATAATAAATGTACTTCCTAAACTACCTGAGCTGTACTGGTATACAGGGAATGTTAAAAACAAGTGAATGGCCTCCACTGCGTTAAGTAGATACACTTTCACAGATTTTTTTTTGTTGTTTTTTTTTAATTTAAAAACAATTTTGTTGATATCTTTGTTTTCATATCATCTACATTCCCCAACATACCCTTCCCTTCTCCCTCAGAGAGACATTCCATATAATACAGAATTTAAAAGTGGGGGTGGAGGGAATAGTTCAGCAAAACTAACCATGAAGTTCAATGTTGCAGGAAGTGCTCTGTACCCATAGTCCCCCACCTCTACAAAGCAAGAAGGGCATGACAGTCTCATATCTCTTCTTTGGGGCCAAGTTTGCATAATTTTTCATTTATTCACTCATTTTCAATTCATAATGCAAATGCTTCTGTTGTTCTGAATCATACACATAATTTGAATTATTTCCTACAACTTCCTTGTAAGATTTATGTTTTAGGTCTTGTCCATCTTTTTATGCTTTACCTGAATCTTGTATTTGAAAGTCAGATTTTCTATTCAGCTCTGGTCTTTTCATCAGGAATGCTTGAAAATCTTCTATTTAATTAAATACTCAGTTTTGCTGGGTAGGTTAATCTTGGTTGTAATCCTAATTCCTTTGCCTCCTAGAATATCATATTCTAAGCCCTCCACCTTTTTATCATGGAAGTACTAAATCTTCTGTGATCCTGACTGTGGCACCACAATATTTGAATTGCTTCTTTCTGGCTGCTTCAAGTATTTTCTCTTTGACCTGGGAGCTTTGTAATTTGGCTGTAATATTCCCAAGAGTTTTCATTTTGAGATGTCTTTCAGGAGGTTGTCTGTAGAATCTTTCAATTTCTATTTTATCCTCAAGATCTAAGATATCAGGGCAGTTTTCCTTGATAATTTCTTGAAATATATGCCTAGGGTTTTTCTTTCATCATGTCTTTCAGATAGTCCAATAATTCTTAAATTATCTCCTTGATCTATTTTCCAGGTCAGTTGTTTTTCCAATAACATATCTCACTTTTTTTAATTTTTTCATTCTTTGTTTTATTGTTTCTTGATGTCTCACGGAGTCCTTAGCTTCCACTTGCCCAATTCTAGTTTTTAAGGAATTTTTCCTTCAGTGATATTTTGTACCTCTTTTTTACATTTTTCCTCTACCACTCTTTATCTCTTTTTTTTTAACTCTTCTAGGAATTCTTGCTGGGCTTGGGTACAATTAACATTTTTCCTTAAGGCTTTGGTAGTAACTGTTTTCACATTGTTGTCTTCTTCTGGGTTTATGTCTTGGTCTTCCCTGCCAACACAGTAATTTCTTATGATCAAGTTCTTTTTTTGTTTGTTTGTTTGCTCATTTTCCCAGCCTATTTCTTGACTTTGAACTTTATGTTAAAGTTGGGCTCTGGTCACCATGGGGGTGGGAAAGCACTGTCCCAAGCTTCAGGTTTTTTCATGCTGCTATTTTCAGAGCTAATTCTGGAGGTCTGCAAGGTTTGGGTGTTTCCAGGGAGATGTATGGTCACTGCTCTCCTGCTCTGTGCTCTGGTCTTCACCCAGCAAGAGCTATGGTTCTCATAGCCACAAGTGCTAGCATTCTCTTTGCCTTGAAACTGTAAGCAGAGACCCTGCTCCCTTGTGGCCAACTCCCAGTACTTCTCTCTGCTCTGGAACTGCAACCCAAAATTTTGTATGGGTAATAGAGTTGCCAATCAGTGCCAGCTGTACCCAGTGCCAACAAAGTTCCCTTGTAATCTCTTTCTGACCAGTTGTCTAAGTCCCTTACCATCTGTGGGCTGAGAGCTCCTGGTGCTGCTGCTGCTACTATGGCTGCTATTGCTGCTCCTGTGTGTGGGCTCCAGATAGGCTTCCGCCCCAGTATCCCAGACCTCTTCTGCAGACCTCCTAAATTTTTTTAGGCCAGGAAAATGTCTCACCCTGACCTTTTGTTGGCCCTAGTGCTCCAAAATTTCATTTGAGGCATTATTTTAAAGTTGTTTGGAGGGGAATTTGGAGAGAGTTCCACTGGATTGCCTCTAAATCCACCATCCTGTCCCCTTCTTCTTTCATCTTCCAGTATCTTTAAGAGATCATGGACAAGAGTTGAACAGGATGAAAAAGCATGTATAGTTTGCAATTTTTATCAATGGGAAGCGCCCTCATCAATGGGACACTGGAGTTGGAGTCAGGAAGATCCTGGTTCAAATCCCATCTTAGTTGCTTGCTTGCCTTCAGCAAGTCACTTAGCATTTATATTCCATAGTTACCTTATATGAGGGAGTTGGATTTTACACCTTCTGTGGGCCATTCTAATTATAAGTCTATAATCTCATGTTCCTACGAAGTAGTAAAGACATTTTAATTACATTCAGTTGTATACTTCTTGAAAATAGGGCCAGTATACTAGATATCTGTATCATTTGTGCCTAGCACAGTGCCTTCTACATGATAGGAATTTAGTATTTGTTGAATTGAATTAAGGTCTCTTGAATCTTTAAAATGCCACATGTATCACTTCTCTTTATTTTAAAATTCACCCAACTTTTCAAGAAAAGTTCAAGTGCATCAACTTGTCATCTAACTGTAACTTGGGAAAGATCCTCTGTTATTAAAAATTGTTTTTAGGGCTTACAGAAAATTGTTTTGACCTATACTACACAAGAAAATTTCCTCATAAGCTTACCAATGTCATAATGATTATAAATCTGATGACAGCCAGAGAAGTGCCTAAAGAATAGATCCAATGCCATAAATTATGGCTTTAATATTTGTGTTTTGAAATTTTATTTTCCCAGAGCCCTACAGACCTATGGAAAAATTTATAGGAATGAATCCTCTGAATCAAAATCTCCCATCATGTTAATAAACCACAATTTGTTCATCCATTCCCCAAATAGTGAGCACCCACTTTGTTTCCAATTCCTTGCTATAATACTAAAGAGGTGACAAAAGCCAATTCAGTCGTTAAATCAACTTGAGACTGAAAAATGAAAATAACCAAAGATCAATAACTAGTCACACATTATGGGGAATTCTACAAGGACGCTGATTCACAAAATTGTTATATGGACAGCTTCCTTGTGTGAAGAGCATCAGCTTCACAAGAAAATTAGAACAAACATGGCACGGTGAAAAAAAATTCTGAACATGGAGTCAGGAGTGTCCTGGATTCCCATATAACTTAAGTACCTTAGAATGTTTTGATATAGTTGGTGACCATATATAATTTAGTAATTATGCCTGCTCTGTTCTTGCTGATCAGACGAACCCATTTACCCTCCTCGTGATGTTGGCAGAATATCAGAGGTGTGCTGGACTCAACTACACTTCGCATTCCCAGATTTGTGCAAAAGCAGTCAGAGATGCATAAAGAATAAATTCAAAGCAAATATTGGCAATGCTTCTGTCAATGATGTAAAAACAGTGAAAGCTTGGAAAAAAAAAAGGAACAACCCACACTGATGGAATCATAGGCTTGGATGTAAAACAAAAACAAAAAGTAAACAATAACCTGTTTGATCTTGTAATGCTTTATCTTCAAAGTGAAGATTTTTTGGTTCCATGGAATAGCATACCATTCCACAGTATGGCAATGCCCTCCATTTGTTTTGCTGTGGGCCGGAAGTGCTTATCTTCATGTAAACAGCCAGCCAACAAACTGAGCTCCTCTTCAATATGATTGGGAGGGTCGGGGCAGCATGGTGGGCTCAACTTGGAGTCAGGAAAACCTGCGTTCCTGTCCAGCTTTTCACACCTACTAGCTGGATGATCTTTGTCAAGGCACAGCTTCTCAGTGCCTATGGCAATTTCTAAGGCTATTTATTGCCTGTATACATCAGTAGAGGAATTTTCATGCAGGGAGTTCCTGACACTGATGAAATCCCAGATCCAGCCTTTTAAAAAAAAAAAAGTATGGAACAAATAGTAACACTAGCTCACACTTATCTAGCACTTTAACATTCCAAAAGCACTTTATCATGACATCCCTTTAAGGTAGGTAATGCAATTATCATCTTTATTTTATATGCCAGGATGTGTACAGGGGTTCAGGGAGGACTTGTACCTCTGGTGGGAGGGCTTGCTGAGCCCTTCTCAGGACTGCTCATCCACCTCTGATGTCCATCTTCACCCAGCTCTCACTTTTGGCTCTAAGACACTATAGCACGTGCAATAGCCATACCTCAGTAAAACCGTCTCCATAGATGGGCTAAACTAGGTTGAGGGTAGCCAACAGGCATCAGACCTGTGGGTAAGTTAGGGACATGTCTACCCCAAGCATGTGAAGACTTCCCCCAGCAGAATGGGCAGATGAGAACAATTTGTTTCAACAGCCACAAAGGTGGCTGAAACAGGCACTGTGGAGTGTTTAGAGCTTGAAGACCCTCTTAGACCCTCTGGGGACAGGCCTTCTCCCCTCCCCCACACAGTACAATCACACCCAAACAGGGAGGATTGACCTCTAAGCCCTGACCACAATGAAAGTTCAGAAGGTGCACTCTGAAGGCCAGCTAAGGTAGGATCCTGGGGCCTTTCCATACCACAAGTGAACTTCCTAGCTAACCCCAATCTGGTCCCTCCAGCTGGCCAAGAAATGACTGCTCAGGGCTTAGCAATGACTCCAGGGTGTCTGCTGACCCCCACATATATAAGGACATGTTCCAGGGTCTTTACCCCCAAAGGTCTTATGTCCTAAGGAGTTCTCTCCTCTAATCTCTGTATATTTGCCCCAGAAATTCTAGAAATGTCCCAGAAACCAGAAATTCTAGTGATGACTTAATAAAGAAGGTGGTTCAAACTACCGGCTAAAATTAGATTTTAGTATTATCACTGAAAGCTTAATTATCCATGATATAGGCAATTACCACCTACTACAAATTCATTTCACTAATTCACCACTCTACCCACTCCATATTGCCCAATTAAAACTCAGAACTTATTTCTCATTACCTTCATGCTATGAAAGACAAAGACAACAAAGGATATACAGTAAGATTCAGTCCAAATCCAGTTTTAACAACTCAACTCAAGCATTTATGAAGCATCTTCAATGTGCTAGGCACTATGATAGGTACTGAGGACAAAGAGACAAAAATGAACATAGAACTTGCCCTGGAGGACCTTATACATTCTAGTGGTAGAACAGGAGAGATCAATATTCACAGGGAAAAGTAGATAAAAAAAAATACAGGCAAAGTAACTTTGGCTGAGAGAGATGGACAAAGGCCTCCCGGAAGAAGCTGTACTTAAGCTGAGCCTTAACTATATCTAGGGATTCCTTAAGGCAAAGGTAAGGAGAAAGAACATTCCAGGCATGGGGGACAACCTTTTCAAAGACATAGTGGTGAGAATAGAATGATGTGAAGAATAATTTCTTAGTGTTTTCAATTTTCTTTTTTTTCAAGTTCATGCAAATGAGCTGGTAGGGCAGCTCTAAGTGGTGCTGGGCCTGGAGTCAGAAAGACTGAACTTCATGAATTCAAATCTGGCCTCAGACACTTATTAGCTGTGTGACCCTGGAAAAGTCACATAACCCTGTTGGCCTCAGTTTTCTCACCTGTAAAATGAACTGGAAAAGGAAATGGCAAACCTTTCCACCATCTTTGCCAAGAAAACCCCAACTAGGGGCAGCTAGGTGACACAGTGGATAGAGCACCAGTCCTGGAATCAGGGAGGATCTGAGTTCAAATCTGGCTTCAAACACATAACACTCACTAGCTGTGTGACTCTGGGCAAGTCGCTTAACCTCAATTGCCTAAAAAAAAAACCCAAAAAACCAACTGGGGTCACAAAGTGTCAGCCATAATTGGACAACAACAATGATCTGATAAGTGTTGTTTTATTAAGGAGCTGACACACAATGGGTCCTCCACAGAACAGCTCATTCCATTACTGGATGATTTTAATGGTTAGGAAGCTTTTTATTGTTTTTTACCTCTACGAAAAACCTACTTCTGTGCAGCTTCCAAGCTCTGATCCTATTTCAGCCCTCTGGGTATACACCACCTAATACCTTTTGTACATCTCTTCAGATACATGAAAACAGGTTGTCAGGATGACTTCTAAAATCCCTTCCAACTCAAAATCTATACATGGTCCTGTGTCTGCACTAAGCCTTCTCTTTTCCAAACTAAACATCCCTATATCCTTCAACCCAATCTCATGTGGCATAGCCTCCAGTCTCTCCATTGTGATCACCCTGTTCTGAACACTTTCCAGCCTGAGAGTCACCCTCAGAACTAAACAAAATGCTGCAGCGTACAGAGCAGTGTACAGAAAGATTCTCACCTTCTGTTTTGTGGATCCTATGCTTCTCCTCAAGCATCCTCAAATAACATTAGCTTTTTGGGGGCTGCAAATGTTGCATATCAAGCTTGAAGTTCATGAAAAAATCTACATCTTTTTCACATGAACTTTTGTCTAAACATGCCTCCCTGACTCTGTAATTATGAAGCTAGGGTTTTTTTTTCCAATTCAAGCATAAGGTTTAACATTATCTCTGTTAACTTTCATCTTATGAGATTCAATTATGCCAGTCCATCAAAATGTGAATCCTATCATCCAATATGTTAGTTGTCCCTCCCAGCTTTGTGTCATCTGCAAATTTTATAAGCATGGCATTTATCCCTTTATCCGAATCATTAATAAAAATGTTTAGTATAGGGACAAGGAGAGATCCCTGCGCACTCTAGAAGAGTTCTCCCTCCGAGCTAATATAGATACATGATAGCAAGAAATATTTATTGAATACATACTACTTTGAGTGAAGCTCTAAGATCAAATGGAATATTTTTTTAATTTTTCAACTTGTTATGAATAAATCTACCCAAGAATAAAAGAAGGCATCTGTTCAAATACCTCTGAATAGTTGTTTAAAACCTGAGCAATCAACTCTAAGACAGTAAGCAAAACCATTGCCAATGAAGTTTATTCCTGGCTTACTAACTCTTCAAGTCAAATCTATGATATGATAGACTTACATTTTCGAGTGTTAAATAACTTTAAAATATATCAGACCCCATCAAATTATCAATGTTAACTAAATTTATTTAAGTCTATTTTATGACATAAATGATCACTGTACTATGTTCCATTATTATGTACATACACATGTGGGTATGTATGTATATATACATATTCATATGATTTATTTGATACCAAGTCCTTGGTAAGTAATGCTACCTCCAATTATAACAATATTCCTAAGAGAAAATATGATAGACCTTATAACAATCTCCTTTACAACACAATTTTGGAGAAAGCACTGTGGGGGGAAAGCAGGAACAGTCTAGATTCCTTGTTTTCCATTACCACAGATGATTGAGTTGCCTGTATATGACTCATTATCAAGGTTTGGAAATTGCAGTGGCCAGGTCCCTACCAACACTATTCACAAGAATATGCAATTACAGTGGAAGAATAGGATGAGTACAGTGAAAGTATATTCTACCTCCTAGCATTCCAAGGACAGAGAAGAGTTCAGACAAAAGCAAGAGTATTCCCAGTTCAGGGATTCATTAAAAAAATGTTTTAAGTGTCTACTCTGCACAACACATTGTGCTATGTACTGCTGAGATGAAAAGTTCTTACCTTGGAGTATCAAGGAAAAGATAAAATAAGTTCACAAATGACTATAATATTAAAAATGGGGGGTGGGGTTGCTATGGACTTCTGATTTATCAATAATTATGATAAGTTGATAGTAATTATAATAGTAAAAAAAATGATGATCAGAAAATCAGAATTGATCTGATTTTGTTGAATGGAGCAAATATGTAGAATCTTAATGAAGTCTGGGTAAATGCATTTATAGCTGTGTGTTGTATCATTTATACTTGTCAGTCTGTGGGAAACTGTTAAAATGACCCAAGAAAAGCCTTTTTGAAAAGATAACAATCCATCATCAAAGATAGCCCATCTAGACCGAGGCATCATTCAGTCCTGGGCCAGATAATCAAGAGGAGACTGATGGACTTAAACCAAATGGTAGCACCAAGCTAAGAAGAAAGAGGCCTTAAAATAATACAAGCGTACGTCATTGTATTGCACTTCACAGATATTGCTTTTTTTTTAAACAAATTGAAGGTTTGTGGCAACCCTATGTCAAGCAAATCCACTGGGGCCATTTTCCCAACAGCATGTGTCCACATCATGTCTATGCCACATTTTGGTAATTCTTGCAATATTTCAAACTTTTTCATTATTATTATATCTACTGCAGTCAGCTGTGATCAGTGATGTTTGATGGTACTATTGTAATTGTTTGGGGGTGCTACAAACCGTGCCCTTATAAGACAACAAACTTAACTGATAAATCTTGTGTGTTCTGACTGCTCCACCAACCAGCCATCCTGATTTGCTCTCTCTCCTCAGGCCTCCCTATTCCCTGAGACACAACAATATTAAAATGAAGCCAATTAATAACCCTACAACGGCCTCTAAGTATTCCAGTGAAAGGAAGAGTCAACTGATATGGCAAATTTCATAGTTGTCTTATTTTGAGAAATTGCCACAGCCACCCCAACCTTCAGCCATCGTCACCCTGATTAGTCAGCAGCCATCCACATCAAGGCAAGACCCTCCACCAGCAAAAAGATTATGACTCCTGAAAGCTCAGATGATGGTTAGTATTTTTTAGTAATAACGTATTTTTAATTAAGTTATATACATCATTTTCTTAGACATAATACCATCACACACTTTATAGACTACAGCATAGTGTAAACATAACTTTTATATGTACCAGGAAACCAAAAATTTCATATGGCTTGCTTTATTGTGATACTTGCTTTATTGCATTGGTCTAGAACCGAACTCACCATCTCTCCAAGGCATGCCTGTATAGAAAATGCCCAGCTCAAAGAAGCTATGCAAATCCCCTTTGAATATCTGTAAGAAAACAAAGAAATAAGAGGCATTGCATAAAAACTGCAATAACTCTTCTTCTTTGTGATGCCATCAGGTGCTTGGCTAACCCTGCATGTCTTAGCTAATTATAGGTATATACGGATTATGTGAGAATGTACAGAAACCAACGGAGGGGGAAAAGAGGAAGAGTGAATTGGGGACTGAGAGACAGAATGTATGTGTAAGTTTTAGGATAGATCAGATTTTATGATTAATAAAATCTTTGAACATCAGAACTCTCTGTTTGTTGTTCTGTCCTAAATCTGCTCTCCACTGTTCTCACACTTCGTACTTGGCAGCATCACATGAAAGCCTGTCTATCTTTCAAGACAGACAGAATTTCAACAGGGGCACATGGTCACACCCCAATCCTATTCCTGAATACTGAGAGCAGAGCCATTGCATGGACTCCAAGGACATCATCTGGTCCCTTTAAGCAGGTGACTAAAGTTGGTTCTGGAAAATAACTTTAAAATTTGTTGTTGATTTTTTTTTTACTCTTGCTTACACAAGCAAAAAAAAAATCTATACTAACAGATCAGTTTGACTGTAGAATAGCATAAAAAGCTGAAATAAATTAAAACGTATGCTAAATTAAAGTGATGCCAGCAAATCATATTATTAAACAGCTGATTTCTTTTTTAGGGCATCATTTCTAAGTGCTTAGTGATGTGGTTTACTGTAAAAGTTAATAGATTCCTGATGAAATTATTGGCTGAAGTACTTATTTTGTGACAAGTCCACTACAAAAAAAGGAGGAGGAGGAAGAAGAGGAGAAGGAGGAGGAGGGAGATGAGAAGGAGGAGGAGGAAGAGGAGGAGGAGGAGGAGGAGAACAACAACAACAACAATAAGGTTAACTTTTCTCAGATGGTGCTCTAATCAGCAATTACCATCTGGCTGAGGAATGTAGGGATTCACTTTTATAAATATGTCTTTCATAAAAATGTGATGTTGGCTTTTGAGGGGAAAATTTTAGTAAACAACAGAAAATTCAAAGAGAATGGAAAGAAAGGAATATTGTGTTATTTTGGCTAAGTCTTTAACAAAGCCAGCTGCTCAGCTATTGACTAATGATGCTGCTTGGCATTAACATGACATTTTCATTGACAAACAAGTTATTTTAATTCCTTTAATATCTCCGGGAAGAAGATAAGATTTATTATCTGCAGTTTATGAGGCAAAGGACTAAACTAGGGAAACAGAAAGGTTAATTGACTTATGCCAAACTGTTACAGTAGAATTTGTGAACAACAAAACCAAAGCCCAGAAATATCTACCCTGAATCAAATGTTCGGGCCATTTTCATTCATTCTTTCATTCATTCATTCATCAAATAAATATCAGCTGCCTCCTCAGTGCAGTGCACCATGTTGGAGGAAGAGGGTAAAATGTAAGGTTTAACTAAAATAAATTTCCTACCTTATAGTAGGCAGATAAGATACAAACAGATTAACATACAATGTTATGAGATACATTACAAAGAGGCAAAATGTAATGGTATGTAAGGTATAAAGAAGAAAGTCCTTGCTGATGGAAATTGGGGGTGGAGACAGGGACTCTGTTTGAGTTACGCTTTACAGTATGGGTAGACAGTCAAGAGGTAAAGACAGGCCTTTTCAATCATTGAGAATAGCATGGGCCAAAGTAGAGAGATAGCTACAATGTTAGGATTGTTTGGAGCATAAAGGGTAATTGAATTTTGCTAGAGCATAGAATGCCTAGAAAGAATATGAGATAAGGATACATGAGTAGGGTTGGCATCAGATTGTTAAAAGCCTTGAATGCCAGGTAATGGAGTTTGAACTTTACACAATAGGTAATAGAAGCTGCTGAAGATTTCTTGGTATAAAGACAGAGCCAGATCTAATTTGGCATTCTTGTGAAGGATGAACTGGAAAGGGAAGAGATAGAAAATACTTGTTATGAAGCAAATATAATAGCCCATGCAGGTGATGATGAGAGTGGTGGAAGTGGGAATAGGAAGAGGGGACAGTGCTAAAATTCCACCTTCTAGATGAGGCTTTCCCCAACCCCTCTTAATTCCAGCACCTTCCCTCTGTTAATTATTTCCTATTTATCCTGCATATAGCTTGCTTTGTATATATTGGTTTGCATGTTATCTCTCCCATTAGATTGCAAGTTCCTTGAGGGCAGAAAGTGTCTTTTGCCTCTTCTGACATACTCAGCACTTAGCATAGTGCCTGGCAACATAGTAGGCCCTTTAAAAATATTAACTGATTGATATGAGAAATGAGGGATAGAGAAGAGTCAGAAAAAAAAAGTTTTGAGTATTGGAGACTAAGAGGGGACCCTAATAGGAATACTGAAGTCAGAAGGAGGACTAGATTTAGGGGTAAGGATGATAACCTTTCCTTTAGAGACACTCGTTGGATGTGCTAGTGAGAGGGATAAGTGGATTTCTGTAGGCAGCTGGAGATATGGTCTTGGAGCTCAGGACAACATGAGATAGAGAATTGGGAGTCATTTGCATCATTGACACTATGAGGATCACTAAGATCGCCAGATGTGAGAGTAGACAAGAGAAACAGATAAAGCGGTTGACAAAAACTACATTAGCTGATTGGCAAGAAGACAAGACAAAGAAGGGTCTATTAAAGAAGAGGTAGAAGAACCATGAGTATGTTGTCTCTGAAGTCAAGAGGAGAGAGGGTATTGAGTAGGTAGAAAAGCAGCACCCTGCCCCAGACACTTAGCCCTGCCTCTAGCCCCAACCCAGAGAACATCATCCAGGGAAGCAAATCAGAAATAGTTAGGACCTGGCAACTGCCTCTGAAGAGGAATGCAGCCCTGCCTCCTCAGCTCCTATGAAGATACAAAACACTTCTCACCACTGAAGTCCTTCACATTGTTAAATAGTTAAAACACCAGAAAGAGATACGGTTTTAGTAATGGAAATGACAAGAAAGAAGAGGCACTACCACCCATCTGCCTCACCCCTGTATCCTAAGGGCCCCTGGGCCTTACCATCTGACTAACAGCTGAAACCTACTATCTATGTTGTCTCCTCATTACAATGTGAGCTCCTTGAAAGCAGAAACTTTCTTTTCTATTTGCATTCACCAGCGTAGGTAGTATATAATTTTTTTTAAATTCATGTCATTGAGAGTAGAGAAGACAATGAATAGTTAAGATGTGGAGGCAGCAAGTAAAGAAAGTTTTCAAGGAATTTAGCAGTGATGGAAATGAAAGACATGAACTAGCATCAGAGTCAAGAGAAGGAGGGGAATGATCAAAGAGGAAGAAGATGAATTTCTGCAGAAGAGCTGACTGCTAGAGCGAGGTAAGTCACTGGGTTCCACATTCCCTGGGACAATGCATCTTCATCTTCACCCTACTCCCTCTTTTTCTAGCTCTTACTCTGTGATCAAATCAATACAATCACTGCCTCTGGAAAGGGTGTACCAACAAAATGCCATATCGTTCTTTTCATCATTTTCGACTCTCCAGACTATAACTCCCTTCCCCGGCCACCATTCCCCTACATGTACGGTCTCCCCTATCAGAATGTAAGCTCTTTGAGAAGAAGGGCCATTATGCTTTTTTTGTATTTAGGTCACCAGCACTTAGCATAGTGCTTGGTACATGGTGCTCATTTTCATTCATTCATTCATTTACACAAAGAAATGGGATCAACAACACAAGAAGAAGAATTAGCTTTAGTGAGGGGTAGGATATCTCTCCTGTGACCAGAGGGAAGGAAATAGTAGGCTTGATGCTTCTCTGCTTTGTTTTAACTGCAAATGTGGTAAACATGTCCCCCATAACCTAGTCTGAATCACTGATAATAATGACCTGAGGAGGAATAAGCACCATCTAGAGTGTAACATGTAGGAGGAAGAGCAAGAATCTTTTTTATCAATTTGACAATGTGAGCTCCTTGAGAGCAGAAATTTTCTTTTCTATTTGCATTCACCAGCATATATAATAGATTTTTTTTATTCATGCCATTGCAAGGAGAGAATAATTTTATTATTTTTATTTTATAAACATTTTAATCTAGAAATCTTTATAGAAAATAAGTCATAGTTTTATGATAAGTCTCATGGATTATGGAGAAAAATTTTGACCTTTCTCAGCTAGGTGATCCAGTGGTGAGTGTTGGACCTGGAGTCAGAAAGAACTGAGTCCAAATTCAGCCTTAGATATTTACTAGCTGTGTGGCTGTAGGCAAGTGACTTAACCTTTCTATCTCAGTTTCCTCATCTGTAAAATGGAGATAATAATAGCAGCTACATCATGGTTGTAGAGGATAAAATGAGATATTTATAAAGCTCTTTGCAAACCTCAAAGTGCCATATAAATGCTAGCTATTATTGTTATTGTCATTATTATTAAAAGGAGAAATCCAATTCTCAGACCTAGCTTAAGGTGCCTTATCATAGCTCTGGACTTGATAGGGCTCTCTTAGAGAATTCCCACCATTTTGTCTGCCAGAGTATCATAAGAAACTTTGTCAAATCTCTTGCTGAAATCCAGTCCAGTGAAAAGCAGATGAGGTTAACCAACACTAACTTGGAATGCTGAGTCCTTCTTTTTCCAGGTGCTTACAAACCATTCTAGAATTCTGCATGTAGGGAGATTTGTTTGTGGTTTTCTAATACCTCAGTGTGTGCCATGATTCCTCAAAGATTATCAATCATGCTGTACTAATCACATCTTTGGATTCTTTCAGCACCTTGTTTTAATTAATTTGGGCCAGAAGATGAAGCACTTAGAGCCATTTATTTTAATTCAACATATTTTCTAAACACAGCTAAGTTCAAGGCACTTTGCTAAGCACCAAGGACAAGAACTTGCCGTCAAAGAAATTTTATTAACAGTTCTTTTAGGGCAGGGAGCAGTTCAGTGGCCCAGTGGATAGAGCATCTGGCCTGGAGTCAGAAGGACCCAAGTTCAAAACTAGCCTCAGACACTTACTAGTTGTGTGAACCTGTGCTAGTCATTTAACCTTGTTTGTCTCGGTTTTCTCATCTGTAAAATGAGCTGGAGCAAGAAATGGCAAACCACTCCAGCACTTCTGCCAAGAAAACTACAAATGGGCTCACAGAGAGTCAGACAGGACTGAAAAACCAATCAGCCACATTGGGGTTAGGAACGGTCTTGAAAGCTCCTTGACTATCTTAAGGATCCATTGACTCTTAATCATGTTTCTTCCGTTCTTATCAGATTGGAAATCACTCTTATTGAGAGAAAACTGAAGCAAAATGAGAGTTGGTTTATTTATTGGGTTTTTTTAAATTTATTTATTTCATCTCTTGGCATTTCACTATCTCCTCCAGGCAGTGAACCTTGTATTTCCTGCTTGGTGGTCTTTTAGTTCTGAAAATGGGGGGGGGAAGGCAAGACAGACAGAGAGACAGAGAAGAAGAAGAAGAAGAAGAAGAAGAAGAAGAAGAAGAAGAAGAAGAAGAAGAAGAAGAAGAAAGAAGAGGAAGAAGAGGAAGAAGAGGAAGAGGAAGAAGAAGAAGAAGAGGAAGAGGAAGAAGAAGAGGAAGAGGAAGAGGAGGAGAAGGAAAGGAGAGAGGAGAGAGAAAGAGGGAAAGAGAAGACAAAAGAGGACAGAGTAAGAGAGAGAGAGAGAGAGAGAGAAGACCCTTTTTGTTCTTCTTAGCTTTCTTCTCAAACCTTACTGAAAGATAGTTGAAATTTAGGCTTTTTTTCTCCCACAAGCTCTCCCTGCTTCTTAGTCTTAAAATGGCGGTTTACTTGAGTAAGGGTTTCCATTAGCGCTTAAGGGTTTACTGTAATTTATCACTCCAGCACTTTAAAAACAATTAAAAGTAATGCAATTAACTGACTTTTTGCTATTTTTATGCCAAGAAATATGATATTACTGTCACTATCTGTAATCATTAGCTATTGATTAGCATATGTTCCTAGCCTAATTTACATAAAGAGTACACTAATTATACACTCCCTAGGTGTCTGTTTTCTCTATGTGTGGTTCTATTTTGCTGAATGAGGATTTTAGCTTCTGACCTTGCAGCACCAGCTGAGATGGCTTTTATGTTGTTTGGCATCCTCAGTAAAGTAAGGCAATTAAGCAACAAAAGAACCGTTTTTTCTGTCTGCTCTTCCTTGGTTTCCTTCCACAAGAGAACTAGAACCTTCTAATAAATCATATTCAACACATCCTAATTTACAGGAGGACTTGATGTTCTTAAAATGCAAACACTTGAATCAATCTAACATTTTATACAGTTTCAAAATAAACACAGGACTTCATCTCTGAATCACAAAAAACAAGCATACAGTTTGGGAATAATAATGATTTAATGACAAAACAAAACTGTATCACAGTCATCATAATATTGAAGTATTGTCCTTTCTTTTTCATTTAACAACATGGAGAAATTATTAGTGTTAGCCATTTAATAGGTCTTAAAGGTATTGGTAAAATTTACTTCTGAACCAAAGTTAATTCACTGGCAACTTTAAAAAAAAAAAGACCACTACTGTGCATGAGGTACATAAATTGAGCACTGCTGACACATTTACACAAAGAAGCTAAACGAGTAGTTCAAATTTCCCGAACTTCCTAGAATCTCATCAATGTATTACTCCACCTATCTACTAGATGTTACACTTCAGAACAAATAAACATTTTTTAAAACCCTTATAACTATGCAAATCTAACATAACATCTTCTAAACATGACATTTACTTCAGGAACAAATGGTTTTCTGGGAGTTGCACTCACATTGAACACTTATCTAAACTAGATTTTATGGATTCATAAATTTATTTAGTTATATATATACCTCATGATAAATTCACTAGGCCAGATTCCACATGTTCTTTCTGGCCAAATTGACCTTGGCATAAACATTCTGAAAGTTAACAATTATATAATTAAATGATACAGATATTCTGGAAGTAACCATTTGTTTTAGCTGACTAAAGAAATTGGAATAGGGCCCACTGTAGCTACCACCTCACAACAAATATTTCATCACAAACTAGAATAAGTAGTAACTTTAGTAATACTCCTTCAAAAAAATATGCAAACAAGGTAATGCTAATCGTCGTCAGGGAGTTTTAAAAAGGTTTCTTTTTTCCACTGGATACATGTAGTTCTGGTTGACATAGTGCACTTTAAAACCTAAAATCTGCTAAACAATTCTTCTCAGAAGTGTATAGTCAACTTCCCCTACACCTCAAGGAAAATGGTCCCTTCACTCAGGTCACATTTACCCATGTCTTTCATTGAAATAATTTGCATAAGTATTTGATCCCACTTTATAGATTAGACTGCTTTGATTTTAGAACATCTGGGATAGCAACCAATGCAGTCGCAGATGCCTGCCTCCAGTTCTATGACCATGGCCTGAGTTCTTTTGGGTACATCCTTAGCAAAGCCTTCAGCTCTGCATGTGGCTTGCTCCCTCCCCCCACGCCTACCCACAGAGTCGTGTATGTAAACCTAAAGCCTTCATGCTTTATTGCTACTCAGTACAGCAAAACAGAACATGCACGTTCTCAACTCTTTACAAACAATGAGTTGGAGCATCTCATTCTCCATCTCCAAAAGCTGAAAATTAAATAAGTCAGTGTCCTTTGAAATTGGAGTGGTAGGACATGGGGCAAGGAAGACAAGGGGATCCAAATTTTGTTTGGTAAATCACCCTTTCTCCTCACCTTACAGGAGTTAGTGGAAAAGGAGACCTATTTTCTCACGACAGGGAATGAAGGCTGAAGGAGTAATGGGGTAAAAGATCAAATATACCAAAGCAAAACAATGAAAGGTCTCTAGCACTTTTCACAGAAGGGTGGAGGTTCAAAAACTAGGGGACTCATAGCGTGTTCAGAACAAATGGCCAAATTCTCTTATGGTTCAAATTTCTCATTGTTTTCAAAGAGAACTCTGCAGCGGAAGAGAGTGGCTCAGCAGAATGAGTCGGGGGCAGGAGCAGGGAACCTGCATCCTTGGGACCACATGTGACCCTCTGGGTCCTCAAGTGCGGCCCTTTGACTGAGTCCAAGTTTTACAGTTCTGTAAAACCCCAGTTCTGTAAAACCTGGACTCAGTCAAAAGGCCGCACTTGAGGACCCAGAGGGCTATTTGTGGCCTTAAGGTCCTCCCCCCTGGTCTGGGGGCTTCAGGATCAGAAAGAGTGTACAGAGGAGACAGATATCTTGAATTACACATTAAATAAAAGAGGGTGATATTAAGAGAAAAGAAATACAAGGGGAGTGGATGAAATGAGGGAAGGTAGCAACGAGAAATGTCAAGGGTGAATGCACACTTCAAAAGGGTTTCACTTGGAGTAACTTATGCCCTCCTTCCATAAACATAACAGTGATGATTATGCAAAGAGAAGCCAGTTCATCATTAACTTGTGGCAAAACTCTCCGCTACTACACAATGTGGGTGTACCAAACTCTCGTTAAGTTGTCTGCGTGACAACATTTGTTGCCTGAAAGGCTCTGTTCTTTCCCTAGGTAGACACTGTTCCCTTTGAGCTCCAAAAAGGCTTAACTTGGACACACCTGTTTCTTTCCTAAAGTCTAACCCCCCCAAGTTGAAGTATCAAATTTTACTACCAGTATTAAGAAAAAAAATTATAAATGAACCAAAGGATACATACTGATGAGGAAAACAGACCAATAAGATGTAATTAATGTCTGTTAATGTTAGAGACACAAATCATAAATAAGAAAATCAAAAACAATTTAAATGAACTAAGCTACAAACGTGGCAAAGTATATTAAATTTCTCATTTTTGTAGCATCTCTCATGAAGGTGATGACATACAGTCTAAAAATTCATGGCATACACACTGGCAAAAACCGTACACCATAAGAATAACAAGGCTGGAAGGGACAAGGCTGACAAAGACAACCCCAAGGGTGACTTTCTTAGAGACCAGCAAGTAGATCCCTAAGGGCAAGGAACTGAAATACAGTAGCCCTAGCAACCAAACTAACACTCGGATTGACGTCTGGAAGAGCAGAGAGGTGCAGTTCCACACTGTCCAGTTGTGGGACACGGTAGCCACAGAGTCAAAGCTGGTGGGCCTGTAAAACTCCACCACGGGGGTCGAGCTCAGAGACTGAGGGCTCTCTCTTTGCACTTCCATGATGGTGATCACCAGGCAGTTGGAGGAAGTGTGCGAAGGGCTGACCAGGGAGGCCAGCCTTTTGGGGGTCAGCAACAGCTCCGTGGGATTGTCCGGCAGGCATTTCTTCCCCTTTCCTCCACAAGTCAAGTTCACGAGGATGTTGTTGTCATCGGGGAGGCTGCTGACCTCGTCATCGGGCAGGCAGGTCTCAAACCTGCAGAAGGGACACACGATGACGCCCTGAGGGGAGTCTCCGAAGTCGATGATCTTGTAAAGGCATTTGGCACACACGCGGTGACAACATTCCAGCACTTTGGGTTTCCTCTGCCGCAGGTTGTAGCGATTATAGCAGATCTTACACTCAAGCTCGTCGGAGACGGGGGACTCGGCAGTATCCTCTGGAGGCTGGCTGGTCATTTTTGGGCTGTCTTCCGTGGCTGCCTCTACCAGCAGGGTTTTTCTAAGGGATGTCTAGGCGATCCCTGAGAGCATCATACCATTCAAATCAAGCAGGATTTGCACGTTCATTCTCAGCTTCTGCATGTGACTTTGTTGCCCAGACTTAGGTGGAAAAAGGCAACGTGAAGATTCTGTGAAGGAAAGAAAGATTCTGATAGTGAACAAAATATTAACAAAGAGGGAGGCAGCTAGGTGACGCAGTGGATAGAGCACCGGCCCTGGATTCAGGAGTACCTAAGTTCAAATATGACCTCAGACACACAATACTTACTAGCTACGTGACCCTGGGCAAGTCACTTAACCCCATTGCCTAGCCAAAATATATATATGTGTGTGTGTGTGTGTGCGTGTTTGTATGTGTGTGTGTGTGTATGCATATATATGTGTATATATATATACATACAGATATATATAAACAAAGAAATTTGGAGGTTTTTTAAGTTTACATACAAAGTAAGTGCTTCAATTTATTAAATGTATTTACTTAAAGGGGCAGCTAGGTGGCACAGATAGAGTGCTGGGCCTAGAGGCAGGAAGACTCATCCTCCTGCGGCCAAATCTGGCTTGAGACACTTACTAGCTGTGTGACCCTGGTCAAGTCTCTTAACCCTGTTTGCTTCAGTTTCCTCATCTGTAAAATGAGCTGGAAAAGGAAATGGCAAACCACTTCAGTATCTTTGCCAAAGAAAACCCTAAATGGCGTCACAAAGACATGACTAAAAAACGACTTTACAATAATAACAACAAAGTGCTTAAAAGGATGCTTTCTAGGCTTGATACAGAGAAGTAATTTCCATCAAACACTAAACTTGTTCAGTGTGCAACACATCCCCGGCCCCAGGACAGCAAAGGGCTACATTTGAAAAGCTCTCTTCGGAGGCAGCTCGTGGGCCTTCCAATCAATGATGACACGCCGGTGGATGAAATAGTTAATGCTGATTATGCCGTACAGCAATAAATAAAGAAGAGAGAGACAATAGAGGAAACTGTCCCAGAAAGTTTTTAAAAAAAAAACCTCTGGTTTCATTAAAAAATGTCAAGGGACTTGAGTCAAAGACACAATTTACTTGGAATGATTTCAGTAACTCAAGAGCCAGAAGTACACACAGTAGGAGCTTAAATTAAGTGTTTGATTGTGATCCAAGTAGTCTCTTAGGGAGCCTGACAGCTCACAAAAGATTACTCTTTCAGGTAATGCTTAGAGAAATTTAAAGGGTGCTAGGAAGAAAAGGAAAGCTAGCAAGGTGGAGCAGTGGATAGAGCACTGGGCCTAGAATCAGAAAGACATGAGTTCAAATCTGACCTCAGACACTTACTAGCTGTGTGACCCTGTGCAAGTCACTTCACCGTGTTTGCCTCAGTTTCCTCATTTGTACATGAACTGGAGAAAGAAATGGCAAAATACTCCAGTATCTTTGCCAAGAAAACCCCAAATGGGGTCACAAAGAACTGGACACGACTGAAAACGACTGAACAACGACAGTATGGGATGGAGGTGAAGACCAAGGGCCAGAAAATTGTACAGAGCAGATGGTTCTTTCTATACCAACGCAAAGTAATGAGGCATTCAGCTGAAAATCTTTTTTTCTTTCTGCTCTGACACTCGATGGAACATTCTTAAATACCTAAATGGCTGCATACTCATTCACCTAGTCAAGAATGGAGCAAGATGGCCCTACTATAAACAAGGACAGCCTAAGTTTTGAGAACCAGAGGCTGGCAAAGAAGATACTCTAGTAGTTTCGTTTTTAAGAAGGGAAAAAATACATACACATACATACACACACATATGTATAAGGGTGGAGTGGTAGCTACAGAGTTGGTCTCAGAATCAGGAAGACCTGGATTCAAGTGTTGCCTCTTGTCCCACACAGGCTATGACCAACCCTAAACAGGTTGCTGAGCCTCTCATTGTCCCAGGCACCCCTCCATTATTATAAATTATAGAGAAGGTGTTGATCTGAATTGACAGAAGGATTTTTCTCCTCCCAATATAAAACATATTTGCTGCTGTTGTTCAGTCATGTCCAACTCTTCACAACCCTGTGGACCAACTGTCCATGGGATGTTTTTTGGCAAAGATACTAGAGTGGTTTGCCATTTTCTTCTCCAGTCTTACGCAGGTTGGGTGAGTTAAGTGACTTGGCCAGGGTCACACAGCTAGTAAGTGTCTAAGGTCACATTTGAACGCTGGTCTTTCTGACTCCAGGCCTAGTGCTCTATCTACTGTACCACCTAGATGCCCCAATAAAACATTTAAGGGATAATAAATAAATATTCATTTATAATAAATATTTATTTATAAAAATAAAAATAGGAAAATCAAATTTCCCTATCCCAAAGAAATCAGAAGTCTACCCTTATCCTCTCCTAAGTAGTTATAGCTTAGCCACGCACAGAAGATAGGTAGCGTGTCACAGTCAAAAGAACACAGACCTATGTGTAAGTCTTGGTACTGTAGGGCGGCAGTAAAATTATTGAATATTTCTGGTTCTTAGTTTCATTTTTCTATAAAAAGAGAGGGCTGAACTAGATGATACTCAAGGTTCCTTCCAGCTTTAGATCCTAAGATCTTCTTCTAGTTCGGCAGCCTTAAACTATACATATTAAAAAAAATGAATAAAATAAAAATGTTCCCTATTGGTCCTCCATTATCATTACTGACCTTGGATACATGGTTATGTGCACAAATTCAAACAGATAGTCAACTCCCAATCATCTTTTAGTAGTAGAATGGTACAGATGTGAGATGGGGGGAAAGAGTGGAACAAAGCAATTTCTATCTGGCCTTGGGATATTCGATTTATTTTGGCAGCAGATTTAGCTTTTAATTATGTCTTGCTTAGGCAAATATAACAATGCATTTGTATTTCTGAGCATACACCAAGCAATAATTGTGAAGGGCTGCCAGAACCCTGCTGGCCGGCAGTGGGCAGTCAGTATGGAATGAAAAGCTTTCCATGGATCATTAGGGAGGCAGAGAAGTACGGTGGAAGGAATTCTGGCTCTACATCAGTGGTCCTGGCTTCAAATCCTTAATACCTATGTGATCTTGAACAAGTCATTCAAGGCCACTCTGGGCCTTCGTTTCCTGGTCTGTAAAATGACAGAGCTGGAGTAGATGGCCCTTTGGGCTCTATGTCAACGATCCCCATGATGTGCATTAATGGAAGGCATCTGATCCAAAACAACTGGATGACCCCAAAGTCATGTATGTTTGGCTCTGTAATCCATGACATGACTTTAACAGAACCTTCTTATTTACTTTTGTCTTTGGCTGACATTAAAATAGAGATGGTCTTCACTAAGCATGTAACAGATGTCTGGCTGAGGATGAGCTCAGGAGAACAAAGTTAATTTCTGTTCATTAAAAGAAAAAAGACACATGCAACCTGCAAATAAAGGCAATTGAGAAGTGACAATGTGTATGTAAGTACATATGTATGTTTATATATATATAAATACATACATATATATATATAATTTACTACCATGTAAATAATAACCATCCATGAAATAATCACTGACTGCATGTTGACTGATGACACAGAAATAAAACACCTTCTCCCTTAATCTAGTGGACCACTATCAATTCCATTTTTCCATACACCCTGTTCATGACTTGGCCTCCTGTTCCTGGTCCTGAACCTATTATACATGACATCAGCATCTGGCAGATGGATGCCAAATATCAGTGTCCATTTTCCATTGCATTCTCAGGAGAGCAGGTTTCCTAGAGAGTTCATGGGTGGGGGACAGGAAGAAGCAGTCCATCTCCATTACCACTCTCGGCCATGATATGAAAGAATTAGCTGTTAGCGATACACACTGTGACCTAAGCCTGTAGGGTATCTCTCTTACCCCTCTCCCCTACTGATGGCTGAGCAGCTGCCTTCTCTCCTCTGACACTGTTACCACTCTGGTGCCGGCCCTCATCACCTCGCACCTTGGTTCCTGCACTAGCCTGCTGGTGCCTCTGCCTGCCCTAAGTCTCTCCCCACTCCAATCCATCCTCCATTCAGCCACCAAGGTGGTTTTTCTAAAGAGCAGGTCTGACCATGGCACTGCCTACTCAATAAACTCCAGTGGCTTAGGATCGAATACAAAATCCTCCATTTCATGTCCAAAGCCCTTCATACCATATTCCCCTTCTCCTGTTCCAGTCTTCTTACATCTTATCCCTGTCACATGCTCTTCAATCCAGTGACACTGGCCTCCTTGCTCTTCCACAAACAAGACACTTCATCGGTCTCAGATTTGGGCATTTTCTCTGGCTGTCCCACATGCCTGGAATGCCCTCCCTCGTCTCCACCTCCTGGCTTCCCCGGCTTCCTTTGAGTCCCAAATGAAACCTCACTTTCTACAAAAAGGCTTTCCCAGCCCCTCTTAATTCGGGTGCCTTCCCTCTGTTAATTATTACCTATTCATCCTGCACATAGCTTGTTTGTACATAATTTCTCCCTTGTTGTCTTCCTCGTTAGATTATGAGCTCACTGGAGGCAGGGACTGTCTTTTGCCTTTTTTTTTTAATACCACCATGCCTACTTAGCACAGCTCCTGGCACATAGTAGTTGCTTAATAAATGGCTACTGACTGACTGGTGGTTACACTTGTCCAAAGAACATGAACACTGATCCTAACCCACCGCGTCATCTTACTGCTTCTGACCCAACTCTCCCTCTCCAAAAGCTTAAATTCCCTCCCAAATCAGAGCAAGCGTAGCAGAATTTACAATAGCAGCGGTTTCCAGTGTTATCGGCAAGGCTGAGTGAGTCAGAAGAGAGGTGGGGCTTTGTGGAAAGAATGACAAAATGTGTAGACATGTGGGTATAAAGGCACAAGAGAGAGTGTGACTCAATGTGTATTCAATAGATGGGGTGTGTGTGTGTGTGTGTGTGTGTGTGTGTGTGAATGAGAGACAGAGAGAAAGGGAGACAGATACAGAGAGAGAGAGAGAGAGAGAGAGAGAGAGAGAGAGAGAGAGAGAGAGAGAAGATATATAAGTAGATATATAGAGTGTGCCTAAAAGTCTTAGTGAAATTACAAGACATTAATAACTAGAAGACCTTGAAGACATTGGAGGACATCTTGTATAGATGTACATACATGCATATATATATATACATGTGAACAGTTATCCTACATATTTGTATGTGAAATATGTGGCTCCCAGCATATTCACAATTATCTTAATGGTATCTTCTATAGTGCTCTAAGGTCTGCTAAGTGCTTTACAAGTATTACCTCATTCTCTCCTCACAATAACCCTGAGAAGTTTTGTATTACTATGTCCATTTTACAGATGATGAAACTGAGGCAGAAAGCATTTAAATGACTTGCCTGGGGTCACATAACTAGTGAGTGTGTCTGATGCTGGATTTGAATTCGGGTCTTCCTTAACTTTAAGCCCAGAGTTCTACCCACTGTCCCACCCCTTATATCAAGCTGGTGACATTACCACTTTTGTGTTAAACTCTTCCTACCATCAAAAAGGTTTAAGTTTAGCTTAGTGGCACTGGTCATATCTTAGGATTAGATTATCTATATTTTCTTGCTTAAAGAGCTGTTACCATTAGCGACTAGCTTTGTTTCAAGTAAGCCTATCAGTTTGGTTTGTTGTTGTTTTTTGTTTATTTGCTTTGTTTTTTTTACTGAAATACTATAAGTACCATATTGCTATGGTATAGGGTGGTTATATTTGTTATGATTTTATGTATCCAAAACATTCCAGAGACGGGACTGCTAATAAGATGGGAAGACATTTTACAATATTCAGGTACCCAACATGAAGTTATCTAATTTAGTTAATAGACCAATGTCTAGCATACTCACTTTCTTATTTTGAAACACTCCATGGAGAAGGGCCTCTGAGAGTGCTACTTCCAGCAGTGAATGACCAACGGCCTTATATGGCCAGAGCTTCAATGGCATGCCCGAAAATTTAGCTGTTTACAAGCAACACCTCCTGGAACGACACAAAAACCCAAAATCAGAAAATCTCTGCAGGAACCTAACAGAGCAATGAGGCTAACTCATGACTGATTCAGAATCCCCTCTCCCCGATAAGTTATCGTTCTGCATTTCCTTTACAACCTCTAGTGAGGGGGAGGCAAGGCTTTACTCCCATTCCACTTTTTAAAAGCTTTACTTGTTAGGAAGTTCTTCCTTCAATCAAGCTAAATCTGCCTTCTCACAACTTCTAAGCACTAAAAGGAAACACGGAAAAATAGCTTGATGTTTGAACTTGGAATCAGGAAGATACAGGGGCAAATCCTTCCTCTGATACTTTTTGTGAGGCCGCTGACAAGTCATGCAACTTACCTGTGCCTCAGTTTCTTCATTTGTAAAATGAGGATAATAGTATATGTAGCACCTATCACCCAGGGTTGTTGTCAGGCTTACAGGAGATAATAATTACAGAGAGTTCTATAAATGTCCGTTATTATTACAACTGGTATGAATTCTGCCTTCTGAGGCCAACAGAACATTCTTGCACAAAAGCCCTGCAAATATTGAAGACAACTATCATTTCCCCACCTAAGTCTCCTCCTCCAGTCTAAACATTCCCAGTTTCTTCAGCTGACTCTCATTCAATGATTTTAATATCCTTCACAAACCTGATTGTCTTCCTCCTTAAAACTAGGTATCCACAACTGAACAAAATATGTCAGATGTAGCCTAACCAGCATAGACGGAAACAGGATATTTCCTTTGTGAAGGTTAGCCAACCCGATGTGTTCCTTCAAAAACTGATTGTTCCGAAGAATTAGAAAGGGGAGGTAGGGTCTGCCCAAAAACTGAGGAATGGTTGAAGGAATTGTGGTACGTAATAGGCTACTGTTGTGCTGTAAGAAATGATGAAGGGCATGGTTTCAGAGAAGCCTGGAAAGACTTGTATGAACTGATAGAGTTAAGTGACCAAAACCAGGACAATTAATAACACAATAACATCAGCATTTCAAAGACAAACAAACAGCTCTGAAAGATTTAATAACTCAGATCAATGCAGGGACCTATTATAATGCCAGAGAGCTGAATATTAAGCATGATACTCACCTCCTGGCAGAGAAGTGATGAACTCAAGGTTCAAAGTTGTGTGTGTGTGTGTGTGTGTGTGTATGTGTATATATATATATATATGTATACACACACACATATGTATGTGTGTATACATATATACATATACATATATACACATGTATGTATGTATACATATATACATATATGTGTATGTGAATGAATGACATGGCCAATGCTGGCATTTGTTTTGCTTATCTATACATATTTGTCAAAGCAGTTTCATGGGGTTTTTCTCTCTTTTTTTGTAACTGAGAAGAGGAGGGGAAAGTAAAATTTTGTTAATTTAAAAATAAGGGGAAGCTAGGTGGTGCAGCAGATAGAGCTCTGTCTGGCCTTGGAGTCAGGAGGGCCTGAGTTCAAATCTGGCCTCAGATATTTTACACTTACTAGCTGTGTGACCCTGGGCAAGTCACTTAACCCTGACTGCCTCACCAAAAAGGAAAACAAAAAAAACAAATAAGACAAATTTTTCATGTCCCCCATTTATTTCACCCAGGACAGGTATCGTCAGAATGTTAATTTAAGTCTACAAAATGTATTGATTTTAGACTTCCAGGGGTGGAGCCAAGATGATGGAGTAGAAGCAGTTGAGCTCTCCAACACTCCCCTCCAAACAACTTTAAAATAATTCTCCAAATTGATTTCTGGAGTGGCAGAGCCAAACAAAAGGTCAGGGTGAGACAGTCTTCCAGCCCAAGGCGAGGAGGCTGGAAGGAGACATCTGTAATACAAGGAGTGGAGGTTGGCCCCATGCCCAGTAGTGTTACTAGGGGGTAGCAACAGATGCAGCAGCAGCTTCGGGGGCTCTCAAGCCAGAGATGATACCTAGTCAGGAAGAGATTACAGGGGACCCTTGTGCTAGCATTGGACCCAGACCCAGATGCTATTTGGCAAATCCATTCCCTATACTCACTTCTAGGTCATAGTTCAAGGGCGAAAAGGAGTGTTTTCAGTCAAGAGGAGCAAGGGCTCTTAGGAGTAGTATCATTTCTGCTCCCAAGGGAGCAGGAGTCTTTCCTGAGTAAGGATCAGCACACAGACCAAGAGAGCAGTAACCACACCTCTCCCCTGATCACATCACTTTGGAAGCACTAAAAACTTCCAAACCCCCAGAACTAGTTTTAAAAGCTGTGGTGCAAAAAAAGCCTGAAGCTTGGGACACTGTCCCTCCCATTACTCCATGCTGGGAACAGAAACCAATTTTAACATAAAGTTGACAATCAAGAAACAGATTAAAAAATGAACAAAAAATAAAGAGCTTGACCACAAAAAGCTACTGTGGAGACAGGGAAGATCAAGACACAAATTCAGAAGAAGACAATGAAGTCAAAACAGCTAAGCCTCAAAGAAAAATGTACATTAGACACAAGCTGAACAAAAATTCCTGGAAAGCAAACAAAAAAAAGTATTTTCAAAATCAAAAGTAGTAGAAAAATAGGTAAAGAAATGAGAGCAAAGGAAGAAAATTATGGGGGAAAAAAACAGCTAACTGCTTGGTAAAAGAGGCACAAGAAATACTGATGATATAATATCCTAAAAAAGAGAATTGGCCAAATGGGGAAAAGAGGTACAAAAATTTACTGAAGAAAATAATTTCTTTAAAGTTAGAATGGGGGGGGGGAAGCTAGGTGGTGCAGTGGACAGAGCACCAGCCCTGAAGTCAGGAGGAACTGAGTTCAAATCCGGCCTCAGACCAAACACTTGACACGTACTAGCTGTGTGACTGTGGGCAAGTCACTTAACCCCAATTGCCTAAAAAAAAAAAAAATAAAAAAATAAAGTTAGAATTGGGGAAGTGGGAGCTAATGACCTCAAAGACATTTTAAAAAATGAAATGAAGTCAAAAGAATGAAAAAATAGATGAAAATGTGAAATATCCCATTGGAAAAATTGACTTGGAAAATAGATCAAGGAGAGATAACTCAAGAAGTATTGGACTACCTGAAAGCCATTATCAAAGAAAGAGCCTAGACGCCATATTTCAAGAAATTATAAAGGAAAACTGCCCCTATATCCTGGAACCAGAGGGTAAAATAGAAATTGAAAGAATCTATTGATCACTTCCTGAAGTACACCCAAAAATTAAAACTCCCAGGAATATTATAGCCAAATTCCACATACATACATAATTCCATGTACATATAGCTCCCTCCCCTTTTTTTGTCTCTTTGGGATGCAGACCTAGCAATGGTATTGATGGCCCAAAGGAGAACATTGTACACGGTAACAGCAATATTGTACAATGATCAACTGTGAATGACTTAGCTATTCTGATCAATACAATGATCTAAGACAATTCTGAAGGATTTATGATGAAAAATGGGCAGGTAGGTGGTGCAATGGATAGAGTATGCCATGACTCAGGAAGTCAGAAAGACTCATCCTCATGAGTTCAAATCCGGCCTTAAACATTTACTCCCTGTGTGACCCTGGGTGAGTCACTTAACCCTGTTTGCCTCAATTTCCTCATCTATGAAATGAGTTGGAGAAGGAAATGGAAAACCACTCTAGTATCTCTGCCAAGAAAACCCCAAATGGAGTCACAAAGAGTTGGACACAACTGAAAAATGACTCAAGAACTACTACTATGATGAAAAAAGCTATCTAACTCCTGGGAAAGAACTGATAAAGTATGAATGCAGATCAAAGCATACTATTTTTTACTGTATTTTTTTGTGGGGGGGTTTTTTGGTCTGTGTTTTCTTTTGCAACATGGCTAATATGGAAATATGCTTTGCATGACTTCACATGTATAACCTATATTAAATTGCTTGCCTTCTCAAGGAGGAGCAAGGGGAAGGAAGGAGGGATAAAATTTGGAACTAAATTTTTTTAAAAAAGAATGTTTAAAAAATTTTTACATGTAATTGAGAATAAAATAAGAGAGAAAGAAGGAATGTTAGCTTAGCAATAAGACAAGAAAAAGAACCAGAAGAACAAAAATAGGCAATGAGGAAACAAAACTATCACTCTTTGCAGATGATATAACAGTATACTTAGAGAGCCCTAGAAAATCAACTACAAAACTATTTGAAACAATTAACAACATTAGCAAAGTTGTAGGATATAAAATAAATCCTCATAAAGCATCAGAAGTTCTATATGTTACCAACACAACCCAACAGGAAGAGACAGAAAGAAAAATTCCATTTAAAATAACTGCAGATATTATAAAATACTTGGGTACCCACCTACCAAGATAAATCCAGGAATTATGTGATCACAATTACAAAACACTCTTCATACAAAGACATATATAAACAACTGGAGAAATATTAATTGTTCATGGGTAAGCTGAGCCAAAGGAATAAAAATGACAATTCTACCTAAGTTAATTATTCGGTGCTATACCAACCAAACTTCCAAAGAATTACTTCACAGAGCTAGAAAAAAGTAATAAAATTCAACTGGAAGAATAAAAGGTCAAGAATATCAAAGAAACCGATGAAAAAAAAAATGTGAAGGAAGGCAGCCTAGCAGCACCAGATTTCAAACTACATTACAAAGTGTTAATCATCAAAATAATCTGCTACTGGCTAAGAAACAGAGTGGTGGATCAGTAAAATAGGGTAGGTACCCCATACACAGTAGTAAATAACTATAGTAATCTAGTGTTTGAAAAACTCAAAGATCCAAGTTTTGGGGTAAGAATTCACCATTTGACAAAAATTGTTGGGAAAACTAGAAGTTTGGAAGAAACTAGGCATAGATTAATATCTCATATCATATATCAAGATAAGGTCAAAATAGAGAAATGATTTAGACCTAAATGGTAATATCATAAGTAAATTGAAAAAGCATAGAAAAATGTCAGGTCTATGGATAAAGGAAGAGTTTATGACCAAGCAAGAGATTGAGAGAATCATGGGATGTAAAATGGATAATCCTGATTACAGGAAATTAAAAAGGTTTTACACAAACAAAACTAAAAGGCAGCCAAAATTAGAAGGAAAACAGGAAACTAGAGAAAAATTTTACAAATTGTTCATTTCTCAAATATATAGCAAACTGAGCCAAATTTATAAAAATGCAAGACATTCCCCAGTTGATAAATGGTCAAAGGATATGAATGGTTTTCAGAAGAAGAAATCAGAGGTATCAGTCCCATGAGAAAATACTCTAAATAACTATTAATTAGAGAAAGGCAAATTAGGTGGTACTCTGAGGTACCACCTCACACCTATCAGATTGGCTAACATAACAGAAAAAGGGAAATGACAAATGCTGGAGGGAATGTGGAAAAACTGGGATACTAATGAACTGTTGGTAGAATTGTGAACTGATCCAACCATTCTGGAGAGCAATTTGAAACTATGCCCAAAGGCCTACAAAACAAAGGGGAAAATCTATTTGTTTAAAAATATTTATAGCAGTTCTTTTTGTGGTAACAAAGAATTGGAAATTGAGGGGATGGCTCAACACGGGAATCAAGTGGGGAATGGCTGAACATGGTATATGATTGTGATGGAATACTACTGAGTTGTAAGAAATGATGAGCAGGATAGCTTCAGAAAAAGCTGAGAAGACTTATATTAACTGAAGTAAAGTGAAGTAAGCAGAAACAGGGGAACATTGTACGTAGCAACAGCAATGTTGTAACGATCAACTGTAAAATACTTAGCTACTGTGATAAGGCAATGATCCATGACAACTGCAAAGGACCTGTGCTGAAAAATGCTATCCATCTCCAGAGGGTGATCTGATGAACTCAGAATGCAGACTGAAGCATACTTGGTTTTTCTTTTTTTGTGAGAGTGTGTGCATTTTTTTTGCAACATGGTTAAATATGGAAACATGTTTTATATTACTCCACATGTATAATCAATATCACATTGCTTGCCTCCTCAATGGGTAGAAAAGGGGCAGGAAAGAGGGACAGAATTTGGAACTCAAAAATTTTTTAAAAACATTTAATAGTATTTCACTTTAATTACATATAAAGATGTTTTTCAACATTCATTTTTGTAAGATTTTGAGTTCCAAATTTTTCTCCCTCTGCCTTCCCCAACACAACAAGCAACGTGATACATGTTATACATGTACAATCATGTTAAACATATTTCTACATTAGCCATGATGCATAAGAAGAATCAAAACAAAAGGGAAAAACTATGAGAAAGAAAAAGCAAAAAAAGTGAAAATAGTATGCTTCAATATACATTCAGACTCCATCGTTCTTCCTCTGGATGTGTTAGGATTTTCCATCATGAGTCTTTTGGAATTGTCTTAGAACATTGCATTGCTGAAAAGAGCTAAGTCTATCAAAGTTGATCTCACACAATGTTGCTATTACTGTGTACAATGTTCTCCTGGTACTGCTCACTTCACTCAGCATCAGTTCATGTAAGTCTCTCCAGGTTTTTCTGAAATCCACCTACTCATCATTTCTTACAGAACAACAGTATTCCATTACATTCATATACCACAACTTGTTCAGCCATTCCCAATTAATGGGTATCCTCTCAATTTCCAATTCCTTGCCACCACAAAAAGACCTGTACGTATGGGTTCTTTCTCTTTTTTATGATCTGTTTGGGATGCAGACCTAGTAGTGATATTGCTGGATCAAAGGGTACGCACAATTTTATATCCTTTTAGGCATAATGAAACCAAAAATTTTTTAAATAAATGTGAAAAAAATTTAAATGTAATTGGGAAATAGTTAAGAAAATAAATTAAAATATTATATATGTACATATATGTGGATATGTACATATGTGCATACACACATATGTATGTATTTCCTTCTCCCTCTCCTCTGGCCAAATGCTATAATCAAGTATCACAACTATTTTCCTAAACCTCCCCCAGATCATCAGTAAACCTTCTGAAGCAATTTCATCAATTTATTTTCTCTCTAACCTAATTAATTTGTTTTTCAAGATTCAAATACAGCTCCTTTCTTTGTCCACTGCTCTTTAACCTTCAATATTGCTCATCAATAATTCTGGTATTATTGCAAATCAATATTTAAATTGGATGGAGTACCTCCAGATCTCTGATCCTATAACTTTCTTGATGAGGACAAGGAATATTGAAAGTGTTCCTATGCCCAGCATGACAGAAAGAATTCACTACTTAAAAAACAAAAAACACTGTGGAATATTAAAGTCACTCCACAATCAAACACAAAAAGTTCACCATCCTACAAAAAGATTTTCACTTTCAAAGCACAGAGAAACATCTAAGTAAGCCAAAAGTTATTCTCCTGGACAATTGGCAAAGTGGTCATTCACTTTGCCCTGAATTGTTCTGACATTCATTTTTTGATTGCAAATCTAGAAGCTAATTTTAAAATTTCATTCTAAACATTTTAACTAGTTTAAATAACTCAAATCTGCTTTAACTACTGTTTTCCATTAGTTCATGCTTCTGGTCCACTCCCTATATGATTAAAATTTCTGTGTTGCATTTACAGACAACCATGGTTTCTTATTTCCATAGTGCTGTCATGTTCAATTATTATAAAAGAGTTCAACTGTCCAGTAAATAGTGATTCTCTAAGTTTCTTAATGTTCATCCAGGAGGAAAAGGTAGAAATTTGTAATAACTTTAAAATGTGGAGGAGGCTAGTAGGGTAAGGACAATTAATGGTCCCAATTATGTTCAGTTGCTATTATGTAAACAAGTCATGCATCTGTTGGATACATAGCTAAATTCATAGTGTTTCTTCAAAAAATTCAACCCAGTTGACCTTTTTCCTTATTCTTCTATTTGCTTCCATAGCAAAGAATGTGAGGATAAAATGAGATAATATTTGTGAAGCACCTAGCACAGTGCTTGACACTTAACAGATGCTTAATAAATGTCTATACCCTTCCTCCCAACCTGGAAATCAATACGCATTTCAAATACAAGGACACAATCTTTTTTTCTGGGTATTCTCCCCATATAGTTCAAAATCTTTCTATTCTTCAAGAAGAATGACTTCCGGATCAATAAGCAGCCAATCAATATATGTCAGTCATTCCAACCATGTCATCAAGTAAGAATTATCCAGTAACTTCCTTGATGAGTAACAAGGAATGCTTTTAAAAAAAAAAAAGCTCCCAAACCTAAGATAACAGAAGAATTCACTACTTAAACACTCTTTACCCATTCCTTTATCTTTATCTCAAAGAATCAACCTATAGCACAATTTTTATAATCTTTCAGTAGGTTTTTTTGGGGGGAGGGGGGTGCTCCTGTTGTTAAGAATTCTGTTTCCAAAGGAAATGTATGAGAGCACTTGTCATGTGCACCTCCACCCTTCTTTATGACTATGACAGCAGAATAATCTTGATCATAATATCCTGATCTTAAAAGTTCTTAATAAACCATTTGGCCTAGATAGAATCTTTTATTCTGACTCCAACCATACTACTTTAAGCCCTCCTTATGAATAAACCAGTCACTACCCAAAGATTCTTGCTCTTAATTTTTCACAAGAGAATCATCCCTATTCTGCTGACTTTCATAGATATTTCCAAGTTTTCTGCACATGTGTCCCTGAGAGGCATATAATCATATATTCTGATTCAATATAGAGCTGGCAATGCATTCAACTTAACCTCCATCTCCTAAAATCCAAACGTTTTGTTTTCTGTATAAATTTCAGTATTCTTATTCTATTGCTTAGAAAGACAGTCTCTCAATAGAGCTCAAAGCATAATCGAAGACACTGTATAATCTCCACAAGAATGAGGTAAAGGTAGTTGTTACCCCAAATTACCTATGAAAAAACTGACACAGAGAAATGAAGTGGCCCACTGGAGATGATACAGTGAGCTGGTGAGAGCCAGGTCAAGGATGTTGGTGGGGTTATAAAACTCCCACTGTCATCATGAACCGTGGAGATCCAGCGTAATGCTCCATTCTCCAAACTAGATCACTCATTCCTTTATGACTTCCTACCTAAATGTCTTGAGGATTTTACTTTCCTGAGGAATTCTTCAGGGCAGCTAGTGTGTAGACTTCAATTAGCCCAAGTCACAGTTATATAGTCCGTCAGTTGTTTTAATTTTATTAATATGAGACATAATATTTCTTACTAATGTGGCCCAGCAGTGACTGTCAAGCTCCAACTTATCCTCTTATTTCATAGATTCCTCCTTGGTTTTCACTCTGAAAAATGGCCATTATATCAACTGTCCTCTAGTACATTTATTGGAGGTGCCTGTTTTCAGAGAGATCGTACCTAAGATTCATCTCTCTCTGTCTCTCTCTGTCTCTCTCCTTCCCTCTCCCTCTCTCTCTCTTTCTCTCACTTTTTTGTGCAAACCTGGAGCTCCAGTCTTCAAACATTTTCATTTCTTGGTCATCAGTTCTTGTGACATTCTAAATTCCTTGACTAATAGTTCTGTCTCCAAAAGGAAATTTATGGAGAGCGGTTGCCATTTGTAACCCCATCCTTCTTTGTGAACATCAAGGCAGAACAATCTCTCCTTTCCAGCCATCCACCCTTGCTACCCATAAATTACAACCATCTGCCACCTATCAGATACCCTACCATCCCCTTCATGGACTTTGCGCTGCTCATGTCCTTACATTTTTAAAAATTATTTATGGAACTTGAGTCCTAAACAAAGGTACAGGGAAAGACATAGCATTTTCCTCCAGAGGAGGGCCTATTTTCCCAATAAGAGATTCACAAATGGGAAAGTGTAAAGAGGGCTTGAGAGATCACCAAGTCATCAATAACATGCTGATCACCATGCAGATCACATAATCAGATGCAACACTCTATTAGGAATTATTAGCAATAACTAAACTTTGGCAAATTGTGATACGTGGTCCCAGGACCAAGGTGTCTGCTGTGACTTCTCATTAAAGCAGATGCTTAGTGTTATAGCAGCAGGTCCCAGCTTAGTAACAAAGATGAGAATAAGCTCAACAGGATGCCAAGCATTTGTCATGAAGAGATCGACAGCAGACTCTAAAGGAATTCATCCTGCATCACCAATCAGATCGACTGGCTGCCTGGCAGCAGAAGGACCAATTCCAAGACAGCTTCCCTCAGAGACACACTCTTATGAACATCCCTGCACTTGGCCAATCAATCCAATTTGGTGGAAAATCATAATCTATTCATTAGGCTATAGCCAAGGAAATGCCCTAAAGGTTTAGCTCGTTAAATCTGGAAAGAAAGCCAGGAACAATTACTGTTGGTTGGTTTGTTTGCCAAAAGTCTCCCACTGATTAACTTAAGATTTGGAGCTACAACTCAATTGTAGGGAAATACTGATCTGGTCCTAGAGCTGGTTGCTGAGCTTGTACAATCTACATATCAATACCCCATACATACTCTTCCTTCGGACACAGAATATGCTGTAGTTTAGGATCAAAGCAGCCAGAGATATCAAAACAATATCTTCACATCCTATATAAAAATATATAAGTAGTATATAAGTATATCCTATATCAGACTATAAATAGCTACAGACACAAGGAGATTGAGTTGCATTTGATCAGACTAAAGCATGTAGTAAGTTGTGGTCTTTTATCAAGTAAAGTAGAATCTAAAAATACTATTTCATTTCTGACACTAGAACTAATTTCTTGAACACTGAAGGGCAAACTGTAGCTTTCCTCTAACTCAAGGGTTAGTAACCTTGTGTTATGGACCCTTTGGCAGTCTAGGAAGTCTAACCCTTCTCAGAATAATGTTTCTAAATGCATAAAATACATAAAGTTAGAAAGAAAATCAATTATACTGAAACACAGTTGTTAAAATATATATTTTTTAAAAATTCACAGACCCCAGGTTAGGCACCCTAATTTTAATGCATTCCATTTAGATGAGCAATAATGCACAACATGCAAGAGGTTCTTGAGTTGTTTCTTTGGAACTCTTCCTTGCCTCCACCATGAAAACAATGGCCAGAACGAGATGTAATTTATGAAAGGTTAATAGATTGGGATATAAGTGGAAGACAGACAGTGAAGGCTTTATTTCTTAAAATTGATTCATTTTCTTTTGACTCATCATACAAAAATCCAGCATAAAACTGCATCAAGGAGAAACCTGGCATTACACAAAATATTAAAAGGATTTACAATTCTAGGTGGCACAGTGGATAGAGTACAGGGGCTAGAGCCAGGAGGACCTGAGTTAAAATCTGGCCTCAGATACTTACTAGCTGTGGGACCCTTGGCAAGTCACCTAACCCTGTTTGCCTCAGTTTTCTCATCTGTAAAATGAGCTGGAGAAGGAAATGACAACCCACTCCAGTTATCTTTGACATGAAAACCCCAAACAGGGTCATGAAAAGTTGGACATGACTGAAACAATGAACAACAACATACAATTTCCAAACGACAGTCTACTCCACTTTCCTCCTCCTGTTCAATTCTAGGCCTAGCTCACTGTACCTATGCATTGTCTGTCCAAGATACAGATATAGCTATGTATGTGTATATATTTGCACAACACATATATGCATGCATACACGCATCTATACACACATGCATACATACAGATGGACCATTTCTATGGGCTTTCTCTCCAACTGTACATCATAGTTCAGACAAGGTATATTCTTTGTACAGTTGGTTTTTCCATTTTGAATGGTTAAGCCAAACTCTTTTGAATGATGATGGGCTTTATTTTAAAAGCTCTGCAATGTTCTGAGGCTTGCTAGCAAGAGATTTGGACCCTGTGAGTTGCTCTGAAAGTATAAAATTATCATGAATGTGAAATATCTGTTCAGCAGTCCTACAAAGTTGTCTTTACCTGCCAGGAGAGTATAATAGATACTATAAGTTATTTTTAATGTATCATGCATTTGTTAATGCATACTTATGAGTCTTTGTGTTTTGCATTTCTTTTGGGGTATAAGAAATAAATAGCTGTACTAGGCCTGATATTTACTTTGTACATTGATTACCAACAGACCCTATGAATCACTTTCAGAAGAAGCCCTAAACATGAACCACACCAAAGCTTTATTTTATTATTTTATATGTTTTGCCCAGAACTCTGGGATATGATCAGTGAGCAGGAGTGCCAAAACAAAGTCTCTTTTTTTAGGGTTAAGTTCCCCCAAGATTGAGCACAGGTCCACTTGTGACTAGAGTTGGAGCCCCTTGTAGGAAAAAGGCCCCCTCACACACATGAGTCACACATACACACACACACACACACACACACACACACACACACGCACACACACACGCTCATTTTTTACAGAGTTAAATGAACATAGGCTTTCTTCCTTATAGAAATCAATCTTCTTGAGGGCTAGAATTACTTAATTTTTCTCTTAGTGTCCCTAGCATCTAGGACTAATACTTAACAAGTGCTTATGGATTGATGCATATTTTTTTAGTGAGGCAGTTGGGGTTAAGTGACTTGTCCAGAGTCACACAGCTAGGAAGTATTATGTGTCTGAGGCCGGATTTGAACTCAGGTCCTCCTGACTCCAGAGTCAGTGCTCTATCCACTAAGCCACCTAGTTACCCCTACAATGTCATTTACAAATAGAATCATCTATAGAGAATTCCACTTCCGTTTGGACTCAATACCAGTCATGGTCCATGGTTCATGATAGTGACAAATATATGCCTTTTTTATGCCTTGCTTGATATTAATCATCAGAAGGTCATTAAACAAAGTTACCTCTGTTTTATTATATATTTCATGGAATCTTGGATGTCTCTGATGTGGATAGGAGACACACTGTTGTGTCTATACGGCAGTGTTTTGCTCTACCAAATCAAATACTTGCATAGTCAACAAACAGTAAGCACAATGGAATCTTGTATTCTTTACCTACTAGTAAATCTTCTGTTACGAAGATGTAGTCTGCTATAGAATATCATTTGAGAAAGCTTATCTGTTCCTTTCTCACATTTTCATTAAAGAAATCCCCATTGATTTGGAGGCAAATCTCATAAAAATTCTGTAGAAATGGAAAAGTAGTTGTGGTGGGCTGTGCGTGATCAAGACAATGTCCTAGTAAGTTTAGGTCCAAAAATGGGATGAAATGAGATACCCACAGGTCATTCACCAATCAACAAAAGGAAATTTACTGAGGTAGAGCATAGAAAAAATGACTAACGAGAATACTCAAGTCAGGGAGACATGGTCCCCCTCACCTTCCTGTGGAAATGTGTCTGGTAACCAGGATAAGGTGCAGCAACTCATAAGGCCTTGGAATATCCACCAAGTCTGAAGGGCCCCAATTCTTTGTGGGTGGAGACCTTAGGTGAACAAGAAACCAGATCAATAAGGCCTGAGTGCACCAGGAGAGCACGGTGGTGTGAGCCTCAGCCCAATGGGCCAATCAAGTCTTAGGACTTGGTTTTTAAGAAAAGAATTAGTTTAACCCACATGGAAGGTGCAGGGAAGCAAGAGACCCTAGCCTACCATAGTAGCTGAATAGATTGATAGTTATTGATATTTTCTTGGTAACTTTTTTTTAAATAAGATTTTTATTTTGTTATTAATGTATATAGATATAACAATTGTGTATGGTGTATATTCTAATTCTTTTTTTCTCATTGCATCACCGCATATGTTTTCTGATATTTAAAAAAATTCTTCCAATCAACCACTCATTATGGCATACTTCATACACCACAATTTGTTCAGCCTTTCATCAAACAACAGGGACATGGTTCTATTCCAACTTTTTGCTATTACAAATAGCTATGAATATTTACATAAATAGGTCTTTTCTTTCTGTCCACAGGTTTCACTGGACCAAAAGGTACGAACAATTTTGGAACTTTTCTCACATAATTCCAAACTGTTTTCCAAAATGGTTGGACTGATTCACAACTCTACTAGCAGAGTATCAGTTAACCTGTTTTCTTACATCTCTATCTAACATTGAATTTTCTTTTTCTTTTTTTCCTTGACAATTTTATGGCAGTTGTTAGCTGAGAATTTTTGTAATTTGTATTTCTCTGATTATTAGCAATTCTGAGAACTTTTGTGATGGTTGTTAATTTTGCTCTTTTTAAAAACTTTGTTCATACCATTTAATCATTCTTTATAGGAAGATAGCTCTTAATATTATAGACCTGTGTCCATTCCCTGTACATATTTTATGTCAGCCTTTTTGTCAGAGGCATTTCATGCAAATTTTTTCCTAGTCTGTATCTTTTTCTTCTTATTCTTGTTGCATTAATTGTATTTGGGTAAAAACTTTTTTGTAACACTGAAATAATATATTTTGTATTTTATGACATTCTATATTTTGTGACTGGTTAGAAAATAGTACCCTATACACAGTTGCGAGAGACATTACTTTTTTTCTATAACTTTCATAGTGAAATGTTTTATATTTAGTTCATTTATAGGGGCACGTTATATAAATGCTGGCCTTAACCTATTTCCCATTAAACTGATATACAAATTTACCTGAAATTTTTGCTGAATAGAGTTTTTCCTCAAGTTTTTTGTGTTAAGTTTACTGAAAGACAGATTTGTGCATATTTCACTCTACATCTCTCTATTGTATTACACTGATGAACTTTTCTTTTTATAAATCTAGTCTCCAATAGTTTTGATAATTACTGTTTTTACAAGCATTTATTAAGCTAATTATTATTAAGCTTAACTATATGTCAGGTACTGTGTTAAGCACTGAGAACACAAACATGAGCAAAAAGGACAGTCCCTGCCCTCAAGGAGCTTACATTCTATGGGGAGAAAAGAACACATAAAAGTTCAGGGCTATGTAGGGGAGGCACAAGGGACTTGGTGGAGAAAGTCTGGAGAGTCAGGAGTAGAAGCCAGAGAGGAAATTATAATTACAATATAATTTGGCAATGCCATGTACTTTATTCCTACTTTTTTCTCATTGTATCATTAGGTATATTTGATCTTTTCATCCCTCCATATGAATTTTAGTGGCGGAAGGGGAGAGTATTGGTATAATTCTTTAAACTACATCTTTGGCAATTTGTCTGGAATAGCATCAAGTCTACCAAGTAATTTAGGTAAGATTATCCTTTTCACTATATTGGCATGGCCTATCCATAAACAAGGAACACCTCTCTACTTCTTTAGGTCTTCCTTTAATGTTATAAAAATTGTTTTGTAGTTTTATTTTTAACTTAATTTATAATATTAATTAATCATTTAAATTGTGTATATGACTTGATGGGTCAACTCTAGATATTTAGTGCATTTTGTTATTTTTAAATGATCTTTCTCTATCTCTTCTTCCTGAGTTTTGCTAATAACACATGCCAATGCTTTTCATGTATTTATTTAATTTTTTGCTATCTTGCTGAAGCAATTAATAGTCTCAGTTTTTTCTCAAGTGTTCTATGTAAGCCAATTTCTACTTAAACCATTAAAACTCAATTGGATCTGTTATCTCATTAATGAAGGTACTCTTCCCAGTTATGTCAATGACATCCTATCCATGCCTTCCCATCCTATATGTCTTGTCCAAGTCCTCCTGTAAATTCATCCCAAGGTCTGCCTTTCTCACTTTCTTTTGAAATAGTTAATATATCAGTGGAGCACATGGATTACACAAGGGTTATACTTATCTCTTAGCACATGCCTAAGCCACCTTCTGTTTTATTCATACTTTTTTTTTTTGGCTAGGCAATGGGATTAACATACTTTTTAAAATAGTGTTTTTTATACCTATTCTTTGTAATCTTTGTAAACGGCTCCACTGCCCTTTGGGTGACTCTCAATTTGAATTTTTCTAAGATTGTAGTATTCCATGAGTCACAGCCATACAACAACACTGGAAGAATACTCATATTAAAAAGATGGATTTTTCTTTCACGGGGAAGCTTGGAGTCACTTTAAAAACTGCAATTTCCAAAGACAATTCACTTCCTCCTGGCTAATTATAGATCCAATTTAATTATAGATCCAATTGCCCATTTGGAGTGCCTATCTAAGACATATACCCTTCTGGACAAGCTCTAGAGGTCATCTACTCAACTATAAATGCAAAGTAGATCCTTCCAGCTTTTTTGCACATTATATTCCTTTATATACTCTACTACCCAGTCAATAAATATTTATTAAGAACCTACTATGTGCCAGGCATTGTGCTGTATCTGGGGATACAAGGAAAGACAAAAGGCCTTTACTGCTCTCAATGAGCTCAGTCTACTGAGGGAGACAAGATGAAGATAACTATATATAAGCAAGATACATAACAGGATAAATTGGAGATGATCAACAGAGGGAAGGAACTAACATTTAAGAGGACGTAAAGATTTTGCCTCATAGAAGGTGGGATTTTATTTGGAACCTGAAGGAAGCCAGGAGGTAGAGGTGAAGAGGGAAAGTATTCCTGGTATATGGGATAGCCAGGGAAAGGTGCTCAGAGTTGGAAGATGGAATGTCTTGTTCTAGGAACATTAAGGAACTGGTGTTCCTGGTTTACAGAGTACTGTGTTGGGGGTAGGAGGAGAAGAAGACTGGGGGCCAGGTTGTGAATCGCTTTGTATGTCCAACAGATCATTTTATGTTTGATCCTAGTGGTAATAGGAGTAAGAAATAATGCCGTAATAAACGCTGGAGTTTATAGGGAAACTACATGGTCAGATCTATTATTTAGGAAGATTAATTTGACAGTTGAGTGAAGGATGCATCAGAGTTAGCAGAGATCTGAAGCAAGGATATCGATTACAGGGATAGAAGAACCTGTACCAGGAAAAAAATGAGTTCAGTTTTGACATGATGATTTTATGATGTCAACCAGACATCCAATTTCAGATAAGCCAAAGACATCTGGGGATACAAGTCTGGACATTAGAAGAGATGTTTGAGCTAGATCTGTAGATCAGAGAATCAACAACACAGAGACGGTAATTAAATCCATGGGAGCTGATATGATCATCAAGTGATATAGTCTAGAGAGAGAAGAGAACCCAGGACAGAACCTTGGGAACACCCACATTGAGTGTGCATGACCTAGATGAAGATCCAAAACAGGAGACAGAGAAGGAGCAGACAGATAGGTAGGAGGAGAACCAGGAGAAAGTGGTGCCCTGAAAACCTAGAGAAGAGAGTACTGAGGAAAAGAGGGTGACCGATAGTGTCAAAGGCTGCTGAAAGGTCAAGAAGAATGAAGATAGAGAAGAAGCCATTGGATTTCCCTTCTTACTGCTCCTCCTTTGATAGGTTATCCCTCTATCCCACATAATCTGGAATGCAATGTCTTCTACCTCTGCCTCTTGGACTCTCTAGTTTCCCTTGGGGCTTAGTTCGGACATCATTTCCTACTTGAGGACTTTCTTAATGTACACTTTCTCCTCTAAGATGTTAATGCTGCCCCCCCCCAAAAATTACCTTATATTTATTTTTAATATTTTGTATATACTTATGTGTGCATCTATCTGATGAGATTTCTGCCTTTCTCTCTTCAATGCCTACCATAGTACCTGAGCAGCAACTAGGTGGTACCAGCGGATAAAGCACCAGGCCTGGAATTGGGAAGACCTGAGTTCAAATCCTGCTTCACACACTTCCTAACTGTGTGACTTTGAGCAAGCCACTTAATTTCTGTCTGCCTCAGTTTCTGCATCTGTAAAATGGGGATAATAATACCCACTTCCCAGGGTAGTTGTGAGACTCAAATGAGATAATAATTATAAAATGTTTAATACAGTGCCTGTTACATAAATGTTACCTATTATTATTATTATCATCACTATTACTATACAGCAGTTGCTGAAGAAATGCTTATTGATTGAGATATCTTACCTAATTTTGACATATGCATTGAAGATAGCTTGTTGAGGAAAGCCTCCTAAGTAATATTTTGTTCTACTGAATCAAATACTTTAGCAAACAATAAGCATAGTGGAACCTTGTATTCTCTGTGTCTTTCACGCAATTATCTGATGGTAGAAAATGTTCTATTTCAACCATCATATCCCTAAACAATGATAATTTTAGTTTGTTTTGCCAATGCTTGTTCATTTAATTTCTTTTTCTTGTCTTATTTCTACAACTACTATTTCTTGCATTATGCCAAATAAAATGGTAACAGTGGTTTATTTCATTCCTGATCTTATTATGAAAACTTTCAGCATTTCTTAATTATGAATAATTCCAGGTCATGGCTTTATAAAAAGTCATTTGAACACACTAATGGTCCTTCCATCACAACATCTATTAGTGTTTTTAAGGTAAGTTTTTAAGATAAGTGAGTAATGTATTTTAGCTAAAGCTTTCTTGTATCTATTGAAATAATTGTATGGTTCTTCCATTACTGGCATAATCAATTATCCTAACTGTTTTCTTAATTTTGAACCATTTCTGATAAAAATATAATTTTTTCAAAATGAATAATTTAAAGATATACTGCTGTAATCCCTTTGCCCAATTATTGGGGTAATGTTCATTCAGTGATAATACTCTGTAGTTTTCTTTCTCTATTTTATCCCTACCTGATTTCAGAATCAGGATCATATTTGTCTCAGAGAAAGAGTTCTAAAGTTGGTGTTGTTGCAGTCTTGTTCTTTATTTCTAGAGATTTCTCCTTGCTTTTTTTCTTAATCACATAGTGCTTAATTATCAAATTGGAGCCTTTCTTTTGCTTATTCTTTTCTTCAGTCTTTCTATTAACTTTCTTGCACAGTAGTTACTGTGAGAGTTTCTTTCCTTTGCCCTTTGTTTTTGTTGTCCTTTGGCTTATCTGACAATGTTCTGAGGTGGCAGGTAGGGAACTTGGTGTAGTCACAATTCCTTATTCAATTATCTGGCCAAAACTCTAATAACTTCACTATTGAAAATGACCATCCAACTACTCTTACATTAACTCTTTCTTATAATATCTATTTTTCTTTCCATACTGTTCTCTTAGATTTCCACTTAACAAAATTCTCTAACCATATAAAGTTTCAAAGGAAACTAACAATACAACCTCTGAGAATGATTTCTGAATTTTAGATGTAAGCATGAAGATGATTAACTCACTTATACCTATTACAATGAATAAGAACAACCAACATGAATACTTTCCTCAAAAGCAATATGAGAGTCTCTACTTTGGCAGATAGAGGCTACCTTCTGGTCACAAATGAACACAGTTACATTCTAAAGTCATGACTAGAAGTAACATTCTATCACAGTTTTAGTGATTGGTGTACCACCATGTACTGCCAAACTAATTTAAAAGCATAATAATAGGCATTTTGCTTCTTATGGTAATAATAGCTCAGCTCTCATTTACCACTATTTCATCAGGAAATGTCCAGGAAGAGGTTAGATGACCACCTTTCTGGGATATTGTAGAGGAGGTTTTCACAAGGGAGAGCACTGTATATTAAGAGCACACAACAATGTAAGGAAATTCCAAAAATCAGATAAAGAGAAGGAAGGAGGAGGAGGAGGAGAAGGCCCTGTGTTAAGCACTGGGAATACACATGCAAGGAGGTGATGCTGTAATGGGGGAAGGTAGCCCATAAAAACTGAAAAGGGAGATGGGTGTAAAGGGGTAGAATAATCTTCTAAACTAAGAAGACTGCTGGATCATAGTGGAGAATGAAGTTCAGAATCAAGAGTGGAACCCAGAGAGGTGTGAAGTGAATATGGCTGGCCTGGACACTTTCATTAAAATGGAATTTCTGGGAAGAACTGACCAATCTGAAGAAGGGCCTCATGGCAGAGTGCTGGATCATGGTGGAGAAAAAAGTCTGGAGAATTAGAATCTGAGCCCAGAGAATAATAGAATGTACTTATTTCAATATAATTCTAATCACATAAGAGGAATTTATGGGACCCTTGAAGGAAAAGGGCCACTCCATCTTACTCTAACAAAGAAGAAAAGGAAAGTTGGGCATAGTCTGATATTCCCTCTAAACTTTGGAAGAATAGATTTCAGAGGATGAAAAAAGGGATAGGTATGGCCTCAAATTTTACAGGGGGATTCCACCCAAAAAGAATGGAGTGCTCTCAAGAATGAAATTCTGGAAGGGGTGGTGGTGATAGAAGGGAGAGCAGATTGGAGGAAGGGGTATTCACAATGCATGTGCTCTTGGGGTGAGGGGAGGGGAGAGATGGGGAGAAAAATTGGAACTCAAAATCTTGTGGAAGTTAATGCTGAAAACTAAAAATAAATTAATTAATTCTTAAAATAGAATGCCAAAAGAAATAATGAAATTCTGAAAATACAAACAAATGATTCCAATAAGGAAGAAAAGGAAGAGTGGTCCAAAGAGACCAATGAGGATGCACAGAAAACTCATCAACCAAGCCACCTACAGGAGATAGAAGCAAATAAAGGTGACCAAGGATAAACAGAGAGAAGAGAAAACAAGTGAATTCTTATTTTGCTTGATTTCTCTACCCAGACGAATGCTCTTCAGACTGGGAAGAATAGAATTAAAAAGAATTAGAGCAAAGTGTTGCAGACCAGGATAAGTGAGAAGATGTCAAGACAGCACCTAGCTATCCTCAAAGAGTCCACAACATTAAACAAAGCCAAACAACATCCTATAAGCTAATAGAACTGATGGGTGTGTTACTAAACCAGTAGTAACTTTTGAAAAGTAGTGGAGAGAGGAAGAATTGCTATAGAATTGGAGATGATGGGCAAAGGTCCTTATTTTCATATAAGTTAAGAAAATGGAGTCTGTAAATACAAGCAGGTGGGATAGTGAAGTGAGACTTGGAATTGAAAGTCAGGAAGAACTGGTCTCAAAGCCTTCCTCTGATGCTTGTGAGTCATGAGTCAAGTCACTTAACCTCTCTGAGGGTCAGTTTCCTCATCTATAGATGAAAAGGTTGGACTGGATAGCCTCTAAGATTCCTTTCAGCTACAAATCTATGATCCAATGATCATATGAATTTTACATGGATTCTTGACAAAAGTACAGAATGTTGTAGAGGATATTCCCATATAGGTGAAGGCTGGTTTAAAAAAAATTCTGAGGTCCCTTCTAATTCTATGATTCTTGAAATAAAATTAAAGAGATTTGTGAGCACTTAAAAATTAAATAAGTGATCATTAAGAGCAAGCAGGAATTCATCAAGAACAGGTCATTTAAGAGAAAATGAGAAAAGCTGTCAAGTGAGAAAAAATATATTAAAAAAATCAACAATAAAAGTATGAGATCCAAGATATATACAAAATTAATGCTAATGTTTATACTATGAGCCACTCCCCAATAGATTACAAAAGAAGATAAACAGTTTTCAAAAGAATTGCAAGCTATAAATGACCCATTTAAAAACAGGCTCCCAATCACAAATAAAAAGAAAATGATAATTAAAGCAACTCTGAGGTTTGACCGCATAATAGGCAAATATGCAAACCTGACAACAAATAGGAACAGCTGATGAAGGTGGTGCTGTGGAAAGCATACTCTTGGTAGAGCTGTGAACTGGTCCCACCATTCTAGATACCACTTTGGAATTATTCAAGAAAAGTGTCTAAATTTTCCACATCTGTTGACACAGTGGAATGAACCCTCCCCAATCTGACTCTCAAACTCATCGCTCAGATGGAACTGGTAAATATACATACATACATACATACATATATACATACATACATATACATATATATATACACATATATACACATATCCATAGGAGGTCAGACAGAAACAAAGGCCTAACATTTACCAAAATAGTCATAACAGCACTCTTTGTGCTAGTAAGAAACTGGAAACGTTTCCTCATCTTCCTTAAGTCCAGTAACCTACTCTTTCACTCCCATTCAACCAAACACAGGGATAGGCACAAATGGATCTAGTCCTTGTCCACAAGTGTTCTGCTTCCCTAATTAGAAATTTGCATTCTCCTATCTAACCATATTCTCATACTCATTATACCTCTCCCTATCCTTTACCCCTTCTACACCTATTCTTTACCCTCTTCTATGACCTCCATTCCCTCTACCCCACAGTACTTTCTCAAGGTTTTTACACCTGCTTAGATGTCCCCTTCATCCCTTTCCAGCCTCAACCCAGTAATTAGCCATTTCAACTGGTGGCATAGCAGACAGAGTGCTGGGCCTGGAGTGAGGAAGACCTAAGTTCAAATCCATCCTCAAACATTTAGTAGCTATATGATCCTGGCCAAGTCACTTGACTTCTACCTCAGATTCTTCAACTGTAAAATGGGGACCATAACTAAACCTACTTCAGAGGGTTGTGGCAAGGATCAAATGAGATGATGATGATGATGATGATGATGATGATGATGATGATGATGACAACGATAATCTGTAAAAGTGCTTAGCACAGTGTTTGACATGTAGTGATATATAAATGCTTATTCCCTTCCCTTCCTTTGCCATCACTTCCACTTTCCCTCCAATTCTATAGTGCCCTCTACTCTTAAATCCCTTGGTTCCTTACCATCTTGCCACTTGTTTCGTGCCACGCCTCGGATCCAGATTAGCCACCATTCATGTCCTCCACTCTGATTCATGATGCTGGAAGAAATCCCACAACTTTGCTGACTAGGTATATTACAAATTCATGCCAGCCAATCTCAACTGGGTTCCCATTGCAGCATGTGATTTGTCCCTGATTGATTCCCATTTCATTTCCCAGAGGAAGTATTCTCCCATCCTCAAGCCCTGACATCCCCTCTTCCCTACTCTCTGCTGAGGACAATGACTCTCATATTATTGAACAAACTAAGGCCCTTTGACACGAGCTCCCTCTCCTATTTTCTTAATCTTAAAACCCCCTTGACGTCATCTCTTACTGTCTCCTCTTTAATCCCCCATCCCTGACAAAGGAGTGGCCTTTCTTTTTGCCAAAGCTGACCCCTCTACATGTGTATTTGATCTCATGCCCTCTCTATATTCTCCAGCAGACTGTATCTTCAAACATCCCCTCCTTAAATTTTCAGTGTTTCCTTATTGGCTCCTTCCCCACTATCTTCAAATTTGGTCAAGTCTCCCTGATTCTTAAAAAGCCTCATCTAGACCCTACTATGCCCTCAAATTATCATCCAGTGTCTCTTCTTCCTTTCTCAGGCAAACTCCTTTAAAAAGTTGTCTGCACAATTCCAAAGGATTCATGATGAAAAATGCTATCCACATCCAGAGAAAGAACTAATGGAGTCTGAATGCAAAATGAAGCATATTATTTTCACTTTTTTTGTGTGTGGTTTTTTCCCTTTTATCTGTTTCTTCTTTCACAACACAACTAATATGGAAATATGTCTTACATGATTGCACATATATAACCTATTTAAAATTCTTACCTTTTTAGCGGGGAAGGGGAGAGAGTGAGGGAGAAAATTTGGAACTCAAAATTTTTTAGAAATGAATGTTAAAAAGTGTCTTTACACGTAATTGGAAAAAATAAAATACTATTTTTAAAAAGTTGTCTACACTCTCTGCTTCCACTTTCTGTTCTCTCACTCATTCCTCTACCCTCCACAATCTGGTTTTCAACCTCACCGACTAAACGTCAACTAAAACTGCTCTTTCTTAATTGCCCATCTCTACTTTGAGCTTCAGTCTACATCACCAATTGTTTATTTGACATTTCAGACCAGACGGCTTTAAAATCAACATGTCCAAAACCTAATCCATTCTCTTTCCCCAAAACATGTCCCTCTTCCAAACTTTTCTATTTCTGTCAATGGTATCACCAATCCTTCCAAGTCCCCCAAGTTTATAATCTTGGAATCATCTTGGACTACTCATTGTCTCTCACCCCAGCACATCCAATTGCTTGCCAAGTCTTGCCATTTCTACCTTCACGACATATCTTATATCTGATCCCTTCTCTCCACTCACATAGCTTATTTCAGGCCCTCATCACCTCTTGCCTAGATTAATGTAACAGCCTCCTAATTAGTCTCTCAAGCCTTCCCCCATTCTATTCTTTCTTATACACTTCTGCCAAAGTAATTTTCCTTAAGTGCAGACCTGACCATGTGACTCTCCTAATTCCAGTAGGTACCTATTGCCTCTAGGATAAAATATTAACTCCACTTTTTAGCTTTTAAAGCCCTACACAGCCTGGCCCTAATCTATCTCTCCAGACTCAGTGGATATTACTCCCCAACCCCACACTCTGGGATTTAGCCAAACTAGGCTTCTCTCTAATCCTCATAAATAATGCTACATCTCCCTTCTCTGTCCCTTTGCACTCGCTCTCTCCTTTTCTTGAAATGTACTCCCTCCTTACCACTACCTCATAGAGTCTCTCTTCCTTTAAGATGCAACTCAGATGTTATCTTCTTCATGAAGGTTTTTCTAATTCTCCCTAAATGCTAGTGCCCTCCCTCCCAAACTACCTTATATTTAGCAACTTTGTATATATTTATATTTATCATCTTGATATTTATGCTGTATACATACATACATACACAACACACACACACAACACACACACACACACACACACACACATTCTTGATATCTCTACCTTTAGAATATAAGCTCAAGTCCAGTAAGGATTGTCTCATTCTTTGTATCCTCAGCACCTATCACAGTGCCTGGAACATATTAGGCACTTAGTAAATACTTGCTGACTGACTGATTGAATAAAGTGGGTGCCCATCAATTGGGGAATAGCTAAGAAAGATGTAGTATACGAATATGTAACAAAGGACTGTTGAGCAGGCATCAGCATTCTAGGCTAATGCAATACCCCATGTGGAGAGGTATGATTAATATAAAATGGAAGAATCTTGCTCCTTGAGTTGGATTAGGCATTCTGTAACTGATTCTGGTCTGCTAATCAATGATGAAGAGATGGACAACTGAGTGGCTCCTGGACAGAACTGGGGAGCATTCCACAGGTGCTCATCAGTTAGTGCCAGTCACTTGGTCTGACTCCTTCCTGCACAGCTGCATTCTGGTAAGAGGCAATATTGTAAGAGGAGAGAGTTTGGGGCTCAGTTCTTTGCCTCCGTTTTTTCCTGGTTAAGGTGAAGGAGAATGGAGATAGCTATGGACTGGTAAACTTTGAAAGGTCAGAGAGAAAGCCATCAGGAGGCAAAGGAGCAGAGTGGATGACGGGTTTAGAAGCCATCCAGTCCAGTACCAAGGACCTCAGGAACGACCATCAGGATCCAGCAGTAGCTAACAGATGGACTCATCCTGCTACTATGGGGCATGTGAACATGAGCTTTGTAGGACCAACATCATGTAGACACTGCATTAAGCCTGAACCCTACCTCCTCAGAGTCTATAAGTGTGCCCAAAGGTATTGAAAGGAAATGTTTGTACACCTGTTCTTGCAAAGTGGCAAATACTCTTTTATAAAAGTTAATCAATATGAATTAGCTAAATGGAACTGGGAAATTAAACAGTGGCAGTTAACAGTGAGTGTTGGGGGCATGCCAGAATGGGGGCTCAAGCCAATCGAGTCAGAAAAGAACACGTGGACATCTAGCCAACCTTGGTCACACAGAGTAGTCCAGAACCATTCTCTGTAAATGAAATTCTTTTGCTCAATAAACAATGAAGAATTCAGAGAAACACAGAAAGGTTTATGTGAAACTGATGCAGAATGAAATAAGTAGAAACAAAAGAATGCTATATGCAGTGACCACAGTAATATAAATGAAAAGATCACTGAAAGAAAGCCAAACTGAACAAATGGAAAACCAATGATGACCACTGAATCTAGATAATGAAAGATATTTACCTCTCATAACTGAAAAGGAACTAATGGATCAAAATGTTATATATGTTGTCATATATGATTACTCAATGAGGTGCTTTTTACTTCACTGCCTTTCTCTGTTATAAGGAAAAGTTCAACGTGAAGGTGAGCGAAGGAGAAGAATAAGAGTTTCTTTTTCCTCACTGAAATGACTGCTATATCCCCAATTGATAAATGGTCAAAGGATATGAAAAGGCAGTTTTCAGATGAAGAAATTAAAGCTATTTATAGTCATATCAAAAAATGCTCTAAATCACTGTTGACTAGAGAAATGCAAATCAAAACAACTCTGAGGTACCACATCACACCTATCAGATTGGCCAACATGACATAAAAGGAAAATGATAAATGCTGGTGAAGATGTAGGAAAATTGGGACACTAATGCGTTGCTGGTGGAATTATGAACTGATCTAACCATTCTGGAGAACAATTTGTAACTATGCCCAAAGGGCTATAAAACTGTGCATACCCTTTAATCCAGCAATATCACTACGAGGTCCATATCCCAAAGAGATCATAAAAAAGGGAAAAGGACCCACATGTACAAAAATATTTATAGAAGCTCTTTTTGTTGTGGCAAAAAATTGGAAATTGAGGGGATGCCCATCAATTGGGGAATGGCTAAACAAGTTGTGGTATATGAATGTAATGGAATACTACTTTTTCCACTTACATGTAAAGATAGTTTTCCACATTCACTTTTATAAGATTTTGAGTTCCAAATTTTTTTCTCCCTCCCTCCCCTTCCTCCTCCCCAAGATGGCAAGCAATCTGACATAAGCTACACATGTGCAATTATATTAAACATATTTTCACATTAGTCATGTTGTGAAAGAAGAATCATAACAAAAGAGAAAACACACTAGAAAGAAAAAAACTCATTGCCTAGCCAAAAGAAGAGAGAGAAAATAATATGCTTCAATCAGCACTCAGACTCCATAGTTCTTTCTCTGGATGTGGGGAGCATTTTCCATCCTGAGTCTTTTGGAATTGTCTTAGATCATTGTATTGCTGAGAAGAGCTAAGTCTATCAAAGTCAGTCATTGCACAATGTTGCTGTTATTGTGTATGTAATGGAATACCATTGTGTTATAAGAAATGGCGAGCAGGCAGATTTCAGAAAAACCTGGAAAGACTGACATGAACTGATGCAGAGTGAAGTGAGCAGAACCAGGAGAATATACAGTAATAGCAACATTATGTAATGATCAACTACGAACAACTTAGCTCTTCTCAGCAATATAATGATCAAAGACATCCAAAAGACTCATGTTGGAAAATGCTCCCCACATCCAGAGAAAGAACTATGGAGTCTGAATGCAGATCGAAACATACTATTTTCACATTTTGTTTTTGCTTTTTTTTGTTTTTTCCTTCTTGTGGTTTTTCCCTTTTGTTCTGATTCTTCTTTCACAATATACCTAATGTGGAAATATGTTTAACATGATTGTGCTTGTATAACCTACAATAGCTTGCTGGCTGTCTTAGGGAGGGGAAAAGGAGAAAAATTTGGAACTCAAAATCTTATAAAAATGAATGCTGAATATAATCTTGACATGTAATTTGAAAAAATAAAATACTACTAAGCAGAAGAAAAGAAATGACTGATATAATGATAAAAGGGCATAAATAAAACTTTTTTTTAAATGACAGGTCATATAAAACTAACTTAATTTCCTTTTCTGGCAGGATTACCAGATTAGTAGATAAGAGGAATGCTGTAGGCATAGTTTACTCAGGTTTTAGAGTAACTAAATTTAATTCAGTCTCTTATGGTATTCTTGTGGGCAAGCTGGTGAGATATAGACTATATTATTATATATTTAGGTAGATTTGGAACTGAATTTGGAATATAACTCAAAGAGCAGTAATCAGTATATCAGTAATCTAACCTTGGCCCAACTCTGCTAAACACTTTTACCAATGAATTAAGTGAAGGCATGGAAGGCATGCTTATCAAAGCTGTGAATGGCACAAAATTAGGGAGGTTTCCTAACAAATTGTATGATGCAATCCAGATCCAAAAGGATGCTGCTAGGCTAAAACAATGGACTGAATTAACAAGTGAAACTTACTTAATAACAACAAAGTCCTTCATTTGTTTAAAGCAGGAAGCAATGGTTAGACAAGAATTTATGGAGAAAACATGTGGGATTTTTTATGGACTGCACGATCACTATGTTAACAATATAATTTGGCAGCCAAAAGAGGTAACACGGTCTTAGGTTAAATCTAGAGAGAAGTGACCCATAATGAGAGAGTTCCATGGTACTCTACTCCAGTCGCATCCCATCTGAAGCATTCTGTTCAGGACTGGGCAGCACATTTTAAAAGAGCATTGACAAAAAAGAACACAATCATTGGAGGGTGAACAGGATAGGACTGAAAAACATATGGGATAAGCCCTGGTTAAAGGACTAGGGGATGTACAGTCTGGATAAAAGAATCCTTGGACTTAGATATGATAGTTATTTTCAAGTTTCTGAAGAGCAATTATGAGGAAAAAGGGATTCAGTTTTTCTGCTCGGCCCCAGAAAGCAGAACAAGAAACATTTAGTACAAACTGAAATGAGGAAGATTGTAGTTCAAAGTAGGGAATACCAGTCAGATCTATCCAAAATGCCTGAAGTATCAGTGAGTTTTCTATCATTGGATGTCTTCAAATGGAAACTGGATGGCTGTTTGCTATGGATGTTAAAGAGAATATTCCCTGTTGAGCTGTGGTTACTACAGAGCCCCTGAAGTGCCCTCCAACTTAGAGATTTTGTGAAGCCTGGATAAAGGGAACTATAAAAACACTTCCAACTCTAAGACTCAGATTCCATTATTTTCCTCTATGCACTCTATAGTCTTTCACATGTAATGAAAACCATGTCTTGCTTTTCTTGAACGTCAGTTTCACAAATATGTATTTTAAAATCACAATCATATCATCTAAAACAATGATGCATGCAGATGTACTTTGCGAGATTCTTTAGTAAAGAGAAAAGACACACATTGTCTTCACCATTTAGTGTTCCTAACTCTTACCACATACTTGTCTACAATGACTAACAGATGCTTACTTAATTCTTTATACTTAATTCTATGTAAAACACAGAATTCTCAGATCAATTCGCTTATAATTGTCTCACTTTAAAAATTTCTATACCTTAATCTGAAATGACATACTTCTGTCCTTAGAACTTTTACAATTCTTAGTGTCCCTTAAGTATTATGTAAAATGGCTATCAACATTATCTCTCAGTGCTTCCACTAACTCCTTCAGAATGACAAATAACTCTTTTCAGAGAAGAGAGAAAAACATAAATTATTCATCAAGGTAGGTACACTAAAACAAAGGCAAAAACAAACCAAAATATTCTTATTTCGAACAGTACAATGTTTTGGTCAATTTTCTCTTTCTTAAAATATGTGTATATATGCATATGTGTATACATTTATACACATACGTATATGTGTGCATGCATATATGTCTGTGCAGATACCTAAGTATACACATACACATATATATATATATATATATGTATTATGTGTGTATATATACATATATAAATAAAAATCATCAGTATTCATCAAAGTTGCTCCCAAACAATGGTAGATTTATACTTACCAAAATGCAACTGTACTCTGATTTGTCCGGTAATGAGCAATCCTGCTAACGAATTGTACCAGTTAGTAGCATATAGATCTGGGGAAGGAGAGAAAACAGAGTAAGAAATAAATTTGTTGGGCTAAGTCTTTCAAATTTATATACAAATGTTCAAACTTCACGGAAAAGAGATACTTGTCTACTATATTTATTGGCTCTGGGAAGCTTTTCTTAATGGGCATATTGATGTCAATTTTTAATCCCTTTTTCACTTTGTAACAAAGCTCCAAGATGTGATATATTGACTGGCATATATTCAACTGTGTGGGCTAGAACTGAAGTATATTCAGAACTCCCAGTATATTCTTAATGTGATAAAAATGATACTTGTTAGGAAGGAAGGATACACTAAATGCTAGGGAGGACAGATGCAAGTTACTCTTCAAGGCTTTCTGTGGTTATCAAATAAGCACTGCACACAAAAGAAACATAACAATCTACAATGCTTCTAATATGTAAGGGCTAATTGTTTTATTCTTGACTGGGGTTAAAAAAAAGTATACATTTAGGAACATTTTTAAAAGCTGCTGATTAAGAGTCAAGACTGCCTAGGTTGCAAGTCTAGAAGGGAAAAAGTTCTTTTTGCCTAAAGCAACTAGAAGCGAAATAAGAAATGAGAGAAGATGAATACTTGGAAATCAGTTAGTAGGAGGGTGTTAAGGTTCATTTCACTCTATTTTCAGCAAGTTTCATTTTAGGGAACAACAACATCTCCAGGAAAAAGTTTTCTTATAGGTGATGAGAAATATGGGCTCTAGACGTCTTCTACACATAGTCAATAAATAAAGACATGAAAAGAAAATAGGAAAAGTCCTGAGCTTCTCAAAACAAGAATGCAGGAAGAAATACCAAGTGCCTACAATGAAGACTTGGGGGGCAGGTCGCAGAGAAGAAAAGAAATACTCCCCTGAGAAGCACTTTAAGGGATACAAAGGGGGAGGGGGATAAAAGAAGTCACCAAGAAAAGAGTAATCTAAGAAATGGGAAGAGAACGAGGAGAGTAAATTGAAAATCTCTGAAACCAAGATCAGAAAAAAAAAATCTCAAAGGAAAAGGAGATTGTCAACACTTTACAAAGCAGCAGGCAGCTCAAGAAGGTTAAAAATGATGGAGAGTATCTAGATTTGGCCCAAAGGAACTCCTCGGTAAACATAATAGAAACTATCATGAGGATATAAATCAGACTGTAAAAGGTCAAATTGGGAACTGATGGAAAAGAAATGGTGGCAATGAATACAGAGAGCACGATAGTTTGAGCTTAGAAGGAAGGAAAAAGAGAGAAACAAGATGAGGAGCTAAAACAGTCAGGGAGGTCAAGGAACCACTATGATAAACACAGAGGGAGCTTTCAGTTCTGAACGCTCACTTTCAACTTCAGGCTCCATAAATATTATTGATCATTTGTTTTGGGATTCCAGGAGGAGGTAACTCCCTCTACCAATGCAGGTCAGCACCGTCTCTGCAGGTTTAGAGAGCTGCCTAGGCATTGAAACACAGAGCTACTGTGTGTAAGCAGAAGGTGTCGAGTACATCTTCCTGACTCTGAAGCCAGCTCCCCCATATCCTCTGCCTCCCATTTTAGTAGGCAATGACTTTCTTCTCCAATTATATAGCATAGGGATGTGGCAATTCAACCTGTCAATTTTGCCTAACAAAATAAATCTGTACCAAAGACACTGGGCTAAAAGAAATGTTTAACAACGAAAATCCATAAACACTTGCAAGAGAGAGAGAAAAATTTCCAGGTTTGGTGATTCAGATTTTTCTTTTCAAAAACATAACACAACTAGAACTTGTTGGAACCATATAATCAGACACACTTTGGGGCAATGAAACAAAACTGTTATATGACTAAGGAGTACATGCTGGAAGAAAATATAAACCACAGAATTGCTCTAATACACTTTTTGATAAATAAGCAAATATTGGCCATGGATACCTTCCATCTCTATTAACAGATCCTGAGTCAGTGTCAAGAGATCCCCTGTCTTCTTCCCCAAAATGAATGTGAGGGAAGAAAAACACCAAACTGCCTCGTAAACTCTTGTTTAAATCGCTAAAACAATATTGAAAAGTTAACAGCAAGGGACATCCTTAGAGGACCACTTTAAAATAAGAGCACTACAGTGAAAGTCAGAAAACTTGACTTTCAGTTCATCTCTTGCTACAAACAAGCTACATGACCTTCAGCAAAGCACTTTCTTCAATTCAAGTACTGACTACATAGCTGTTATATGTAAGGCACTGTGGAGTATTGAGGGTCGGCCTTAAGAGTCCAATATGGGTTTAAGATCCAGGACAGAGTTTGACCTTTGCCCAGGCTTTTACCCACAGGGCTCGATAATTAAGAAGCAAGGCTCTCCAAATCCCTCCCTGCTAGGAGGCTCCTCAGACATTCCTTCTCACTCTTTGAACCTTAGATTTACATATTCACTCCTCCATACGGGCACCAGAAAAAAGCCTTGGAATTTACAACCCTGTCTAGGAACTCTGATAAGGAGGAAATGTATGTTATCACATCCTTAGCAGATGTTTCGGGGAGTGATTCCTGGGGAGGACTCTTTGAAGTTAGGATGGATTTTCTCTACATATCCTGTACCCTCAGAAAAATAAACTGAGTTAGTTCTGCTGCTCCACCTGGCCCACTTTATTTCACACCTTTCCCTTCGGTGTACTATCTGGTTGCGGGCAACAGTGGGGCACAGAGAGATCAGTTAAGTTAGACTCATTGTCATTAACTAGCTTATAGTCTCTAGATGGTGAAGTGGATAGAGTGCTGAACTTGGAGTCAGGAGGACCTGAGCTCAAATCTGGTCTCAGATACTTACTAGTTGTGTTACCCTGGGCAAGTCACTTAATCCTATTTGCCTCAGTTTCTTCATCTGTAAAATGAGCTGGAGAAGGAAATAGCAAACCACTCTAGTATCTTTGCCAAAAAACCTCTAAAAGGGGGTCATGAAGAGTCAGACAAGACTAAAACAACTAAACGAAAGCAAAAGCCTACGGTCTAAGAGGGGAGAAGATTCATGTACACAAATACTTAATGTGACAAATAACATGAGGGATAACAGAATCACAGAATCTGGAATTGAAAGGGACTTTAGAGGCCCCCTGGTCCAGTCAATGTCTAAACAAGAATCTTCCTTACAACACACTTGACAAGTGATCGGATCATCCACCTTAGAATCCACTACACACCACCCTTTTTGTGTGCTGTTCTCTTTGACAAGCAGTGTTCCCTTAAAGCAAGTCTAAATCTGCAGCTCTTTGCAATTTCTACCCATTACTCCTCTGTGGTAAACTGGAAGTCTTTACCTCTCTTCCACATGACAGTTCTTCAAATACTTGGTCAGCTATCATGTCCCCTTTAAATCTTCTCTTCTACAGGGTAAATATCCAACTGATCCTTATATAGCACAGACTCAAGCCTCATCACCAGTCTGGGTTACCCTCCTCTGGACACTCAAGATTATCAATATCTTTCCTAAAATGTGGTGTCCAGGATTATTTTTAACCCAAGTGTAAGACATGTGTTTATCCCTTCTGAAGTTCATGTTATTAGATTTGGTTCAATGATATACCCTGTGGAGGTATTTTTTAATCCTGATTCTAGCATCCAGTGTGTTAACTATCCTCTTCTAGTTATGTGCCAATTTAGATTTAATAAGTATGCCACTTCTACCTTTATACAAGTCATTCATAAAAAAAAAAATGTTAACTAGCACAGGGCTCTACCTGCCGAAACAAACACAGGAACTATAGCAACACAGTTACAAAACACTTTTCACACAAATAAAATCAGATGTAAATAACTGGAAAAATATCAGTTGCCCACGGGTAGGCTGAGCTAATACAATAAAAGTGGTAATTCTACCTCAATTAATTCATTCAGTGCCATATCAATCAAACTACCAAAAATTATTTTATACAGCTAGAAAAAATAATAACAAAATTAATCTGGAAGAACAAAAGGTCCAGAACATCAAGAGAATTAACAAAAAGAAATGCAAGGGAAGGTGGCCTAGTCATACCAGATCTTAAATTGTATTATAAAGCAGCAATCATCAAAACTACTTGGTACTGGCTAAGAAACAGAGTGGTGGATCAGTGGAATAAGTTAGGCACATTAGACACAGCAGTCAATGACTATACTAATCTAGTATTTGATAAGTCCAAAGACTCCAGCTTCTGGGATAAGAACTCACTATTTAACAAAAGCTGCAAGGAAAACTGGAAAAATGTATGGCAGAAACTGGGAATAAACCAACATCTTACATCCTATACAAAGATAAAGTCAAAATGGGTACAGGATTTAGATATGAAGACTGATATTATAAGCAAACTAGAAGAGCAAGGAATAATTTACCTTTCAGATCTATGGATTTATGACCAAACAAGAGATAGAGAACATTATAAAATGCAAAATGGATAATTTTGATTACATTAAATTGGAATGAATTTTGCACAAACAAAGCCAATGCATCCAAGATTAGGAGGGAAGTAGAAAACTGGGAAAGAATTTTTACAACCACTAATAAAGGCCTTATTTCTAAAATATATAGAGAACTGAGTCAAATTTATAAGAATACAAGTCATTCCCCAATTGATAAATGGTCAAAGGATATGAACAGGCAGTTTTCAGATGAAGAAACTAAAGCTATATACAGTCATATGAAAAAATGTTCTAAATCACTATTGATTAAAGAAATGCAAATCAAAACAACTCTGAGGTACCACATCACACCTATAAGATTGGCTAACATGACAAAACAGGAAAATGATAAATGCTGGAGAAGATGTGGGAAAATTGGAACACTAATGCATTGTTTGGTGGAGTTGTGAACTGATCCAACCACTCTGGAGAGCAATTTGGAACTATGCCCAAAGGACTATAAAAATGTACATACCTTTTGACCCAGCAATAGCACTTCTAGGGCTATATCCCAAAGAAATCATACAAATGGGAAAAGGACCCACATGTACAAAAATATTTACAGCAGCTCTTTTCATGGTGGCAAAGAATTGGAAATTGTGGGGATGCCCATCAGTTGGGGAATGGCTGAACAAATTATGGTATATGAATATAATGGAATACTATTGTTCTATAAGAAATGATGAGTAGGCAGACTTCAGAAAAACCTGGAAAGATTTGTAAGGACTGATACTCAGTGAAGTGAGTAGAACCATGAGAACATTGTACACAGTAACAGCCACATTGTACAATGACTAATTTTGACAGACATCTCTTCTTAGCAATGATCTAAGACAACTCCAAAAGATTCATGATGGAAAATGCTGTCCACATCCAGAAAAAAAAGTATGGAGTCTGAATGCAGATTGAAGCATATTATTTGTTCTCTCTCTCTCTCTCTTTTTTTCCTCATAGTTTCTCCCATTAGTTCTAATTCTTCTTTACAACATGACTAATATGAAAATAGATTTAATACGAACGTATATGTTGAGCCTATATCAAATTGCATGCCATCTTGGGGTGGCGGGAGGGGAAATATGAGGAGAAAATTTGGAACTTGAAATCTTATCAAAGTGAATGTTGGAAACTAAAAATAAATAAATTTATTTTTAAAAATAAATTAAAATTTTTAAAAAGGCTCAATTTAAAAAATAGCACAGGGTGAAGCACAGAGCTCTGGGGCCCTTTAGAACCCTCTTCCAAATAAAATAAATCATTAATGAAAACTCTTTGGGTATAGTCATTCAATCAGACTTGAACCCACCTAATTGGTAGGGCCAACATCTCTCCATCTTACCCACAAGAATAGCAGGAGACTTTGTCAAATACTTTGCTAAAACCTAGGTAAACTATATCTAGGAACACTATTCTTATCTACCCTAACTAAAAGGAAAAAAAGATTAATCTAGTATGACCAATTCTTGATGAAGCCATGCTCATTCTTTGTCATCATGATTTCTTCTTTAATAATATCCTCTACAATTTTGCAAGGAATCAAAAGTTAAGTTGACCGTTCCAAAATTTGGACTCCATTCTCTTTCCTTCTTTTGAAAACTGGGAAAACATTTGCCAGTTTTCAATTATCCGATACTTCTCCCATTCTCTACTATATTTCAAATATGATTGACAGTGGTATAGCAACCAATTGCACCAGTTTTACCTAAAGCTATAGTTCACGGGGGCCAAATGACTTGATCTTATCAAGGTTAAGTGGACACTCTAACTTTCTCTTTATCTATCTTTAGCATACTGTCTCAAATATTTTTTGTTCTGCCTCTTTTAGGCCAAAGACCAAAAGAAAACAGAAATAAAATAAGAGTTGAGTAGCTCTGGCCTATCTACATCAACCAATCAATCAATCAATAAGCATTTATCAAATGATGATAATGTTCAAGGCATTAGAGATACAAAAGCAAAAATAAATCAGTCTCTGTGACTAGAGAGATTATATTCTACATAGTGTCAATATGCACATGGCAAATATAAACATAATATGTAGAAAACAAATAACAAAATAATTTGGGGTAAGGAAGGCACTAGCATCTGGGAAGGGCTAAGGAAAGGCCTCTTGGAGAGGATGGTACTTGAGTTGAGTTTTGAAGGAAACTAGGTAATATTCAAGGCAGAGGTAAGGACAGTGTATTCCAAGCATGGGAGATGGCACAGAGATAGAAAATCGTGTGTCTGTAAACAGGGGGGGAGTAGAATGGTAGACCTGTGCTTTAGGAAAATGGAGGATGGATTGGAGTATAGAGTGACTTGAGGCAAGGAGACCACTCAGGAGGCTACAGCAATAGTACAGGCCATTGGTCATGAGGGTTTGACTTAGGGTGATGGCTTTGTGAGCAGAGAGAAGGACACAGACGTAAGGGGGAGAGTGGCTACTGAATAATGGTGGCTAAGGGGGGAATCTAAAAGTGGCACTGGAAAGCAGGGAGAATGCAAACTCTTCCTCCAGAACCAGAAGACACGGCCACCCTTGGTGGCACCATCATAGAATTGGTAATATTTGACAACTGACTGTGTACAACAGGTTAGTGAGAAGAGGAAGTGAAAGATGACTTCAAGTGACTTGTCAATCTAAGTGACTGGAATGATCATGGTGGCCCTTGACAGAAACAGTAAAGCTTGGAAGGTGTATTTGTGGGGAAAGATAATGGGTTCTGCTTTTCAGATGTATTGAGTTTGCAATGCCTATAGGACATCCAGTTTGAAATGTCCAATTGTTTGCTGTTCGTCCTTCATTCTCGAGATGACCAATAGGCAGTTGATGAAGGACTGGAGCTCAGAAGAGAGACTAGGGCTGGATATATAGATAGAGGAATCATCTACATAGAGATAATTAAACACACAAGACCTGATGAGATCACCAAGAGAAAAAGTGTTAAGAGAATTGGTCAACAGTGAAAAATAATGCAAAGAGGTCAAGAAGTTTGAGGAATGAGTAAAGGCCATGAGAGTTAACAATTAAGAGACTTAGTAAAGGTGGAGAGAATCATCAGTTATCATCAGCCCACCCACTCTGAATAGTAGCCTTATCCTTTTTTTATCCTCCTCTTTTCCCCAATATAGGTAAAAAAAAAAATGAATGAACTTTTTTTTTGTTTTCCTGGCCTGCCTCAGCTAATTCTGATATTTAGCACTTCTGATATTATTCTTAATAGGACTATCTGTCATTTCTTTTATTCATTCTGCATTGCCAGTCAGCCCTTAGCAACAACCTTCAGTGTATACACACACACACACACACACACACACACACACACACACACACACACACGGAATACTGTACATAAAAAGCTATCAATAACCATTTGGTGAATAAATAATCATATCTAAGAAAGGAGAAGAGAAATCAAAAGAAGAATCAATGAAGGAGTTATCATTTGAGCTGGATCTTAATGGAAAGGTAGTATTTAATAGGAAGAGTTGGAGAGAGACGGGTATTCCAGACAGAAGAGACCATATGCTCATTTAGCATATGGCTAAATTTAGCATATAGCATGTGGCACAGTGGATACAGCACCAGTCCTGGAGTCAGGAGGATCTGAGTTCAAATCTGGCCTCAGATACCCACTAGCTATATGACCCTAGGCAAGTCCCTTAACCTCCTATTGCCTCCAAAAAGAAAAGTGGAATGTGTTTGAGAAAGAGTAAGGTGTCTGGAATATACACATTAGAAGACTACAGGAGATAAGTTGAAATTCCTTATTTTGATATCCAAGTTCTAACCTCAACACACCATTCCATCCAGTGTTATTTCAGTAGGCAATGCTTAACAATGCATATTTGTTATAGGAGTTTTGTTTTTCTTTCTTTAATTTTAAAATAAAGCTCATTACAAATTGAAAAAAAAAATCTATAGGCAATGTAGAGCCATTGAAGGTTTTAGCACAAAGGACATCTGAACAAAGTCATGATTTAGAAGATTAGTTTGATAGTATTATATAGAAGAGACTGGATTAAAAAGAGACTGGAACACAGATGCCAGGTAAGAGGCTATTACAACGGCTCATATAAGAGGTAATAGCCTCCTAACTGGTCTGTTATTGTTTTTGTTCTAGAAGCACAAGCATGCAAAAAGTGTGAGCCAGGTGTGAATGAAATAGGCCTAGGCCTCAAAGAATTTACATATTACCAAGAGGATATAACATGTATACCCTGGCAACACTCTATGCATACCTAAACTTGCAGTATTTTGTACTCTTTTCCAAGGATTGTAAGTATAGCACTTACTGTACTTCTTTTAAAATCTAGTAGACAAGAATTCTAATAAATAAAACATTAAATCAAGGGACAATATTTTATATTAATAACTGACTTTAAATAGTTGGCTTTCCTTGTGTGTTTAAAATACGGCTTAGTTAACAGTTTGCTTATTCCACTTACAGACTGGCACACAGAGAGACTTGTGTTATGATCAAGCAGAATATATGGTTTCATCTCCTGCCTTCCCATCTTACTCATTTCATCGCAAGAAATCTTTATGTGACCATAACACAAAATCAGTGTTTGGCCTTAGCCACATCAGAAGAGAAGGAAAGATTGTAAGAGAACACAGCATGAAAAATGCTGACATCATAAACTAAAGAAAAGCAGGCAACAAGAACATTTGCCGAAGTAAGAAGATTGAATGTATGTGAAGTTTTACATCTCCCAAGCAAGAAAACATTACGTACCATTATTTATTGATCAGTAGATTGCAACAGATAGTTACTGGAAGAGAGAATGGAGAAAAGCAGACAATGTCTGCCATAGCAGAGTACTGGTGTGAAGTCATTGACTCCTTCCAACTGTGGCTCAATGATTGGAGTGTTCTCACATCAAAATAGCAAGCCACTGAATTCACTCCTTGACACCTTAATTCACATTGAGTACAGGTGCCAATAGGTTTGCATAGAGAATACAAAGTCTACCCAGAAAGAAACAGGGAAGAAAATCACATATCAAAGAAATTTACAGTTAGACAGAACTTTAGAGGAGAGTCTTAATGGGGAATTCCAGGACTTGGGGCAATTGAGCTGACTCACATGAGAAAAATTCTAAGGTATGACCAATCCAGAGGGTAGCTAAGGGAGAATGGAGATAATAGTCTTAGGAACTGGGGAGGTCAGGGACCAAGGTGTTCAAAAGGGACAAGAGAGGAAGCTTGTGAGCCAGGTAGTGAATTCACTGGGAAAACAGAAAGTGACCTGTTGGGCCACAGATGACAGAAGTATCTGAACAGAATGGAGTGAAATTTAAAAAAGGAGAGGTGTTTGCTGAGTGACAATGGCAGAACAAAGATTTGAAAGTGGCCTTGGGGAACCAACCAATTGTTTCTCCTAAACCCTTTCTGTTAGGAGGTATAAGAGCAGAACCAGCCAGCCTTGAAGAGAATGTCAAGAGATATGGTGTCTTTAGAATGAAGCCTGGATTCAGTGAGCACCAGAAGATATGAGAAAAAGATCAAGGAAGAAGAAAATTTCATAATAGAGAAAGGGTTCCATAGAGTCACCATAGAAAGGAAAAGTAGAGGAGGAAACATACTGGAGAGCTCTAGGATTATTGGGGGGGTAGGGTGTGGCAGCTAGAGGGAACAATGGTGGCCAGTGTGCAATGCCATCATCACTGATACTTTCTGGGGATCCAGCATGGTTGGAATCTCCAGGCTAGATGGAACTAGTGGGCAGTCCCTCTTAGTGGGAAGGCAGAACTCAAGTGAGGGATACAAAACCCTGGGAGATGATAATCTGGAAAGTATAGGTGAGGGACCATGCTGATTCAGTCATCAGCATTTAGCCAGAGGAAAAGAAACACCCCCACCATGTCATTACCTGGGACAAAAGTATGGCCACTCTATTCTAGTTCCACTCTGCCTTTACAATTCACCTAGTCCAATACTTTCACTTTAGAAATGAGGAAACAACCCAGAAAGGTTGTTGCCTACTCACGATCACACTAGTGTTAACTAGTGGTAATGCCAAAACTTGAATCAAAATATCGTGACTCCTAGTGCAACGTTCTTTGGTCCCTTGTTTTAGAAAGATTCCTTTCTTAGCAGCCAGTTATATGTAGATGAAGGCTGTCCCCCACATATAGCATGAGGATGTCACTGCATGGCTCAGAGAAGCAGAAAAGACATCTCTAGCCTCCTCCCACCCTTCTCCAAGGGAGACTTCCATTTCCTGCCAAGAAGGGAAAGAGTAGGTTGGAGCCAGAAATTTGACAACTCTATTTTCCTCAGAAAAAGAAGAGGTACTAGGCTAGAATTATACCTATCTATTCCCCTAAATATTATTAGTCTAGGGGATGTAGTTTTCATGATTGAATTAAACTTCCGATTGCTGTCCAGTAATGGGAAAAGCTCTATATCAAAGGCTTGACTCCCATTCTACCAAATACCAGTTCCACAATGAACATATATAGCAAGAAGCAAAGAAATACACTTATTCACATCAATAGCAAAATAGAAATCAGGGGAAGTATCCATAGGATAATATATATCAGGCAATACAGAGTGAAGTAGCTGTCCCTTTGGGAGCGAGGTAATTCAGCTCAACCTAGAGAGAGAGAAAGAGAGAGAATGCCTGATCTCACCCAAGGGAAAATTCCGTTAAGGGGAAGGGGAAGAGAAAAGGGTATGTTTAAGGAAAAGAGAAGGGAAGAATGGGGCAAGGTAAAGATAGGAACATGATGGAGACTGCTAGCTCTTCTCATGTCAGCTTCTTCCCAGAGTCTTTATTCTCCCTTCAGCAGCCTGAAATGGAGTTGACATTGTCCATCTCTCTCAAAGCTGGGAGCCAGAAGCTCTCGAAGTGACTGCAGAGTACAAAAAGACTCAAGCCCACAGAAAGGGAAGAGACCAAAGCTCTCCACATTCTTGCTCTTGCCAACTCTGCCCTGCCCCTCATGAGGGCACGGGGCATTAATCTCCACCAATGGGGACACAGTCCCACACCAATGGGCTTTGGGACTCAAGTTACATGCAAGAGTGAGCAATCGTAGCAAAAACTTTGGTGCACAGTTGGGTACATAATGACTAGGCATTTTGTTAAATGTTTTATTAGATCGAATCATCTGCTCTGCAAGGGAATTAAATACACATTTAATTTTTTGCGTGTGTGCAGACCATGCCACTGGGAGAATTTTTGCTATCTCAAATCAAAACTTTACACTTTTAATTTGTCATTTTTGGCTGGGAATTACATATTGCTAACAGTCTTCATTTCCATTGATGTTACTTTAATGTAGTTTTCAGACACAATAAAACAGAAAGTCTAGATCCCAGAAATATATCTGGCAACGATAAACTGCCTGTCTCTTGACTTACTCAAAATAATTCCTTGCTTTAGTGAGATTCCCAGGCTCTTGGGAAGAAAAGAACCCTACGCAGCTGGAAAAGCAGAAAGAGGCTGTCAAAATACAGGGAAGTAACAGATCTGGACTTTGTTTTCTTCTATTAGTGTTAGTCATTCAAAAAGTATGGGTCTGATGGAAAGGTGATTGATGAAAGGGAGCTTAATATCTACATTTCACAGTTGAGGAAACTGAGGCAAACAGGTTAAGTGACTTGCCCAAAGTCACACAGCTAGTAAATGTCTGAGACAGGCTTCAAATTCAGGTCTTCTTCACTCTGTATGGAGTCAAGAATATGAGACAACTTGGGATGAAGGCCACTAGCAGTTGAGGAAATCAGAAAAGTCTTCATATACAAGATGGTACTTGAGCTGCAACTTTAAGTAAATCAGCAGTGTTGTAAGACTTTCTCCAGCCACATTCAGCAGCTAAGGAATAGGATCAAAGGAACTGGGTGGTGGGAATAATCCAGGTCTGAGGTACAGCAAGTAATGAGTTTTACCAGAACAAGGGGGCAACAGAGGAAAGCAGAGTTGCAGTAGCTAATTATTGTATTAATGTTTGAGTGGGAAGAAAGTGAAGTCAGAGGAGAGGTAATTGCTGGAACTAGTACTAAGGGTGTGGAAGGATTAGAGGTATAGATGAGGGCACAGGATATGTTTGGGAAGGATTATGGGCAGCTAGGTGGATGCCAGTTTCTAATCAAGGAACACTTGTGGAAAATGGTGAGATCCAATGTGTAATCATCTCTATGTGTAGATGAGGTAGAATGAAGGAGTAGGTCATGGGATTGAAGGAGGATGAGAAATGGGATAGAATGGCAGGAGTTAGGGAGAAGAGGAACACAGTAAGCCAAGTGCTGAACGTTTTGAAAAAAGGAGCAAGAATGACTTGGGGGTGACTACAGTCACCATAATTTGGAATGAATGGAAAATTTCAATTGGGCGTACTTCAAAAAAGGAAAGTTCACTGAGTAATGAAGGTAAAGGGAGAGCCGAAGTAACAGTGGGGAGCAAGGACCAGTATGGCCGGGGTATGACAGAAGGTAACTTAACGGTCAATGCCTCCCACTGACTGCATTTCTTTCACCTGCCAACTCCATCCCTTTGTAGTTTCCTTGGCTCTGGCAAAGCAAGGTTTTGGTTTTTATTTTACAGTTTACATAAAGTACCTGTTCAGCCTCCGTGCTTATGATGCCCGCCCCCCAAGAGGTCTTGTGGTGCAGTGGAAAGGGCATAGAGGTGGAGAACCTGGATTCAAATCCTACTTCTATTATTTTACTATTTGTGCAATCTCAAGCAAATCTTAACTTCTCTGAGTCCCAGTTTTTTAATCTATAAAATGCAAGAGCTAGGAGGATCTCTAAGAGTCCTCCCAGCTCAAAATCTTTCATTCCTACTCAACATGTCCTCATCAATGCACTTGGAGCACTTTCTTCAAGACCTAACTGAAGACTGTCCAAGGAGCCTTCCTGGGCTGACCTCACATCCCATTGTTCACCCATTCCCTCATACCGTATTCCCTCAGTGCTTTCCCATGATTGGCATCTAATTTGTTTTTGTATTTGTATTATTTAGTTGTAGAGTGTGGGTATGTGTCCCCCACTAAACTGTAAATTTCCCAAGAGCAAGAACCATTCCCTCAACTTTCTTTTATATCCATTTACTCAGTGTTGTGCATCTGCTGAGTACTAGGTATATGACTGACTGAATGAGTGATACAATGCCAGGGCCACACAACATTTCCACAACAAAGGCTATACAAAGGCATAGGAAAATGGCCAGATTTAAATAAAGATTGCTGTACAGACAACAAAGATTTCCTATACATTTATGCCTGCCAGCAATGGAAGACAGGGACCAACTTTAGGTAGAGTGCTGCACACATTTAGACAGTGCCTTAAAACTTGCTTTTTGACAGTAATTATGATTATGATAGGTGTGCCTAGAGGGTACAATGAATGTGAATTGCCACTGGTCTTCCCCTTCCCCTTCAGGGAAGTTAAGCAGAAGTGTGATGGGATGTACATCACACTAGGCACACCCTCCAGGTATGCCTGTGATGATGATACTCCTTGTTTCCCTAAGTGAGTTTAATACTTCAAGTTTGCCTCATTTTGTTGTTTGGTCATTTCAGTCGAACCTGACTCTTCATGATCCCATTTGAGGTTTTCTTGGCAAAGATATTGAAGTGGTTTGCCATTTCTTTCTCCAGCTCATTTTACAGATGAGGAAACTGAGGCACACAGGGTTAAGTGACTTGCCCAGAGTCACAGGGCTAGTAAGTGTCTGAGGCCAGATTTGAACTCGGCAAGATGAATCTTCCTGACTGCACCCTGCACCACCTCGCTGCCCTGGCCTTGTTTTACACATGTGGAACTTGCAAATGACCTGACCCCAAGAAACAGAGATTACTCTTGATTTTATTATTATCTGAAAATTCTTATCTTTTAAATAGAATTCTGATAGAAACAGCCTGGAATGACTCACTACCCTTTTTCTTTTATACTTAATGTTCTATCGATTACTGTACAGACAGATAAAATAACTGGTTTTTTGTTAAAGTACTAAGATCTAAGTTCATCTTCTGTGGGTTCACTGAAATCCTTGGTACAACTGTAGCAGCAGACAGGACAACAGGAATGATATGTACCTCAGCCTGTTCCCTCATGATTTTGATTTTCTCTGCTGGGTCTCTTTATTTTCAAAGTTTTTCATCGTGTAACTTAGAGATTAGGAGTATTTGACAAAGAGGCACTGATTTCAAAATATCATTCTTGAGCTTTGTATGTATCAATGTTATATCTAGGCAACTGTGAGCAGAAGTTTGAAAGTGTGAGATAATGCGTTGGTTTGCTGGTTGAGTTCTCAAGGATATTGTGAGGTCTGTATAATTAGTGCTATTACTGATGATGGTACTGATAAATAGTATTGATGATAATAATGTCTGAAGGTGAGTCTCAAAATTAGCTCACATTTTTTTTGCCAAACTATAAATGTTTTTCCATATTTATTATCATAATAATTCCTATGAAGACTGCTAAAAACTTGAAGATGTGAAAAACATTTATGCCCTCAATTCTCTCCAGTCCCATCTTCTTCCTCTCTCTCTCTCTCTCTCTCTCTCTCTCTCTCTCTCTCTCTCTCTCTCTCTCACACACACACACACACACACACACACACACACACACCCCTATATGGCCACTATTTCTCAGTCTCCTTTGCTGAGTCATTTTTGATGTCCCACCTTCTATGCCTGAGTGTATTCTGGGGATCTCCACTGGGTCTCCTCTCTATTGCTCATTTTATCAATTTCTATGCAGCCTTCAACTCCCCTCATGAACTCAAGTCCTATCTAGGGGTGGGGAACCTGCAGCCTCGAGGCCACATGTGAATTCAGTCAAAGGGCTGTGCTTGAGGACCTAGAGGGCCACACGTGGCCTTGAGGCCACATGTTACCCACCCCTATATCCGTGAACAAGACATCTTCATCTAAATAGCCGCTTTGCACATTTAGATGAAGACGTCTTAATAATAATATATATACATATATATATGTATATGTGTATATATATATATATATATATATATATATAAAATTTTAGCATGTCCAAAACAATACTTGCAACCCAACCCTCTAACTTCCCAATTTCTATTGAGTGAACAACCATCATCATGATAGCCAACCCAGGTTCACAACTTCCACATCATCCTAAACCTTTCCTCTCTTTCAACCCTCAAATTTAATAAATTACCAAGACTTATTGTTTCTACCTGTGCATCTCTCATACCTCTCCACTTCTCTCCACACCCTAGTTCAGGCCCTCATAATCTCTTGTCAATCTCTCCCCACACTAATGCATACTCCAAATAAATATGAAACTAATATTCCTAAAGCACAGGTCTTACTATTTCACTCCCCTGTTTTAAGAAACTTCAGGAGTTCGTTGCTGCTTCTAGGACCAAATACCAATTCTTCTACATTACACTTAAGCCCTTCACAATCTGGCTCCGACCTATCTTTCCATACCAATTTTATGTGTGGAAATGCTCCACCTCAGCATTCTACATTCTAATCGAACCAGCCTAATTGTTTTACCCTGAACTCAATACTCCATCTTCTGTATCCCATGCCTGGAAAGTTCTTCCTCCTCACCTCCACCTCTTGTACTCACTAGCTCCCCTCATGGTGCAATTCAAACATCACTTTCTACCCATGGTCTGCCCTAGTCTCTCCCAGTCTCTTCATCTTTGCATATTTTGATCTTATTTATCTGCCCAAATATTTTTCCCTCCACCCCCTAAAACTTAATTCCTCAAGGGCAGAAATTGTTTTGCTTTTATCATTGCATCCCCAGTGCACATTATCTGCTTCCACCACCAGAGATACTTAACAAATGCTTTTTGATTTACTGAATTACTAAGTCATTGACAGTTTGAATCTGCAAAAATAGAAGAATTTCCCACACAATAGAAGCAGAGGAAATCATAGAACATTCAGGTATTCAACTGATTAATCATTTAGTAGTTAGTAGTAAGGGACAAGGCTAGGATTTAAATTCAGGCTCTGACTCTAATTCAGCGGTCTTTCCATATAAACTGCTATGATGCATGGAAGTACTCACATAATTCTCTGTTATGAATACATTGCAGCCTAATTATGTCCATTATCTACCTCTCCATGGGCCTGCAGAGAAGCCAAAGCTTTAGTTCTTTGGGAACTATAGCAAGACATGCTTCACACTCATACAGCATCAGTAAAAGCATACTGATGTTTAAAAAAATGCAAATTTTGTGGGGGAGAAGGTTTGAGATTCTTAAAAAGCACTGTAATATTTCCCAAAGGCATTTAAACCTACTGTTGCTCCACTTGATAACAGGTCCTGGTCATTGCCAATCTACAATCTGTCTAAAACGTGCGTACTCAACATTCAATTGGGTATGGAAATCTGTCTTACCCTGTTACAGTACAATGGGGGGGGGGAGGAAGGGGACGAGAGAGCAGGGGGATGATAGAGAGGAAGGCAGATTGGGAAAGGGGGTAATCAGAAACAAATACTTCTGAGGAAGGACAGGGTCAAAAGAAAGAATAGAATAAATGGGTGGGGCAGGATAGGATTAAGGGAAATAGAGTTAGCTTTTCACAACATGTCTACTATGGAAGTGTTTTGCATAACTGCATATGCATAACCTATATTGAGTCGCTTGCCTTTTCAATGAGGGCGGGTGGGTGGGGAGCAAGGAAGGGAGAAAATCTGGAACCCAAAGTTTTAAAAACACATGTTTTAAAAAAAATGTTTTCACATGCAACTGGGAAATAAGAAATACAGGAAATGGGGTACAGAAGTCTATCCTGCTCTACAGGAAAATAGAAGGGGAAGGGGATAAGAGAAGGGGGGGGAGAGATAGAAGAGAGGGAAGATTAGGGGAAGGGGTATTCAGAATGCATGCCATCTTGGGGTGGGGGGAGGGGCGAGATGGGGTGAAAATTTGGAACTCAAAATCTTGTGGAAGTATATGTTGAAAACTAAAAATAGATAAATTTATATTTAAAAATAAACAATAAGAAAAATAATAATAATACAAAAATAAATAAATTTTTTAAATGTGTGTACTCATGAAACAGTTTTCTGGTTTGTGCATCCAAGCATTCAACTTCATGTTATGGTCTGGACAACAGGTGTTTTTCATCCCTTTGTTTTCCTACCTGTGGCTCCAAGAAGCTGCAGCATGCACAGCAGCCTCATCCCAGTAAACCACATTGGCAGACGAGCTAAATAAACCAGGTTGAGGTAACTGACAGGCACCAAACCTGTCAGTGAGATAGAGGAATGTGTACCCCAAGAAAGTGAAGACTTCCCCCAGGAGAATGGCTAGATGAGAACAATTTGTTCCTGTGGCCGTGAAGGGAGCTGAAGCAGCTGTAGTCGCGCTTGATCAGACATGTGAGATGCCAAGGTCATACACTGCATCCCAGACTATCGCCAGTCATCCTGACTTTTGTCTTGCCACTGCACTTCAATGACGCTAGAGGAGAGAGTGAGGCTGATGACTTTGTGCAGCTCTACTTCACTTAAATCACTCCATGCTATCACTAGTCCTCTTCAAAAGGAAGGACGAACAACACCGATAGTTATGGCAAACTCTTCAGAGTGGAAAGAGTACTGGATCTAAAGGAGCCAGAATGAATGTGTATGAATTCTTACGCTATCATTTCCTATTCATGTGATCTCTGGGCTTCAGTTTTCTCTCTTTCTAATGAGAGGCTCTAATGAAGAGACATTAAGGTCCCTTCCAGTGCTAAATCTATGGTCTATGGTTTTATGATCTCATTTAGGAGACTCTGTGATGTTCTAGGCCTTGATAAAATCAGCAAAACGGCATCTGCAGGCAGAGATATCTAGAGAACCTCGTCACCTATAGGGAATCCAGTTTTCATCTGAATCCTACACTGGGTATTCTCCATGACAGTAACAAGTCCATTTGGCAAGCAAGTATTTTTCTCTTTTTATAGGTCACTTACTATTAATCACTGGAGGATCTCTGAACAAAGTTATTTCTGGTATTTCATCTTTCAGAGAATCTTGTGTGATTCCAACCTTATTTATGGGAGGCGCTTTTGAGAAGAGAGTCTTTAGGTGGATTTTGTTCTACCAAATCAAAGTATTTTGACTGGGTCTTCTTATCTTGCCCTGGTTGGAAGCACAGCAGCCACTCCCAGGCCCAATCCCACTGCATATAAACTTTCACTTGCTCTATTTTGAACCTGAGCCTGAGCCAGACTTCCTATATTGCTGCCAGATAGTTCAGGATCAGCGTTAGCCCTACTGCAGTTCAGAATTCTTAAGCTCAAATGATACACCAGCAGCAGCACCCCAAGAACAAGGATTACAGGCGTGGATCACCATGACTTGCGTGAAATGGTTTTTCATACTCAACAAACATAGTAGGATCTTGTATTTTTTGCATGTTTCAATCAGCTGTAGTAAAGAGGCAGTCTGCTATAGAAAATCATTTATTCAAGCCTGACTGTTTCCTTATCATATAGGCATCAAGGATGGTCCCAATATGCACAGGTTATTCTCATAAAGATTCTACAGGATTGGAAAATAGCACATTAAACACTTGGTTCACCAGTTCAAATTTAACCAAGGTTACTTGACAGCTAGCTATCCATTTCCATATGTGAAAGGGGTTTGTAGTTGCAATTTGCATCTTAAATAGTAGTTTTCCACTAAAACAGAGAAAATTTAACCAATGTAAATTAACTGCCATGACAGAGAGACAGAAAGTGGGTAACGACTATATCAGCGAGCAAACCATCAAATACTTGCCAAGCACAGAGACATGGTAGGCAAGGTCAACTTTGGTTCACATGATAAACTTGTTTGTAATATCTTACAGAGGATCAAAGATGGTGAACAATATTGCTCATAAATGGAAGTTATCTCAATTGCGGCTAAAACCTTCCATATGGGTTGCCTCTTCCATTTGAAAGTGAGCCCCTCCTCAGGATGAAAAAGGTTTTCCACCTCCAGAGAGAGAACTGATGAACTCTGAGTGCATAGTGAAGCATAAGTATAATTTTCCATTTTCTTTATTTTTCTTGCTTTTCCTTTTTTTGGCAACATGGCTAATATGGAACTATGGCTTACACAATTTCACATATATAATTGGTATTATATTGTTTGCTTTCTCAATGGGGAGGGGAAAGGAAGGAATGAATTTAGAACATTTAAAAAGTTCAAAATTTTTTTGAAAATTAATGTTAAAAATAAATAAATAATAGTTTTGTCTGTGTGGGGCTGGGTGGTGGCGGTAAAGGTAAAAAGAACGTGAGCTCCTTGAGAGCAGGGACAGTTTTATTTTTCTATTGCATTCCCAACACTTAGCACAGTACTTTGGATATAGTAAGTACTTGATAAACGCTTCACTGATTCATTCATTTCTTTAAAACACATCATAGCTCCCCATTGTCTAATTTAAGAATTAAATAGACATTAAATACTTCAAACTGATAGAACAATTGAGAAAACTGTACTGAAAGTTTTCTCCTTATGTTGTCTGACAGTGGAACTTGGGATTTCCACAACTATTCTCCTTCTCTACCTTATTTCTGAATTGATCACCTCTTCCCACATCAAACCACATTTACTCTTCACCTCTCGGTGATATCACTTCTCCAATTCGTACCTTTTCTTTGCTCTGACCTTTACATTTGTACCTATATCAATGGTTCTGTGTTAAACCTCAAAGACGCATCAGCTTTATAGGCAGTGCCCAGATCAATACAACATACATTTAGGCACTAACGATAAATGCTTCTTCATAATAATAATGTCATTTTATCACATTTTACAAAGATCATAGAAATCATGGTAAATGCAAATGTGTCTGGTCAGGACCAAATACTAAATTCATTAAATATTTAAATACCTTTGACAATTTATTTCGTATTGGCAAGTGAATATGCACTTCTGACAAAAACAAATTACACAATAGTGTTTTCATTCATGTGTTCCAAGAAGCTGCTATTCAGTTTCCTTTTCTTTTAACTATCTACTGGTGGACTACAAATTAAATCTCTCCAGTATTATATTCCTTCCTTACAATAGTAACGGCCTCAGCTTGTTTCTTAATGACAATGCAGATTACACAAACTAATGCTTGTTGAAGATTCAATTTTAAGTCATAGAACAAAAGATTACAGAAGTATAAATGAACCAGATGGGCCCTCAAAGGCCCCCTGATAATACAGATGAGGAAGCTAAGGCAGTAGGTAATTAAGTGACTTGCCCAAGGTCACACAGGTAGTTAATTGTCAAAGACAGGATAAAATAATTAGGCTGTATCAGAAAATAGGTAATTTACCTTCCTAATGATACATATAGATTTAATACATCCTAAGGTGAAGCCAAGGCCTCTGGTTTTGTTTTTCCAAGAAAAAAAAATTTTCAGTAACAATGATTAGTGAGGGTGGGCCAATGAAATTTTCTGTAGGCCTAATGATTTTTAAAAAATTATTTGTAAGGGGGCCGCTAGGTGGATAGAGCACTGGCCCTGGATTCAGAAGGACCTGAGTTCAAATCCAGCCTCAGACACATAACACTTACTAGCTGTGTGACCCTGGGCAAGTCACTTAACCCCACTGCCTAGCCAAAAAAAAAAAAAAAGATTAATAAAAATTATTTGTAAGGACATACTATGTTTTCAAGAGTAAACAAGAATACTGGAACACATTACCTACTTATGGATATGTTTATGAATTGTTTACAAATTTGAATATTGTTTATGAATAAACAAGAGACAGACAGCACTGTGAGGTGTAAAATGGATGATTTCAATTACATTAAATTAAAAAGGGTTGTACAGTGACAATTAAAAGATTAATCATTCCATGCTACTTTAATATAAATGTAAGAAAATGGCTACATATTTACTGATATTTTAATTGTGAAGTGTTGTTTCCTTTATAAAAGATAGTAATAAAGCCACAGACTATAAAATATTCTAAGAATAAGCAATAAAGGAATAGACCAAAAATACAACAAGATTACTTTATCTATTGTAAAAAGGCTTCTCTATAAGAAAAGAATAGAAAAGGCATGGTGGGAAGAGTCAAAAGATCAATGTTACTTTTGTGTAAACTCTCACATGGTAATAACTACAATGAAAACTTGAAGACGATCCTCCTATAATCCCATTAGATAATCTACAAAAAAAATACACATATTTGCAAGCCCTATAGCACTATATAAATATTTGCTATGTTCATAATTATGAGCTATGTGTACAAAGTTTAAGTACTCAGCTATCTTGAAGTTAATGCTAGCCAACGGTACTTTTAAAGATATTTTCTGGCTCAGCCACGACAATCCTAAGAGTTCATAATTAAGCCACTCTGCTTGTAGTACAAAGCATTCACATGCATTTAGAGGAATTTTTAAAAAATGTAATCATACATACTGATCATCTTTTTAATCATGTGTATATAGTTATCCTAATTACAAAGAACTGCTGGTCTGTATCAAGAAAAGGGCTCATTTTAGAATAGAATATTTTATGTTATCTATAAGGCTCTTCTTATTTATTGCAGTAAGCAAGATAAAGTTAGAGGCACTAGAGAATGCTTCTGCTAACAACATTTATGATTCAAATTTTATGCCATAAATTTCACATGATAAATATGACTGAGCAATCAGGTAAAGAGGTTGTTTACTTTTGGAAATGGAATGGTATTAAGTCAGCAGAACCTTTAAATATCATTACTTTAAAGCATTTCTCCTCCACACACAAAATACTTTTATATTTGCTGCCTCTCTCAATGTGAAGACAAAACTGTTACTTTTAAAGATCATATTCTGTGGCTGAAAGAGCTTTCAAAAAGTCATGATCTGAAGTTAATAATTAAGTAATTTTAATTAATTTTATCCCCCAAAATGGTAAAACTGTAGGGAGAAGGCTATCTCTTTCTGTTAATAGTCCAGCTGTTATCATGAAGACCTTTGGAGGCAAGCAACCATCTCTTCTTAATCCCAAGCCCCACTACCACCACTCTGGGGGAGTATTTTAATGCTGGACTGGGTACAATCCATATGATGAAAATAGTTGAGATCCAATGTCCAAAACTGGGGAAGGGATAATAATTCTTCAGGCGTTAAATTCTCACCAAAGATGTATAAAGGATACTGAGTTGGTGAGGCAGGAGAAGGATCTGGGAAAGAGTTCAATTATATAAATGGAATTGAAAATAGTTATCTCTATCACTGAACAGCATGGGGACCTGGGTCTCACCAGGCTATACAGAGAACAGCTTGAGTAATGACTTGATCTTACTTTGTTTTAACTATAACCCCAAGCTTTGACAATAATCTAGGTGGACCATGCCTTTTTTAGCCCTTCAAAAACCTTTTCTTGTGCATGCATTCTTTTTTCTGAAATACTTTAACCTTTTCAAATTACACGTTTCATCTCTGAAAGCAAAAAGCAGTGAAGGCTTCACACTTTTCTTTGATCTGTGAATGGGGTGAAGGTTGGAGAGAAAAAATGCTATTTATGATTTTTTCAGACCTTTGCTGAAAGAGATTATAAACATAAGGGATGGGGTGGTCATTTTCTTAAAGACTCATTTTAACAAATGAAGCAAGACTTAAATGTGTTACAAGATCTCTACTATTTAAAAACTTAAATTTTAAACCATATTTTGTGCATAACAAACAGTTATACTGAGTAACCTTTCTACCCACATCACCATCACCATTAACAGACTAAAATGCTTTCAACAGTTTCACTGATATCACATGGCTGCAAGTCCCCCACCTAATGTGCTACCCTTGTTAGAACAGCATGGGATACTTAAATGTTCCAACAAGTCTTCTGGGGAAACATCTTCTATTTACGAATGTGTGACTTGTAGTAGTTCCGTTGGCCATGCATTAGGTGCAAAAGGACTTCCAAATCAAATACCAAGTATGTGAATGAAGGCTTTGATTCCTGGGCTTTGAAAATTTCCTACTGATAACAAGAGCAGCTTCTCTGGGTAGGAAACTATGTCAAATAATGTCATATCGACTGAATAACTCCTAGAAATCTCATTGCTCTGGAAAGGTGAAGAGGAATTGGGAGCCTAATGCACAGTCAACAATAAATCCCTAGGAACATTTCATTTTCATAAATTCACAGGGTTGGACCATATGACTGCCACCAATAAGTTAAGAAACTATTCTAATCTTAAAGATTCTTGAGAACCTTCTATAACCACTTTAAATGATCCATCTAAATGTATACTATGAGAAAATTAAGGTTTTTTTCCTTCCTGATATTTAGCTTAAATGTCGTTTATCACCTTGTTTGATCCTCCACAGTAATAAAGACCACTATCTTCTGTGTTATCTCCTTTACAGTGAGAAAACTCTCTAGGCAAAAATTCCAATCTGTAAAAGACATAATTTAGTAAGTGACTATTTGCATTGCAAAATAATGAACCTCAGGGATCTTTCTTTTAACTAGTAAACATCCCTAGTGATTTTCAAGTATGATTCAATTTATGAAGTTTAATTGACGTATAACTTTTCAGGCAAACATCTATTCCATAAAATGAAGTAGACCTCTACTAAAAACCTATCGTCATTCCTCATCCTTCTCTGCCTCTGGCTAAATAATCCCAGTCTTTTAACCTTTCAGCATGGCTCCTATTTCTTGTGAATAATTGAGAAGAATATTCAGAGGGAAATTATAAAGTTCTCTACGTCACTTTAGTTGTGGAGGTCAGACTTAGACACTAACTACCCAGGTACATGAATGAGGGAGATATCATGATTTTTACATAGGAGGCATGACCAAATTTCAACATAGGAATTCAGGTGGCTCCTCTGCAGACAAACATGTAACTCCTTAAAGTAAGAGGCAGTCTAGCAAGGCCCAGTATCCCAGTGAGCAAAGCAAAGCAGAGTACAGGATAAGGGTATCAGAGGAACAAAGTTCAGGTAAGGATCACAAGGTGAGATAAACAGGAATGGGGCCAGGGATGTAGCAGATACATATTGCTAAAGACAAGATACAACATAAACCCCAGCCTGCTAAATATTTCCCCAGGTTTCAAATCCAACATTGAGGTATCATGCTAACGCTCCTCATATTGTGGACTTAATGAGCATCTCTCCCAAAGGTTGTGTCTAGGTTTAGCTGTGCTTTCTAGCAATATTTCCTGAAGTCACAATCAGAACAAGAACCAAGTCCTCTGATGCTGTGTTTAGTGATGTCACTACTCCCAATTGCCTCCCCGGATATCTGTAATGCTTCCACCCTCTGATATTCCAAAGTACGGGTCAACGAGAGTTAGCCAGGGCACGTTCCAATTTCTGGCTAACGTCATACTGCATGGCACCTTTCAGAAGTTTGACGAACTACTGTTCATCCATACCTGAACTACATATATGAGTCCCATACACACAGCCTCTGAATTTTTCCATGTCAGTCCACTTGAAAGATGAAAGCTCCAACCAAAAGCTTACTGGTGACTGACAACTGATGATCTGGAATGAGTAGGTTCAATAATGGCTCTCATAGTCAGTCAGCTCTCACATTCTTGTAGCCAGAATCTCTCCAGATTCAGGACTACCCCTGAACCATGTAGGCTGGCATCAACATGTAATGCCAAAATTTTACTTGGATTCACAGATGCCAACACTAGCACATGTATAAGAAAGCTAATCAAGGCCTCACAGACAGGTCACTTTCTCATGCAAATGCCTCCAAAAGATACCAAGGGATGAAGTCGAGGCTATTCCTTCTTTCTGTTCTACTACTTCTGAATTTCCTTTTTTGGCCTTTGATTTTTAATTCCTCCCAAGTGACATATCCACAGCTGAGACTGTTGGGGGGCTTTGTAATGATAGCATCTTTTTTCAACAAATCTCTAATCATAATCACCTAATCCCTGAAATATCTTCCTTTGATAATTTTTATATATGAGTGCTTCTGTCTCCTATGTGTCAGTATTCACACAACACACACACACACACACACACACAAACACACACACACACAAACACACATGTCACTCCTCTAAAATAACTGTGATCAAAACATTTGACAAATACTCACCAAAACTAACTCTAGTTAAACAACTTCAGCTGTAAGACAATAGTTTCCGACTGATTGTACATCTTCCATAGCATCTCCTCAGATTCTTTGTGACTTTCCGAAAGCAATGAGATCATTCAGATAAACCAGTATCTCCAATTAGTTCATTACCACCCACCACTACCAGGAATCATTGCAAAATGTGAGGTACATGGAAATCCCTAGAGGCATGTGCTCAATTTAATAAAAAATATGTCCTGGTCAAATCACATCTAGCGTGCGAGTCAGCACTATTTAGTTCTGGCACCATATTTTAGGAAACTCAGATGGGCTAGAAAATTTCCACAGGAAGACAAACAGGGTGTTGAAGAACAATAAGTCCATGTCCTATGAACATCAAATAAAGGAACAAGAGATGTTTAGTCTGGAAGAAGAAAGATTCATTGTTACAAAGGAGGATTATATTTGGGGGAAGGTGAGATAGAGAGTTATTAGGAAGTTACAGTATTTTTAAAGTGCATCAATAAAACATTAGTTTAACAAAAGTACTGGAAGAAAAAGAGGGAATGAACAGTGGGAGAGCATTATAACTATTTTCAGGTATCTAGATTGATCAGTCTTGAATATTTTTTTTCTCTTTTTCCTCTTTCTTTTTTTCTTTAAAAAAAATTGTTTGTTATAATGAGTAGCTCTTTGGGAGGAACAGGGGAAGGAAGAGAAAATTTAGGCAATGATTCAAGAAAATAATTTGGAATTATGCCCAAAAAGTTACTAAACTGTACAAATCTTTTACCCTAATGATACCATTACTAGGCCTATATATCATAAAAGAAAGAAGCCAGATTTGAACTCATGAAGAGGAGTCTTCCTGACTCCAGGACTAGCACTCTATCCATTGTAAAGGAATACTATTGTCTTATGAGAAATGACAAAAAGAAAGGTTTCAGAAAAAACCTGGGAAGATATGTGTGAATTAATGCAGAGTGAAGTGAACAGAATCAGGAGAACAATTTATACTAAAACAACAATAACATAAAAATTAATAATTTTGAATTACTCTAATCAAAACAATGATCAATCACGATTCCAGAGGACCCATGATAAGACACGCTACCTACCTCCTGACAAACATTTTTGAACATGGCCGACATGGAAATGTATTTTGCTTGACTGTGCATTATTTGTCACAAGGCTTTTGTTTTTCTTTTTTCCTGGGGGAGACAGCATTAAAAATTTAATTTTCAAAAGAATACCTACAAGAAAGAATACACAGAGACAGTTTAAATCGGTCAAAGGTCCTCCAGAAGAACATGACAAATCAAAAAACATAAAACATCAAAAGGTAATAAATAATATAAGAAAACAACCCCCAAAAAATCTGCAAATGGCGGGAAGACAGACCTTCAATTATAAAGGAAAGAAAATTCAAATAACATGAGATTATTCCACATTCACCAGTAAATGCAGAAGGAAATGGAATAATATATCTAAAGAGCAATGATGGTCAAGCTAAAATCCAAAATGACAAACCCTATAAACTTGAATCTAATCAGAGAGGTGGGAGGAATGGCCTGGGGTGTGGTAGCAGACCACCTTCTCTAAGAAAGTGTTATGCTTCCATGAATAACATTCTGTCCCAAGCTGCTAAGGCCAGAGGGGTGGGGGAGATATGGATGACATGGCATAGCCAATGGGATGGAGAATAATCATAGGCAGACCAGAGCATAGGACTGGACCATGTGCTTTAAGACACAGGGTAATTTCTGCAACGAGTATTACTTCTAACCACGTTACTTTCCTCATGAATTGATACTTTTAAGAAACAAGAGAAGAACAACAGAAAAGAGAGACAAGGGAGCAAAATTTACATGGGGAATAACCTAGGAACTGATTAAAAGAGAGTCTTCAAATGAAGTACTTCAGAAGTTTTAACCCCTTGAGGAACAAAAAGAGGTTAAAAAAGGAATAGATAAGAATATAAAACATGAGTAAAGAAATAAACTTTCAGAAAAGACTAGGGAAGGAAATTAATGAAGAGAACAAAGCCAATAAAACCTTCTTATAAAAAGGCATAGAAAAAAAAAAGAGAAAACTAACGAACATAAAAAGTTGGAAAGGGTGGATTTAAATTAACAATAGTAATGAGAGGAAAAAGAAGGAATAGAGGAGGAAATAGATAATTAAACAAGTGAAAAGAATAATAATTTAAATAAAACCACAAAACTGAGGAGAAAGATGACAAATGAGAATAGAAAGTGAGGGAGAAAAGAGAGCCTATGAAACTTGAGCAGAATCAGAGTAACGTAAGCAAAATTAATTACAGGGATAAAGTATTAAGAGAAGAGAAAAAAATTTAAATATTAAAAACTAGAAAAATAGAGGAAAACACAAACTTCACTCATAACTTTAAGCGTGAATGGGCTAAATAATCCAATAAAATGAAAGAGTGACAGAATCACCAAGAAAACAAAACTCCACAATTTATTGGTTATGAGAAACATAACTAAAAAAACAGACACACATTAAATCAAAATGAGAGGCTGGCACAAAATTTACTATGCATAAGGATAATCAGAAAAGAAGTAGAAGTTGAATTCATGTTAGAAGACAAATAAATAACTCATAATAACAATAGAAATAAACAAATTATATTATTCTTAAAGGAACTATCAACAACGAACCAATATCAGTATTAAATGTATATGCACCATGTAGCAAAGCATCTACATTCACTGGAAAAAATAACTGAATTATAAAAAGACTCACAAAGTAACACCATAAGAATAGGAGATTTATAATGTTCCTGCCTTCGAGCTAGACAAATCTAACAGAAAGTTCTTTTTAAAAGGGAAAATATACAACTGAAAAACTGTTGAATTTAGAGCTAAAAGATTTATGGTATCTTTTTTGAATGGGACCACTAAAGGAGGCAAAGAGAGAGAGAGAGAGAGAGAGAGAGAGAGAGAGAGAGAGAGAGAGAGAGAAAGTGATGTAGCTTAGTATCATATGACATTTTTACAAAACTAGAGCATTATCAGGGCACAGAAAAACAGCAATTAAATGTAAAAAAGCAGAAATACTAAACACATCTTTTATGGACCATAATGTAATAAAAATAATCATCAACACAGGAAGCATAATCAAAAGAGGCAGATCTAAATTCAGACTTAATAATGAAATCCTAAACAATGAATATGTCAAAGAACAAATCACAGAAGCAATTAATAACTATTTGAAAGACAAATGATGAGACGTCATGCCAAAATGTCTAGAATGCAGCTAAATCAGTCCTCAGAGGGAAAAGTATATCCCTAAAAACATACATTATCAACATTTAAAGCTAGGATAGTCCTAGTCCAAATCTTTCATTTTATAGATCAGAGAAATGAAACCCAGCAAGGTTAAGCAACTGGTCTGTGGTCACACAGTGGCAGAAATAGGCTTCAAATTCAGACCCTCTAACTTCAAATCTAGCACCTTTTCCACTGCACCAAAGCAGACACATAAGAATATCCTCTGCTGATAACAAACAAATCAGTTAACCAAGGCCAACTTGGTTTACAGTTTATCCAAGGAAAATACTGCTTTCACCTTCATAGAAGAGACCTTAATTATGTGATTTATCAGCATCTGTCTCTTTCCTACTTATTCCTATTTTTCTATGCAGCTTGCTTGAGGAAAGCCATGAAACAAGTTCAAATGCTTAATCATTCTGCTCCAAAGAATTTAAACATGCAGGAAAAAAAAAAAAGCACATTCCAAAGAAAAAAAATACAAATTTTTTTTTGGTCATCCAAAAGTAGGAGTAGTGTTATTGTATCTCACATAAATAAGCAGTGAGAAATTTGGCCAATCACCAGTTAGTCCAAAAGCACAGAAAACAGACTTACTAACATTTAAGCTTTTAAAATGTTTTATTTGTAAGGGCAAGAGCCTTTCAGGAGTCTATTTGCATATGAAAGAGTCAGAAGCTAGCTGATTACCAGAGGCAATGGATTTGCTCCTGGGTGTGGATAACCTTTGTCAGAGTTAAAGCGAGTAGGGAGTAGTAGGGAGGGCAGCGAGGGTGGGATAACCAGGAGCCAACCCTGAGGATGTAGGAAGAGTAAGAACTTGGAACCTGATGAGAATCCTGATGCTCAAAAGATGGCAAGCCCTTGAGCTAAGATACTGAGGGAACAGATGTGGAGACTTCCCATTCATCCTCTGGCAAGGGCTCTGTTGCTGTCCAAAAGAGACTAGCAGGGTATTAGTAGAGGATTTCAGTTTAGTCAGCTGGAAGCTTCAGAAACCATAACCAACCAGCTGAACGATACACTCTGCAAAAAGCAGGCTCAGTGAGCACAGCAAAAAACACAACAACAAAAACACACACACCCCTACCCAAGATGCCTTACTCACTTAGAAGCAGTGCAGAGAAATCACAAGAGGACATCTCTGGCCTTGCAGCATTGTACTGGAAAGCTGCCCATCCACACTGCCTCCTGGATCTCTCTGCACTTGGTTACTATCCCCATGGACAGCAGGCAGGTGTGCAGGAGAGTGTAGCTTAAGTTTATGGGTAGAAATGTCCTTTTGTAAATTTACTGACTGAACTCTTCCAGTAAGTGTCTTTGTTTTGAGCTAATTGTGTCTGGCTAACAACTAAAAGGTAAATGTTGATGGAAGCTCGAAGGAAACTATCCCCTAGGAGATATGAATTGATGGGGGAGGAGGAAAGGATAGTACAAAGAGGTGCTACATACTTTAAAAAAACCATACAACTGGGCCATAATGGGAGTGCTTTTCACTCTCATAGCTCAAAGCCCCCACCAAGGACCCTGATAATAAGTGTGTGTGTGTGTTTGTATATATATTATAAATATTTTTTTAATTTTTACTTTTACTTAACCTATGATTTTATTGATACAGGAAATTCCCAGTAAGGAAACTCCTTCTACCAACGCAGATCAACATCTCTTTTGCTACTTAGAGTCTTGGGGAGTTAAAGTCTTAGAGCACTGGGCCTGGAGTCAGGAAGACTTGAGTTCAAATCCTGTCTCAGACACTTACTTGTTGTGTGACCTAGTTTATGTCATTTAACCTTTGTTTGCCTCAATTTCCTCTTCCCTAAAATGGGGATAATAATACCATCTATTTCTCAGGGCTGTTGTGAGGATTGAATGAGATATTAATTGTAAAATGTTTAACTCAGTACCTAGCACATAGCTATGTTGGTCATCATCATCATTCTCACAGTTGCCTGGGGCGCCTAGAAATTTGAAAATAAGTAAGTTGCCCAAGACTACACAGCCAGTATACTTCAGAGGAGGGTCTAAAACTTAGGTCATCCACTACACCACAAGGTCTCTCACATTTATCCACAGCACAACAAATACTTCTCTTTCTCTCCTTGGGGCAATGTTTCCAACTTTGGGTAAGGGATGTGTGTGAACAGGAAGGAGTGAATAAAGGGAGAAGAAAGAAATCACACTTCTAAAAGTTTTATTATTACTACTGATGTGTAACCATAAAAAGTAAGCTTTTTACATGTAATGAAATGTATCTGCATGTAATGTATTTGGATCAGAATTTGTCCATTCCTTTAATAAATTATTTGAGATGCTTTGATTTTTTAAAATTTTTATTATATTTTGTTTTATATCCCTTCATTTTTAAATATATCCCTGTTCCCTCCCTTACATAGAAGGCCATCCCTTGTAACAAAGAATTAAAACAAAAGAGGACAAAAAAGTATTTCAGCAAGACTAATCTGTACATAACCAAATCTGACAATCTATATGATGCTCCACACCCAAAATACCCCACCTGTTAAAAAAAAAGTGGGGGGCAGCTAGTTGATACAGTGGATAAATTCTCCAGCCTTGGAATCAGGAGGACCTGAGTTCAAATCTGACCTCAGACACTTGACATTGATTAGCTGTGTGACCCTGGGCAAGTCACTTAACCCCAATTGCCTCACCAAAAAATAAAATAAAAATAAAAATAAATTTTTAAAAAGTGGAAGTCAGACATGTCAATTTTCAAAAGCCAATCCAAGCTTTGTTATCCTAGATTACTCTGGTCCACTTGTTCCCATGAATCCTATACAACAGGTCCGCCCAACATACAGAGGACTTCCTATAGATTTCCTTACAAATATACATCATTCCTGACTTCTTTTTCTGGTCCCACATTTCTTTAGTATCTTTTACACTACTTTCCCTGAAGAATATTCATTGGTAATATATTCCAACCTGCTCACACCCACCCATGAATCTCTTTCTTCATTGCCCTTTGAGTGACTTCAATTTTTCAGAAACTGCAGTGTTGCATTTTTTACAGCTATATGGCATCACCAGAATAATATCAATCTTTAAAGAACAGACCTTTGTTTCAGGAGAAAGTTTGGAGTCATTAAAAGTACTGCATAGTTTCCCAAATGCAAACCAGACAGGTCTCCTCTTCCTATCAAGTTCTGGACCATATTCATTGTCCTCATATAGTTGACTAGCCAAGATATAAATACTAATGGAATTGTTCTATGTTCTGTCTGTCCAAACTGCATATCATAGTCTGGACAATACAATGATGACTATGATAAAATTTAGTAGATATAAATGTAAAGTGCATCATTTTCATCAAAGAATCAATGGTACAAGTCCAGGAGGGAACAAGTATGAGCAGACAATAATTCTTACAAAATCTAAGAATCTTCATTTACTACAAACTCAGTTTAAGACCACAATGTGTGATATAGCAGACATAAAAGTTAATGTGGTCTTATTGCATGGACAAGTCTTATAAAGATGCAACATGTTAAGAATAAGAGAGAAGAATATTCTGCCCTGATCAAATAAAATCCGGAGTATTGCATTCCATTCCGGTCATCACATTTTAGGGAAGACTGACAAAGTGGAGAATATCTGGTGGCAGGTAACCAAGATATTAAGCAAGACCAGAAAACATGGGGCAGCTGGGTAGTTCAGTGGATAGAGCACCAGATCTGAAGTCAGGAAGACTCATTTTCCTGAGTTCAAATCTAGCCTCAGATACTTACTAGCTATGTGACCCTGGGTGAGTCACTTAATCCTGTTTGCCTCAGTTTCCTTGTCTGTAAAATGAGCTGGAGAAGAAAATAACAAAGCACTCCAGTATCTTTGCCAAGAAAACCCCAAATGGGGTCACAAAGAGTCACACAAGACTAAACAACCAACAACAACGATAGAAAATATGACATAAAAGAATTTCATAAAGGAATTAGGTAATGGGTGAAGAAGGCAGGATTATACATTAATTGCTCTTCAAGTATTTGAATAGTTGTGCAAGGGGGATTAGGCTTGGTCTATTTGACCCCAGAGAGTAGAACTAGACAGAACAGGTGAGATTTTCAGAGAGGCAGATATAGATTTAATATCAGGAGAAACTGAACAATTAATATCATTCAAATACAGAATACTGTTTTGGGCAGTAAGGGTTCCCCTCCTTCAGATTTTCAAGCAGAGGCTAGATCAATTAATTCATCAAGAAGCTTTTATTAAGTGCTTATTTACCATGTGCCAAGTACTACAGGAAGCACTGGATGGGGATACAAAGAAAAGCTGAGGAGGAGGAGAAGGAGGAGGAGAGGAGGAGGATATTGATGATGATGATATCAGCCCTGAAGGAACTTACATTATAAGGGAGAGAATATGTGATCACTTCTCAAGGATGTTGCAGACTTGATTCTTATTCAAGTCCAGTTTCAATCAATTAATCATTCAACAAGTATTTATTAAGGATCTAGTATGCGCTAGCCTTTGCTAAGGGCTAGGGATAAGGCTGGATGAAATGGTCTCAAAGACCCCTTCAAACTCTGAGATTCTACAATTGTGACAGATTCTATAACCTTAAAGCAAGCTAAACAGAAATAAATACCTCATAAAAAGTGACATTACAAAAAAAAAAAAGAAAAAAGGTGGGGTGAAGGAAGTCTCAGTGACTGAAAGTGTAAAAATCGAGGTCATGGAAAGAAAATACACAACAGGGAGAAAGCAAATGACACAAACACAGAGGAACGTCTTTTATTTTAAATTTACTATTTAATAATTTGAAAAGACATTTATACTTCAACATAGCTGTACCCAATTATGCACACCACATTAGTGATTAAATCGTGTGAAATTATATGTTTCCTCTGAAAAATTATGGCTATATTGGTGGGAAGAAGGAGCACAAAGGACTGAATACCACTCCAAATTAAATACTCATTTCAAAGATGTCTGACAACTAAGCATTTGATTTAAAAAACCCATTACTAATTAGTTTATTTCACATTTCTTTTAAACCATTTTAGAATATATTACATACTCAGGCCAAGCAGGAAAGGCTTCAAACATGAAGCCACTGAGGTATTGTCCTCTAAGAACCAGACTAGTTAAATCCAGAAGCGTTCATCACCTGGTAGACTGCCATGTGATAAAACTTTTCACCCACAGAAATTTGAAGACTCGCTACTAAAGGATAGAGGGGTTGTGGCCTGCAATGGGGAGGGAATACCTACACCAAAGGAATCACAAAGATTTGAAGTACTGAAGTTAAACATTTACTCACTGAGGAAATCTAATTGAGGCTGATCTGTGGCTTCAAATATCAGTTGTGCATGTTACAATCATCGTGATTCCAAATGGCTTAAAAATTTTTGTCTAAGTGGAAAGGAAATTGTGTGGCCTGTACCAGCCTCTGAAAGGGCCAACCTTTATAAAGAGGCAAGATACCTTTCTTGGTTAATTGTTTCAAGGATCTGAGCTCTACATGGTGTTTGAAAGTGAGTTTAACCTTACTAGAGCCCTTTTCCCTAAAATAATTAAAGAAAGTATGTCTATGATAAGCATAATTAACCTTGTGGTACATTACAGTCTCTGCCTCCTGTTCTCTAGTCCCTTGGATATGCCTTATGCCAATCACGAGAGAAAGAAAGGATTCAAGAGATTTTAGAGAAAAATCTTCATTTCAATAAGAAGAAAATTCTCATGTACACCACAATATTTATAGCAGCACTCTTTGTGAGGGCAAAGAATTGGAAACAAAATAGATGCCCATTGATTGGGGAATGGCTAAAGAAATTGTGATACTTCATGAACATAATGGAATATTTACTGTGCTATAAAAAATGATGTGTGTGATAAATACAGAGAAGCACAGGAAGATCTATATGAACTGATGAACAGTAAAGTAAGCAGAGCAAAGAAAACAACATACAAAATAACTACAATAAATATAAATGGAAAGAACAACTACATACCCAAAAAATCAAAAGTGAATGTAAAAGAAAACATCAAGCAGGACTTGAATGAAATTATATGAGAGGACACTCCTAACTCACTATTTTATGGAAGTGAGAAGACCACAAGTGTTATGCATTACACATGTTTTCAAACTTTATTTAATGTATTAATCAGTTGTGCTGATTTTTTTCAATTTTTTTCTAAAAATATTTTTTAAAATACTTTTTGTTATATAGGATGGCTCTCTTGGAAGAAGGAAGAGGGATAACTTGGGATAATTATACTAATGTAAGAAACAAAAGATATCAACAAACAAAATTTTTTTAAAATTATATTAGGGAGCTGTGATTAGTTAGAGGTATTCTCAGATTGGCATATTCAAAGAATCTCTAGAATGAATCCCTTTAAATGACAGATATGTCCTATATTTTAAACTCTAATGAACAATAGCATGGCTTAACCCATTGTGCTAGCTATCATTTTCTATGTTTTTAAAAAACTGAATGCTAATATTTAAATGCTTAACATTTAAGTATGGAATAATATCATGGTTCTTCACATTTTTTCTAAATTACATTTTGTGCAAATATATAGTCTATATCAATTGCACGACACCTTGGGGAGGGAGGTGGGGAGAGAGGAAGAGAAAAATTTAAAACTCACAAGCTTATGGAAGTGATTGCTGATAAATCCAAATAAATTAATTTAAAAAATAAAAAAATTACATTTTGGTACAGTCTAATTACATTACAATTTCCAAATTACATATAAAGAAGATAAAGAATTTTTTTAAAAATCATTTAAGTTCAATAATCCATTGGTCATCCATCCCCCACTTGACAACTAGTTTCTTGAAGTCTCTGATGACTGGGGTTCTGGACCTTTTTGCCATTTTTCCAGGTTCAGTGTAGCTGTTTTCAGTACAGCTAAGTCCCCATTAGTGTGAATAATGAATTCCCCAAGGTGGCTGCATTATTCGAATTAGTACCACATATCTCCATTGGGCTGAAACCAGTTACTACTGTATTTTGCATAATTATAACTTCAAATAGGACAAATTCTAATACATGCAATCACTTCAGGGAATTAATTGTTCATACGGTATAAACCTTGGCTCAAGCACCACCTAGTACACTGTATTACCTGACCATGCAAGACACACATAAATCACAGAGTACATAACTAAGAAATTAAACACACACACACCATCAAAAACAAATAACAAAATCATTCTCTGTCCAATACATAAATGAGTTTGACCTCCCATGTTTGGAGGGACCAGACAGAAAACTGGTCAAGGGAATAAGGAAACTGGGCTCATCACATAAGCAATGAAAGTGAGAAAGCTGTAAATCAGGCACCCATCGCCTTTCAACAAGTCTCTCAACAAGGCTGGAAATCTGCGATGCCTTTCAGCTTGGGCTAATAAGCATCAGGATTGTGCCGGGACAATCAGGTTCAGAGGACACAAGAGTAGCCATGATCCATGCGTTCCCCTCTGTCCCCTACTGTAATCACAGCCTGCACTTTGCCTCTCCGATGCCTATCTGCCCCCAAGGCTCTTCTTTCTCCTCTTTTCCCTTATTCATGCTGCCTGACCCCCGTTTTCATCCCGGCACCAACCTCCCAGGATTATGACACGCTAGACTTTCTCCAAGGAAAAGCAGCACCCTTGTCCCATAACTGTAGGTCTGAAACTGCACTGGAAGTCTTCCATTAAGGGCAGCCTGCTCCTATTATACTGGGAAAATGGCTGGCTGAATATTGATGAGTAGGAAGTATATTTAGGTCTCATATATAGTAAACTATATAAAATATAAGAAATAGTAGTCTCTTGAGAATACTGAAAATTTATCCCAGAGATTCATGTATACAACTGTTAGAAAATTGGCTCATTCTCAACCACAGTTAGCACACAGGCTTTATATAAGAAAAGATGTATCTCCCATAGCACCTAGCACAATGTTGGGCATGTGGCAAGAATTTAATACTTGTGGGCTAAATATGGCCAAACCCACTTCATTTAAATCTTGTTAAAAGAAATGTAATCATCCTTTTAATTGAAATGCTTAATATTAGCCAAATCATAAACTAGTGTGTATTTTCCCAAAGAAACCAAAGTGAAAATACAAACACACACACACACACACATATACACACATACACACAGCACAAAAGATGTCTTTAAGTCACTCCAGTAGATAACCACATCACCAACCACCTCTTGCCTCTCACAACAGCCCATGTGTCTCATGGGCCTTTTTCCAGGTAAGGGTAGTTATCAACACCCACAGTGCACAGCAGGTCAGTTAACAATACCTTGTATTTAGAGCAGTTTTCCTCAAGGAATCAAAGCACTTTGTGTCACTGATATGTTACGTTCCCAGGCCACAAATCGGTATTAACCCAAACCGATCTGGTAATAAAGAATTTATTTAAAGACTATCACGTTTTTAAACTGTGCTTTTATAAATATCACAGCACATACCATGCTACATGCTATAAACAACCACACAGCCATCATGGTAACATTGTACATTTAGAAATTACAAGAAAACAATGACCCAGAAACAGCTGATCAGGGCATCTGTGGCCTTCTTTGGCCGGAGCTTACCCATATGGTTACAAACAACTAACGGTGAACCACAGCATTGTATTATAAATCATTACTTAAATAAGAAGCTTTTACGGACAGTTTTGTGTCTTTTGGTGCTCAGTTAACAATAAATTAAATTATAAAATTGCCTGCTGAAAACATGATGGGCCATAATGATCAGAATATCATATTGTTTGTATAGCTGATATCATAAAAATCATGAAGAGAGTAGTTTTACTCCGTAATGGGAAGTCTTATGTATTATGATAGCTGTGGAAGGACTAAACTCCTATGAAACAATGCCAACTACAACTGGTATTTCACATACCTGAGACCACACAATGCTGTGGGTTACCATTGCCCATCTTAATCAAGAGCCAGGATACTCATTTCTACTTGTGTATTTTATCAGGGATAATATAAATATAAAAGTAATTTTTCTTCCCTCTTTGGGCATGCACTTATACTGTTTTTGAGCCCTACGTACACGAACAAATTTATACAGATTGTTTTTCATTTCATGGCCACAAGCTACATTTCATGCTTCAATAGATGTATAAATAAAACATTAAAACACAGACTTTAAAAAGGCAGTTGTATAGCTCACTGTATACTGAATGTTGATTTCTAATGTTTACCGTCACGGTTTTTCCTCCAGTATGGAGGGAGAAAGAATTGATCAGCTCCCCAAAAAACTAGATTAGATCTTATATATCATCTAGAGGTCGAGGTACAAACATGAGATCTCATTGTGCCAAGTTAATATCATATCTCTATTTCAAAGGTATAAACCAACAGCCCCGACTATACTGTTTTAAGGCAACAGATCTCATCATCAGAATTAATGGGGCTTTGAACTGTCTGAAAACTTTAATAACGGGTCTAGACAATATGCACTTGGATTTTATGTAACATTAAGAAAGGTTTCAAGAGGGAAATGTTCTTGGATCCCTTGAGAAATAAACCACTAATACTTTTACATACAAAATATGACTCTATTCTGTATCTGCAAACTGCTTCACTAAGATTTTAGCCTCAATATTCAAACATTTTCATTGCCTTTCAAGCTTAAATGAGAAAATACTTATTTTTCACTCTACATTACCTTCCTAAAAATGTACCTCCATAATTTTAATCAACATAGTATTTCAGAACTGCCATCACTGAAAGGAATCTATCAGAACACCTGTGGGTATGCATATTGCTGTGCTAGATTCAATTCAGGTTGGTTTTTCTTAAGCTTAACTACAATTCTGAACTAAGTTTTAACTTGGCTTGTGACTTAATTTCTTTATTCTCCAATACTCTCTTCTGAAGAAGTGAAGTTCCTTAAATTGATGAACAAGATTAGTCATCACATAGGTTCATAAACCCAGTTACCAGTAAGCTAACAGTATTAAAATCCCAGAGGAAAGTAAAGGAATATCAGATTATTGCTTCATACCTGAAATTGTCTACAGCTGCAATACCTATAATTCTGATAAATTTAACTGTCATTCAGAATTATTATGACACAGGCTTCTTTTCACCAAGTATCATTGTGGAAAAAATACAACTTCTTGTATTTCTATTTAATTTTGCTTTCAGCAGCTCTACTCTGACTTTCAAATTGTTTTTCCTACACTACAGTTACGTGCCTGATTTTGCTAGTCACATATCCTTTCCCACAGCTCCTCTTAATCAAATGAAATTTATATTAATTTACCTATCATGTCCTTGTCACTGGAAAGATTATCTATTGTTCCTGAAACAAGACACTATTTTTCTTTCTCATACATTGCATGATGCATATTATTAGCTCTAAATGGCTGTTAATAAAAATTTTGAATTTTAAAACCAATTCCAATTGCAATATTCCTGTTAATAAAGCAAAAAGGAAGGTCATCACATTATACTTTAGTTTCAATTTTTCAAAAATTAATAATATCCAGTATTGAACAATGAAAAAGGAGGTGCACCTGGCATAATCACCTATTCAGTTCCATTTTGCACTCTTTTCCTTCACAACTATTTAAGTGTACACAGCACACAGCTCTCTGCCTCAAAAAGATGGTTTGAATTGGTTCTTTAAAAAAAATTCATTAAGACATTATTTAGTTGCATAGAGAAAAGGTACTTTATTTATGCAATACTGATGATGATCACAATAACAACTACCAAGTTTTACAACTGTCTTACCATACTTGCTTTTATATCACCTCTTTCCGGTAATGAAAAGTGATACAGACAATTTGCTCGCTGCTTAGAAAAATCCTAGCTATCTCTGTAGTCTCCATATGGACCAAGTCTTGTAGCTGACAGTTCTATTTAATTGAAGTCCTTCTAAAACGGAGAGAACTGAACTCAAAATTCATACGGATTTCATAAGCAATATCAAGTTAAGTAAGACTGAGAATTACAGTTGGTTGTTGATCCAATGCAATTTTAGAAATATTTGTTTCCCATATTTCCTTCATGGTATTTTTAGCTCCCTGGACCTCAGTTGCTCAATTGCAAAAGGAAGAAGCATTGGATTAGATGGTCTCTAAGGCCTTTTCCAGCTTCACATCCTGTAATCCTTCCTTATTCCTTCTTCTTTCTCTTCCTTTTCCCCTCATCTACTAAGAAAGTGCAAAAGTAAATCCATCCATGCTAGTTCTTTAACAACAAGGCTGAATGTCAGAATGAAATATACAATATTCACCATCTCACAGCAAAGAAAAACAAAATGAGCCTAGCGTTGACTGATTAGGGAGGTGGTGCAACTACGTCCAATTTGCCTTACCACAATATCGTCTGAGTTGATGCCAGAATAGTGAACAACCTGTCAGACTGGAGAAGCAACCGCATGAGCCCGGAAGCAACTGGAGATGCCCAGTCTGAGACGGAATTAATCCCATTCAATGGATGGAACCTAAATCCTACAGCCCCTTTCTCACAAACCTGAGGGATGCACGCAAACTTTCCGTGCTCCTTTTATAGCACACACGGAGGTGCACTTAATAGCTTTGACTTTCACCAAAATGCCAGGTTCTTTTGCATAGTAAAACTAGCTCACTGGCTGTTTCTGTCTTTCTCTCCGTGTCTCTCCCGTCTTTTCTCTCTCTCCTTCCTCCCATGTGCTCTTTCTCTCCCTCTTTTCTCTCTTTCTCTCTCTCCTCCTTCCTCCTCCCTTCGCCCCCCCAGTGTGTTTCTGTCTCTGTCTTTTTGTCTCTTGCTGTCTCCCCTGTCTCTGCTTCTCTCTTCCACGCACACCCGCTTTCTCTTACACTCTTCCTTCCTTTCTTCCTTTCTTTCGGGGAATACCACGCGATATATGGAAGAAAGCAGAGCATCTCTCGCAGCCACCCGAACTTAGCCCCTCATCCTGCGAAAGGAGTGTGTATGTATGTGTGTGTGCGTCGTGCGTGTGTAAGTTGGGTGTGTGATCTGGACGTCTGGATCCGAGGGGCAGGCTGGTGAGGGAGCTTGTTTGTTGGTTGGTTGCTAGAGCCAAGGAAGGAGGAGAAGAAAGAAGAGGAGGAAAAAGAAGCAGCCGGCGCCCCAGTGTTTCCAGCCAGGGATGCTCCTTTTGGGGGTACACTTTGGTGCAGTCATAAAGCCCGAGAAGCCGTCAGCAGCGGCGATGCACCCATACACACACATATCCCCACTCGCGCTCGCGCGCGCTCTCTCTCTCTCTCTCTCTCTCTCTCTCTCTCTCTCTCTCTCTCTCTCTCTCTCTCTCTCTCTCCCTCTCTCCCGTGGCCCCACAGGCCCCCCCCGCCCCTTTGCCCCCATGCTCAGCCCGGGTGAGGGGTGCGCGTCGCCTTACCTCGCTTGGGCGGCCGTGGTCGCGGCCGTGGCCGTGGCCGTAGTCGTGGGGACTCCGCGGCTGCAGCGCGAAAAGCCCGGTGCCTGCTCCAGCCGCGGCAGTCGGGGGCTGGGGGGTGGAGGTGGAGGCAGGAGGCGGAGCCCTGGGGAGGAGGAGAAGCAGGCGGCTTTGTTACTCCAGCGAGCAGCCGCCGATCCAGCGGTCACCATGACAACCGGCGGCTGGCTGAAGCTGCCGCGGGGACTTCGAGGGCCCGGGACGCAGCGGCCGGCGGTGCGCCCGTCACCAGAGCCAGCCTAGCTCTCCGTCCGTGCCCCCGACACCGCTCCCCAACCCCCAGCACGCTTCCGTTCTCCCGCCGGCGTGCACTTGTGTCCTCGGGGGACTGGATCCCACGGCCGCCTGACACTTCTTCCGCCTCCTTTGGAATGGACTCAAAGTCAGGGTCGTGGAGACCCCCTCCCCCCGGGACCCAGGAGTCACTTCTCCCACTCCAAAATTGAGGACTGGGAATTCAATCGAATGCACTTATTAAAAGCCTGCAGTGTGCAAAAAGACATCACGCCAGGCGCCGTGTTAGAAGTGTCTTTCCCCCAGAGCGCTGGACTTTCTCTGTATCCCTGGAAATCCATCTCTTGCTACCCCGAAACTGGATTCTAGAGCCCCACCACCAACCGCCCTTTCCTAAAGATCTCTGGGGCCAGTGGGCCCCGCCCTCCACCCCAGCTGCAACAAATGGCAATCCACTAGATTTCTGCGGGGACCCGAGAGTCCTTGGGGGATGAGGGAGAAATGCTGGGAAGCTGGCTTAGCGCTCCTATTTCCACGGCCACAAGTCAGGATGCTGCCAAGGAGCACCTCCTCCCCTCTTTGCCTCCACTTTGTCGGGGGCTGATGGTTCCTCCTTGGCTATGTTCTGATTCTCATCCGAGTCTTATCTTTACCCTGCTAACAAATGACCTTGGTAGATACCCTTTCCCTCGACTGCAGAGGTAGAAAAGGTAGCTTTATTTCTAATTTTGCCCAGGGAACACATGTCACCGCATTCAAATGATACAACTTTGAGACTATATTGTATATCTCAGCTGATGCCTCAGCTATGCTACTGGCTGTGACTACTAAGTATCAGCCTTGAGCACTGGCCGGGTCTCTTGCCAACAACTGACCGTGTACTGCAACAAGCTACAATCCTCAGAGGAGAGGAGGAGACAAGGCTAGCCGCTGAGCAGATGCCAGACACCCTCCCTCCAAAAAAAAAAATCCTTACTGAGTGAAAACAACTATCAGACCCTCTATAAAACAATCCTAAAAGGGCAGCTCTTGAGGACAGTGGCTGTAGGGTGAGTGAGTCATCCTCTAGGCTAACTATATTTTCTTGAAAGAGATCAGTTCCTATATCCAAATCTACAATGTGTCATCACTTCACTCCAATTTAGACCCTGGGTGGCATGGAATTTCTTTTCTAACATCAATGAATCACCCTGAGATGGCAGAAAGGAATATTAACAACATGCAAAAAGCTCTCAGAGGAGCTGGGTTTTTTTTTTTTGATACTTTGCTGCCCATCTGAGAATCTGTGAGATGATATCTTCATAATAGCTTGCCTGGCTACCAAAGCCATTCAGGTTTGAACATACTAGTATACTATTTTCTATCTGTTGTGATAACTTACACAAATATTGCTTTAACATTTATAAAAATACTTTCATCATGATAGGTAGTACAAGTTCTCTTATCCCTGATTTCAGATGAAGAAACTGAGAGGTTCTCAGGTTGTTCAGCTGAAGCCTAGTTCCAAATGCAGATCTTTTGATGCTAGGACCAATCTTTTTTCCACTACAATACCATTTTCAAGATATATTTGTGCATCTTTATCCTTTACCCTGGATTTTAACTTAAAGCCTGAAGTATGCAAGATTTGAATAACAGTAAATATGTAGAAGATGTCAAAAGAAAGCCCTGACTGGTTTAGTAAGCCCCCACTATGAAAGAAGAGGGACAGCTAGGTGGCACAGTGGATAGAAGACTGGACTTGGAATCGGGAAGACTCATCTTCCTGAGTTCAACTCTGGCCCCAGAGACTTAATTAGTTGTGTGACCCTGGGGCAAGTCACTTAAGCCTGTTTGCCTCAGTTTCTTCATCTATAAAATGATCTGGAAAAAAAAATGACAAACCAATTCGATATATTTGCCAAGGAAAACCCCAAATGGGGTTATGAAGAGTCGGACACGACTGAACAACATGAAAGAAGCATTGTAGATACTGTGGATACAAAGACGTATGGAAAAACAGTCCTTGCCTTCATACAAATTCCATTCTACTAGGGAGATTCATACGGATAAATAAAAGAGTATTTGAAGAGGAGGAGGTTGTTTACCATATGAGTGAAACAGAAAATGAGTGAGTCCAGAGAAGATCTAGGAAAGATTCATGTTGTCATCTCCATTTAATAAAGACCAGATTTCATTCTGTCAAATTTTCTGCCTTCAAATGAAACAATCATTCATCTGTAAAGTTTAACTAATTGCTTCCCAATAGGAAAAAAAATAGTATATGCAGGTCCAAATAAACAAAATTAACAATTTTCTTAAAGATGGATCAGATTTTGATTAGTGGCTTCAATGACCATATCTGAATAATTGCTCTCCCCTTATCTCTGCCCCCAACCTTCCCACATACAGTTACCCGTGATATTTTCATTCTGAAACAGGTCAGGGTGGAGAGGGAATTACATAATCTTCTACATCTTGATCAGAAGTTGTGCTCATCCAATCCTTTATTAATCTTTGATATTTTTACCCCGTCTACTAAAGAAAACATTGGCTAATAGTAGCTAACATTTATATTACACTATGCGCCAGGTACTATGCTAAGTACTTTGTTGTCCTGGGTCACAGTTAATATGTGTCTGAGGTGGATTTGAACTCAGAGCTTCCTAACGCCAGGCTTAGCAATCTATCCACTGTGCCACCTAGTTGCCCCAAGCTACATAATAATCAGCTGCAGTTATTTAAAAGGGCAGCTAGGGTGGCACAGCAGAAAGATGCCTGGCCTGAAGTCAAGAAGACTTATCTTCCTGAGGTCAAATATGGTCTCAGACCCTTATTAGCTGTGTGACCCTAGGCAAATCACTATACCCTGTTTGCCTCAGTTTCCTCCTCTGTAAAATGATCTGGAGAAGGAAATGGCAAACCGTTCCTGTGTCTTTGCCAAGAAAACTCCAAATGGGGTCACAAAAAATGAGACAGGACTGAACAACAATAAAACAATTATTTAAAATCTAAATCTAACATTTCTCCATTCTTTTGTCTCTGAGGATTTGAGATGCAAAAGCCTTTAGCAAGTAATTAAAATCAAAACTTGAAACAAAAGGATGTCCAAAAGTCGAATGAGCTCCCTCAGGAAGCATTTTCCCATCACTGGAGAAGTCATTACTTGCAGGCTGGATGGCTACTTATTGGGAACGTCATAGAATAGATTCTTGCTCAGGAATTGGTTGGACTGCATGACTTCTAAGGTCCCTTCCACTCCAAGATTCTATGATTCTGTGATCTTTAATCCTTAAAACAACCTCTGAGGTTTACATACAATTATCTCATTTGATCCTCACAACAGCCCTGTAGAGATGAGGTAGAGTAAGAACTTTCCTATTTTAGCAATGACCCTCTAAAAAGTTAAGTGATTTACAGCTTGTAAGAGTGAGGGATATGAACTGAGGTTTTCTGATTCCAAATTCAGTACTATTTCTACAGAACCATTCCACCTCTCTATTATAAGCTAATTGAAATGATGCCTTCTAGCTCAGAAAAATTTAAGAATTTCCATAGAGAGTGCAATTGAGGGCTGATAAGGGTAGACCCTGATTAATCTGAGGAGTCTGTCCCATCAGTCTGATGAGATTATTTTGACCTTTGTCAGAAGGGCTATCTCCCATGGAGGTGGACAGGTGCCCCAACCCCCTGTTGAGTGGACAAAAGAAACTCTTCTGATTGGACCCCAGGGTCTGGAGCTACCTCATGATGGCTGGACAACTGAAATTCAGGAAAAGGGACTCTAGTGAGAGGAGCCATCCCCTGTATTGTCCATAGCAATTTGCCCACTCCTTTTCACATTTTCTTTTGCATATTATATCATACGTGGACTTCCAGACTGGGGTACAGCAAGGAAGGGGAAAGATTTAGGGAAGAGGAAGAAGTATTTTTGGTAAAGCAGCATAAAGAAAGTCAAAATTGGAAATCTTTTTATTGTAACTGAAAAGAACTACCTATCTCATTTGGTGTTTTATTAATTAATAATGTATGCAACATGTTTTCAGCTTCTCACATAAACATATGCAGACATAGTTCCTCCACATTTTATAAAGTTTCTGGATATTGTACCAGGTTAGTTTCAGTTGTAATTTAAGGCATTAAATATTATCATATTTGTTATTTATTGAGTTAATCCATAATCTTGCTAGTAGTCTTTTTATAGCTTTTTTTATTTCTAAAATTTAAATACACAATATTAGAAACTGAAATATTAAAACTAAAATACAAAATAAGAAAAGAAAAAAAGCATCGCCATGTACGGCTGGTAGTCTTTATGCAATAAGGCAGCTAGGCAGTGAAATGGATAGACAACCAGGCTTGGAATCGGGAAGACTTGAATTCAAATCTAACCTCAGACACTTACCAGCTGTGTGACCCTTGGCAAGTCGCAACCTCTGTTTGCCTCAGTTTCTTCATCTGTAAAATGGAGACAATAATAGTACCTACTTCCCAAGGTGGTTGTTGTAATAATTGTAATGCACTTATTATATTATTAAGGAAATAGGGACAGGACTTGTGATTTCATTGCTACATAATAAATTTGGTTTTAATCTTCAAGACTGATTGCATCATAAATCCAGATCTTAAGGGTACCCTCAGAGGCCATGTAGTCCAATCTCCTCATTTTATATACGAGAAACTGAAATTCACAGAGGACTTAACAAAAGTTCTATTTTTAAGGAAATATCAGAGACTGGATTTGAACCCAGGACCTTCTATTTTAGAGTTAGTGCTCTTCTCGTGGTCTAGCACTTCAGTCAAAATTTACAACTATTCAGCTGAATATAAAATTATTGTCACATTTAAAGGAAAAATTCCACCTTATTCAATGAAGAAATAATAATAACTGATAGTTATGTGACATGTTAAAAATTTGCAAGGCACTTTATGTACATTATCTGCTTTGAGCCTTAAAAACAACTCTGTGAAATACTACAGGTATTACCATCCCCACTTTACAGATGAGTAAATAGTTGCTCAGTGTGGTTAATTGGCTTACATATAGTTAACACAGATGCCAAGTACCAGAGGTAGCATTTAAACCAAGGTCTTCTTCCCAGCCAAGTCCAGCAGGCTACCCACCATACCATGCAACTGCCCAAAATGTCAAATACCAGAACATCTTGATAAAATGCTTTCCCATTGTGTCCTCAGTCAGTTCACATTCCCCTCTATTTGCTACAGTGATAGTACACCCAGGGGTGTGCTGGTAAATCCATAATAACCTGCTGGGGGAGGGAAATGTATGCACAGCATACTTTTAAGTTTAATCTGCATTATTAGTCTAGACAATCAACAACACAAAATCAAGCCCCATCTGTAGCCTTTGCCAGTGGGACCAAAGGACCGCACCAAAAATTTAACAGTAGTTCTAGAAAGCCAGTTGTCTTTGACTTCTGATATTCTTAGAGAAATTTCTGATTGCTAGAATGTAGAAGTTGCTTACCTCAAGAAAAGCAGAAGTGAATAAAGGTTTTTCTGTCATTTGTACCTACCTGAAAAAAGGGAATGGGGCAGTTACTGAAAAAGAAAAAGGAGCAGTCCCAAGAAATCTATTGAAAACTATTTGAAAACGCCAGCTCCTCATGGTGTGTTTTATCCTACTAAGCAACACATGCTAGATTAGACAGGGAAATGCAGTCTGCAATGTTCTTTCATTATAATCTCATTAAACCACAATTCTATGGACCCCTGCCTCTTAGCCATGTTCTAACACTGCTTAATGAGGTGATAACAAGAAACCCAAAACAAATTAGAAGGTACTTCTGTTGCCTATCTCTTTAAACACTTTTTCACTGGATTTTTTTTTAAGATGGTTAGGAACCATCTGAGGGAATACAACTGCCCTAGAACATCAGAACCAATTACCCAAATGAATGTATGCAAACTGGGGATTCATGAGTCACAGATGCTATTTCCCATTCTACCAATAATTCACTGAGGGATACTAGGAAAGTAAGTTCTGAGAAAGGAAGCCAGGGGCACATCCAAAAATACACTAAGGATCAATGAGCCAACCTGGGGAAATACTAACACAGCTCCCAACTAGTCTATGATTTGGTAGTTAGGTCCTTGGGAGCTGCCTTGGGTATAGAGATGTTAAGTAACTTGCCCAGGATTTAAAAACTAACATCAGATGCAAGATTTGTATGCATATTTTCCAGCTCTAAGCCCAGCATGTTGTTACACTGTGCTACCTCTGTTTATTTTATGAATATGTGCCAAATATCATGTTCTGTCCCATCAGCATTGTTAGTGGAGAACAAACACTTTTATATTATCTCCAAGATAGGATGCCCACATACAGCTAATCGGCTCATTTACATTCCTGTACGAGGCAGGTGAGTGATAGACTCTTTTGGCCTTTTTTTACTTGTAAGAGAGGATTCTAAATCTTGTTCCTGGGCAGTTGCCAGGAGGTTCTTCTCTGCTTACCTTAGTTTCTATGTCTAGATATGCCATTTATTGGTGTAGAGCAGAGGATTCAACCCTCAAAATTATCGATAATAATAACCTTAGCTAATTTCTTTCTTAAGCAATTGGGGTTAAGTGACTTGCCCAGGGTCACACAGCTAGTAAGTGTCAAGTGTTTGGTCTGAAACCAGATTTGAACTCAGGCCCTCCTAACTTCAGGGCCTGTGCTCTATCCACTACGCCACCTAGCCGCCCCCTTAGCTAACTTTTCAATTCGACCATGAACTATTTAGTTAGTTGTGAGCACCGAGAAAAAGAAATAGTGATCAATACATGCCAGGGTGGTGCATTGTGGGAAGTATGGTAACCAGAATCATGGTCATCAGATCTTGTGATTTCAAGGTCAGCCAGCTTTCTACTATGCCTTATATAAGAATATGAAGGCACTGGAGTGTTTAGCAGAGGAAAGGGAAGATTTAAGGGGAACATGATAGCTATCTTCAAGTATCTGAAAGAACTGTCATGTGGAAAGGAGATTTGATTTGTTTTGTCTGACCTCACAGGCACAAGTAGGAGCAATGAGCAGAAATAGCAGAGAAGCAAATTCAGTTCATTATTTAAGAATAAAATACAAAAAACTTCTTAACCATTAGAGCTACTCACAAAGAAATCTGAACAAGTCACACCTTGTCTGAGTCTCAGTTTCTATATCTGAGATAATACCTGCCCTCACAGGCAGGTATTATTTATGAGAATCAGGTGAAATAATCTATGCAGAGTGCTTTGTTCCAAATGCTATCGATAAATGTCAACTATTACTAAGAACAAGTTATACCAGACTAACTTCATTTCCTTCTGGGACAAGATTATTCAACTCTTAGAACAGGTGGCTGTTGTTCAGTCATTTCAGGTAGGGCTGACTCTTTTTGACCCCATTTAAGGTTCTCTTGGCGAAGATACTGGAATGGTTTGCCATTTCCTTCTCCAGCTCATTTTACAGATGAGGAAACTGAGGCAAATGTGGATTTGAGGCCCTGGATAAGAGTTTAATGTTAAATTTGAACTCAGGTCTTCCTGACTCTAAGCCGGGCTCACTATCCTTGGCTCTACCTACCTGCACCACAATGTCATGAACACCATCTGTCAGAGTCTTCATAAAATATTTGACAAAATCTTTTAGGTTTTCCCAGTGGGGAAAATGGAGATATGTTGATCAGGCTGGAGAGTCAGGTAGATTATGACCTACTCATGGGCCAATGTCAACTGGAACGTTGGAGTGTCCTCAGGGTTCCCACCATGATCTGATTCTGTTCATCATTCTTATCAGTGATTTGGATAATGGAAAATAGATAAGGACTCATCTTGGTATTGTGCTTTCCTCGTACCAACCTGATGAGATCACAACAATAACAACAACAATAACAGCTAACACTGAGCTAAGTGCTTCACAATTATTATCTCATTTGATCCTCACAACAACCTTTCGAGGTAGGTGCTATTATTGTCCCCATTTTACAGATGAGGAAACTGAAGCAAACAGTGGTTAAGTGATTTGCCCAGGATCTCACAGCTAATAAGTGTCTAAAGCTGGATTGGAATCCGGGTCTTCCTGACTCCTGGCCCAGAGTCCTCTCCACCACACCACCCAACTGCCACAGGTAGATATTGCAAATGTTATCCCCACTTAACAAAAATGAGGAAACTGAGGTTCAGAGAGGATTCATGACTTGTCTAGAACATTATAGGTGCTTAGTGATTTCATTTATTGATTGCCCAAAGATATCAAACTTATCAAATTTGTGGATGACATAAAGCTGAGAAAGGTAGCCAACAGTTTGGATAAGAGAATCAGGACCTAAAACTATCTCAACAGACTGGAATAGTGAACTGATACTAATGAGATGAACTTGATAGTCATGAGTTTAAAGTCCTATCCTTGAATTTAAAAAATCAATAACATTAGTACAGAGTAGTGGAAGACTTGGGAGAAAGTGGTTCATGTAAAAACAATTTGGGGGATTTAATGAACTCTAAGTTTGCTATGAGTTAATAGTTTGGCAAAGCAGCACCCCCACAAAAAAAGTTAAAGTGACCTCTGGTTTCAGTAAAGCGAATAAGGTGCCCACGACATGAAAAGTGATAGCCCCCTTCAACTCTGCTCAGTCAAGCCACATCTGGAACAATGTGTTCGGGAAGGACCTTGACAGACTGAATTGCATCAAAGAGGGTCATGAGGATGGTGAGAAGCCAGGAAACTAGTTATGGGGCTAGAACCACAGATAAAGCCCATCCATCCACTTGAGGTGGGACTTGTTCTGAATAATAGCTAAGTATAAAATGAATTTTTATAAATAGAATTTTTATTATAAATACCATGATAGCAAATACTAACAGCAAATGAACCATGTGGTAAGCTTTTAAAGGGCAAATAATGATTTCTCAATACATCTGGTTTATAAACCCAAATTGTCGTGTAACTGATTTACTTCAAGTGATGCATGCTTCTACACACAATAAAATGTTCAGATGATCATTAATTTGTGGGTAAAGGGGCCTTAGAGGTCATCAAGTCCAAATCTCTCATTTTAAAGATAAGGAAACCACATTACAGAGTGGTTAAATGATTTACACGATGTCTCACAGGTAGTAAGAAGAAAAATGGGTCTTCAGACTTAAAAATCCAGTGATCTTTTCACTACTGTCCCATCTATCCACTCTTCCTGTGACCTAAATTAACAGGAAGCAGTTTAGACAAGGCTACAAGTCTTACTACTTTAAGTATATCTGATAATCTCTACTGAAGATGATAATAAGTGGGTGTTTTATTGGGAACAGAGATATCAGCAAAAACTAATTGAGAGATAGATGATAGATAGATAAATGCATGGATGAATGGAAGCGTGAATGCATGAATGAGTGCTTAATTAGACAGATGGATGGATAGATAGATAAATGTTCTGTTGAGTCATTTGAGTTGTGTCCAACTCTTCATGACCTCATTTGGGGTTTTCTTGGCAAAGATACAGGAGTGGTTTGCCATTTCTTTCTCCACCTCATTTTATAGATGAGGAACTGAGGCAAAACAGGGTTAAGCGACTTGCCCAGAGTCACACAGCTATTAAGCGTCTGAAGCCAGTTTTGAATTCAGGAAGATGAGTCTTCCTGACTTCGGGCCAGGCACTGGCCCACCTAGCTGTGATAGATAGATAAATAGATAGATAGATAGATAGATAGATAGATAGATAGATAGATAGATAGACAGATAGACAGACAGATAGGTAGAAGATAGATGATAGATGATAGAAGATAGAAAGGTAGAGAAAGATAGAAAGATAGGTAGAAGATAGATAAACAGATGATAGAAAGATGATAGAAGATAGAAAGAGACAGAGGGAGACAGAGAGAGAGAGAGAGATTATAGATAGAGTAAGTGAGCATTTACAAAGCGTCAGGCACTGTGCTTACAAATCTGTTTATTAATGGCTGTAAGCTGATTCAAAGGCTTTAGCCATGATACCCATTCAGGTAAAATTAAAAGAGAAAGATAATTTGGAGACAAGCTTTGGGAGACATTTTCTCTTATTTTTATGTATATTTTACATGGAGGTTCCATCCCAATTTAGTGAGGAAAGTCACAGCTAATTTCAGAGTTAGTGAGTTTCACATGCTTCATTCATTTCAGAGTGGAATTAGAGATTTTTCTTTGATTGTTAGAGCCAGAAGGATCTTAGGATCATCTGGTCCAAGCACTCACTTTATAAGGTAGGAAATTAAGGTCCATTGAGGTTAATTGACTTGCCCAAAGTCATATCACTGGTGGCTAATGACAGAGCCAGACCCCAAGCCCAGGTCTTTGGACATCAAGTATAGTGTTATTTTCTCTACAGCATGCTGTCTTCTGACAAGAACCAGGTTAAAATTCATATTGGAAAGAAGTAGGTTTGGACTAAATACCATCCTCTAATTTTCTAGGATAATCAAGAATTCCTTCACAAAAGTCCTATCCTGATGACTCATCATAATCCATCATCCTCAGGGCTGCCAAAGTGATTTCTTTAAGAGAATATCTGCCCATATCACTCCATTACTCAGTAAAGCCCTGGCTTCCTATTGCATTTATGATAAAACATAAACTCTTCTGTTTGGTTTTTAAAGCCCTTCACAATCTGGCCCTGACCTGTCTTTCCAGCCATATTACATATTACTTCACTTCCCACGCTTTATGGTCCATCCAAACTGGCTTTCTCTCAGCTCCTCACATATGGCATTCCTTCTCCCTCTGCACTGGCCATCTCCCATGCCTAGATTGCATTCTCTCCTCACCTCTACCTCACAGATTCCCTCTCTTCCTGAAAATAAACCCAGCTCAAACATCATCTTCTACATAAAGCCTTTCTTGATTTTCACAACTGTCAGTACCCTCCTTTCTAAACTATCTTTTATTAAGCTACCTCATATTTATTTGACATTTATTCTTATGTATATATTCTGTACATACTTGTATATTTACATGTTGTATCCCTGAATAGAATGTAAGCCTCTTGAGAGCAAGACCTGTTTCATTCTTTATATTTGTTTCCTCAATGCCTAGCACAGAGCTGGGCACATAGTACATAGTCAATAAATGCTTGATTGATTAACTTATTGACAGATTGATTATAACATAAAGGTGGCTGGGTTCTGAAAAGCTATATTAATGAAGGGCAAGTTCCAATAGGCCCTCCCACGATGGGAAGGCATAGGCCAGGCAAGAGATTGTCATTTGAGGATTCCCTAGCTAAGTTCAAAGGCTCATCCCTAGAGGACTGACCATAAGGAAATTAATTGTTTTTGGCCACAACAACCCACAAAATATTCTATTGAGAAGTGGGGAGGGGCTGCAATCTATAGGGGGGGAAAGTGCCCACCTTGACACCAAGGCTGTTTTGAAGTAACCAATAGCTCTCTGGAAAACCATCACTTGGCTCTAACCTTAGGCTCTTCCCTATAGTCAGGGAGACCCAGGGCTGAACCTGGACCATATATCAGTATCTTCCTTATCCTGCATCCCTGCCTCATTCCCCTCCTTTATATCCTTTCTCAGATACTCTTTCATATTACTTAATAGACTGACTTGGAGGGAACTTGGCAAAGCTAGATGCAATTAAGAATTAAGTGCATTGAAATGTTAAAAGAATTGCTGGTCATGGTCCAGGTTCCCATGGATAAGCATCCAGTATCACCAAACCAGCGCCATTCATTGTCAACACTGTCAGTGGCAGCTGCATGAAAAAGGAAGACAACTTAGTCATTACGCATCAGAAGTAGCCTATTCTAGAAACTGATGGAAGCCTTGAACTCATAAGGCTTTGTGGTTATTTCTTCTACAGGCACACAATTAAACAGTTTAACTTTAACACAACAAACCATGTAAGAATAATAGCAGACACTTAGAATATATGGCACTTTAAGGTTCACAAATCACTGCACATGCATTCTCTCATCTTAGCTTCATAACAAACCCAAGAGGTGAGTGTTACTATTACTATCCCCAATTCATAGTTGGGGAAACTGAGGCTGAGAGAGAAGTTAAATGGCTTACTTGGGGTCACAAGCTAGTATCTCAGGTGAGATTTGAAGGATGGTCTTCCCAATTCTAGGACCAGCACTGTACTACCTAAATGCCATAGTCCTATCTCCTCCTCCTCACATTACAAATGAAAACAAACTGCACCCAGGACTCTAGAGCAAAGATGATACTCTTGTACAATCCATCCTTTCAGTGACTGGGTACCAGGTGCATAGCAGACTTCTTTTTTTTTCTTGGCAAGGGCTGGACAGAGGGGAGGAGGGGATATTCTCTGTCCTTCTGGCTGCTGAGCCAGGAACTCGAGCTGATGCCAGAGCTCAAGAGCATCCCTTCATTGGTATGAAAGCAATGTGTTGAACTTGGCATCCCGAGTTTCCTTTGCAGGATTCTTGATTATTTTGTGTGTGTGTGTGTGTGTGTGTGTGTGTGTGTGTGTGTGTGTGTGTGTGTATATATATATATATATATATATATATATATATATATATATTGCTGTAGTTCTGTGTCAGTCAGTTTTCTTGGCCCACTGCCCTGCTTTACAATCCTAAACACATTATTGCTAGAGGCACATTTGTTTAGTCAGCCTTTTACCTAAATGGTGCTGGGATAGTCTGGCTGCCTAAGAGACCTTTTCATTTGGTTTTGCTTTCTCCCCAGACCCTTCATTTAGACATGTGTTTGGAATCATTTGATGGGTAAATAGGACAAACTTAAGTAGTGATTGTTATGTACCATACTGAACTACCTACACATGTATATAGGTTGCTTCCAAGATTTGAATGATAAAATATTCAATTTAAAGTATCATATCCTTTCTGGGGCAGCTAGGTGGCATTGTGGATAGGACACTAGGTCTGGAGTCAGGGAGACTCATCTTTATGAGTTCAAATCTAGCCTTAGCCACTTACTAGCTATGTCACCCTGTGTCACTTAAACCTGTTTGTCTCAGTTTCCTCATCTGTAAAATAGGCTAGAAAAGGAAATAGAAGCTATTCCAGTATATTTGCCAAGAAGACCCCAAAGGGGGTCATGAAGAGTTGGACACAATTGAAAAATGACTGAACTAAATATCCTTTCTAGTACAAAAAAGGCTAGAGACCTTATAGACATTCAATTAGTCTTGGTTGAATAAATGAAAAAGTGAGGGTGCATGTTCCATGCCCTTTACCCCAGGTCCATTCAAATAAAGTGTAAGTAATGTTTTAAGACAGTGATGGCAGATTCAATCTGAGATTCTGAAAGCTTTTATCTAAATTAAATATTGGCTTGAATCATTGAATCAGCCTTGTATAATAGAAAGAACACTGGATTTGACATCAAAAGAGACCTGGGTTCAAATCCCACTTCAGAAACCTAATTAAATGTGGAACCCTGGACAAGACATTCAACCTCTCCAAGACTCTCTTTATAAATTGGGTCCAATGATACTTAGCACCAATCTTGCAGAATAGTTGTGAAGATCAAATGGCAGCTAGGTGGCATGTGCCGGGGCCTGGAGTCAGGAAGACCCAAGTTCAAAACCAGCCTTGAACACTTACTAGCTATGTGACTTTGGGCAAGTCACTTAATGACTGTTTGGCTCAGTTTCTTAATCTGTAAAATGGAGATAATGTCACTGCCTTCCTGCTAGGGTTGTTGTGAGGATCAAATGAGACAATATTTGTGGAGTGAATAGCACAGTGCCTGACATATATATTAGGTGATACATAAATGCTAGCGATTAGGAGCAGCTAGTTAGCACAGCAGCTAGAGGTCTGAACCTGGAATCAGGAAGACTTGAGGTTAATTCTAGCCTCACACACTTACTAACTGTGTGATCCTGGGCAGGTCACTTAACTCTGACTACTTCAGTTTTCTTGTCTGTAGAATGGGGATAATAACAACACCTACCTCCCAAGGTTGTTTGTGAGGATCCATTTGAAATAATGATTGTAAAGCACTTAGCGTAGTACCTGGCACATAGTAAGCACTATATAAATGTTAACTATTGTATACTAGATGAGATATTTTATGAAAAACATTATGCAAAGCTTAAAGCCTATATATGCATATATATATGTACATATATATATATGCCAGCTATTTTATTCATTCTCTCTACACAATGGCTTCTCACCTGCTGCTGTTCCTTTCTCTCCATTTACATAGCTATATTCTTAGTTCAGACCCTCCTCATTTCTCATCTGAAATTCACAGCCTCCTAATTTACCTCCCCAGCATTTTCCAGTGTCTTATCTCCAGTTCAACTTACATAAAGTTGCCAAAATATAATCCTAAAGTAGTAAGTAGTCTGACCATGTCATTCCCCTGCTCAAAACCCACCAGTGTCTCCCCATTGCCCATAGGATAAAATATACATTTAGCCTGGTGTTCAAGGCCTGCCACAATCTGACTCCCACTTCCTTTCTCAGTCTTATTTCACACTACTCTTTCTTCTCAAACTCTACATTCTGGACTAGCCATTCCCCAAACTTAATATTTCATCTTCTCTCTTCAAATATTAACTAATTTTCATCTCTGGAACATACCCTGCCTTCATTTGCACATCTAGAATCTTTGTCTTCCTTCAAGCCTCAGCTCAAGTGCTGACACCTCCCTGAAGTTGCTACTACTCTCTCTCTACTCAATTTTCCATGTATTATACTTATTTTATTCAAAGATATAACAGTGACAGTTTTATCTAACGATGCTCTAATCATAAATATCAAATGAGGCTTAAAATGAGCAAGCATGTGCTCGCAAAGGATGAGAACTAGCCAAAAAAAGAAAAAGTCCAAGCTGAAGAGAAGGTTCTTATAGACAGTGAGGTCCTCTAGAATTTGTAGATGTTCACAGATGACATTGTGCTGATTCTGAGCCCCAGTATCCTGCAGATTCTGCTGGAAAAGATACGTAACCACTCAAAAGCAGTTACCTAATCAACAACAAGGGAACAACCAAGTCCATTGGTCCATTGATCAGATTATGACATGCATTTAACAGCATGTAGAGCTCATCCATTGGCATCTTAGACTTTGGTATCTGCCGAGTATTCAAACTCTACTTGAGAGAACTCAACTCTGATGGGCTGGCCAGTTGGTTCAAATGCAAAATGTATACTTGCCAAAAAGACTATTTTATGGAGAACTTACACAGGGCAGGCATTCACATCGTGGTCAGAAGAAGTGATACAAGGACACTCTCAAGGTCTCTTTTGAGAACTTTGAAATTGATTGTGTGACATGGGAGACACTGGCACGGGACTGCTGAACATGGTGTGCCCACATCAGAGAGGGTGCTGTGTGCTCTATGAGCAAAGTAGAATTGAAGTAGTTTGAAAGAAATGTGAGACGTGCAAATTTAGAGAATCCACTCCAAATGTTCACACGGGCTATTTGTGTCTGACCTGTGGTAGAACATTCCAAACTCGTATTGGTCTGCTCAGCCCCAGTCGGACACACTGAAACTTGACTCTAGCACAGTAATGTCATTTTGTTCCTCTTTGAGAACAAAGGACAACAACCAGAACTCATCCATTAGTATATTTTGCATAGTCATTGCAATTGGACAACAAATGGAACCCAGAATTAAGCAGAAGGAGATGAGAGAAAAGATTATTAATAACCAATAATTTGAGGAGATCCAGAGTTTCCTCCCCTTTTCTGAAGTCCTGATTTTAAAAGTTCAGTCTCTTGAAGCACACTACTGATAACGAGACTGGATTAGCTTTCTTAACAATCTTGTTCAGCATCACTAATGTGAAAATATGTTTAATAGGAATGTGTATGTATAGCCTATATCATATTGTGTGCCATTTTGGGGAGAGTTGTAGTGAGAGATGGGGAGAAAAATTTAAAACTCAAAAGCATATGGAAGTGATTGTTGATAAATCAAAATAAATTAACTTTTAAAAAAATCTTGTTCAGACCCTACCAGGTGGGGAAGCCATTGCGCTCTACTCAGATGTGGGTAGGGATAAATTCTTTGAATAGATTACACAAGGCTGGGGGGTGGTCTGGGTATAGGTATAATCTCTCCTTGTCTTGATGTCACTCCAAGATGCTTATTATAATATAGCCCAGCCTGTCACATAATATTCATTTTCTCATTAATTATTAACCAATCAGAGTTGATTGCCACCCTCAGGAACATCCATTCTTCCAAGAGCATATAAACCATGATTGAGGAAAGGGTTATTTAGAATGCATGCCATCTTGGGGTGGGGGGAGGGGAGAGATGGGGAGAAAACTTGGAACTCAAAATCTTGTGAAGTAAATTTGAAAACTAAAAATGAATTAGTTAATAAAAAAGCTTTAAAAAAAAAAGAAAACAAAGTCCAATCCTTTCAATACTTACATTCTACTGCTATTGTTAAATATCTGTGAAATATGGAATAAAACAGTCTTTGATGAACTGAAAATGGATATTAAGCAGAGAGACAATATGGGTATGAATAGCTCTAACATGACAAAGCAGAAAAGGAGTAAAAGAGGTCACTAGAGAATTGTATGATAGAAAAAGATGGTCTGGCTATATAGCAAGTGATGGATGACAGGTACCTAGCCATAGCACTCCACTAGCAGCCTCTACATATCAGGAGAAATTGAGGAATGTCTCCAGCACCTTGGGTGAACCTCCTTTATCAAACCAATGGGAGGACAAGGACAACAGTGGCACAGGATTGGGTAGGCATGGATGGGTTGCCATCTGCATCATTGGAAGAAGCATCCCAATCAGTAAAATCTCAGATACATTCAAATGTGTGAACATTCCACCAGTGTTGTACAGCTCCATGAGTCATGGAGGGCAATAGAGTGGTGCATGGTGAATGTGTGCAGGATACAGTACATAAGGAACTATGAAGAAGAACTAGATTAAAAAAAAAAGGATCTCATTAAAGATGTATATGACCAGAAAAGAAGATGAGCTGAGAGCATAGATAGAGGGAGAGGAAACCATATGCTCCCTTGATATCCTTCATAGAATGAAAGGGTAAGGAGGGCCTTTAGCACAATGGGGGACCCCTCTGACAAAATCATGGAAAGACATGAACTAGGAAGGGCAGACACCAATGAGTTGCTTTCTGTATTGTTGAAGGCATCAGCTACATTGATAATATCAGGTCCATTTCAGTATATTTATTGGTATGTATAGATATATACACCAATGAATACATAGAAATATATATAAGTATACATATATACACACACATATGAGTATATTCAGTATACTCATTGGTATACACACACACATATATATTTATTGGTAGGGGGGTTAATGTATATACCAGTAAGTATACTGAATATACTGAATATACATACATATACATTTATTGTTGTGTATGTATGTATATGCATATATTTATATATATACACACACATATATATACACATATTAGTGAGTACATTTATTGCTTTATTCTGCCCATAGAATATAAGGTCCTTGAAAAGAAGATCTATTTTACTTTTGTCTTTGCATGCACAAAAGCCTAATATAATACTTTGAACATGGTGGTGTTGTTCAGTCATTCCAGTAGTGTCCGACTCTCCTTGACCCCATTTGGGGTTTTCTTGGCAAAGATATTATAGTAGTTTGCCATTTCCTTCTCCAACTCATTTTACAGATGAGGAAACTGAGGCAAACAGGTTTAAGTGACTCATCTGGGGTCACACTGCTAATAAGATTCTGAGGCTGGATTTGAACACTTGTCTTCCTGACTCCAGGCCCAGGGCTCTGTCCACTTTGCCACCTAGCTGCCCTTTGAACATGGTAGACAATTAGTAAATGGCTTATCTTGAATTTTGTTCAAGTTGTTGCCGGTAGACCTTACAGAAACTAATTCTGACTGTCCATTCTTTATACATTGCTTGCTGGAATTCAAGCCTATCTTTCTGATAACCAGAGAATGGAAGCACTTCTTCCTTTTCATAGGGATGCTTCTCAATGCATTTATCAACATGAGTTTTCTTTTTTTGTTGTTCAAACCAATCCCTCAGATATTGTCGCACTCTGTCCTCTCAGCCTATCTACCACTATTATTCAGCTATTGATCACGGGGTTTTTTTGCTTCAAACTATGCTTCCTTTTAGACATCTAGCTGCCTTAGTGGATAGAGCGCTGGGCCTGAAGTCAGAAAGACCGGAGTTCAAATCCAGCCTCACACACTCACTATGCGACCCTAGGCAAGTCACTTAACCTCTGTCTCCCTAATCCACTGGAAAAGGAAATGGCAAAACTCCACTATCTTTGCCAAGAAAACACCAATCGGGTCACAAAGAGTCGGACACAACTGAGCAACAACAAAGCTTCCTTCTCCCCTTTTATTTTCCTCACTTACCTGCCTGTATTTATCTCCAGTCTTTTGCATGGGGTTCCCATTTTGTATTCATGACACATGAAGATAAAAATTCTCCCTAGAGAAACCTTCCAGGTAACAAATCAAACGTGAGACTGCAAATGTCAGAATGCTCTTTGATGTCTATGCTCCATTTTGAGTCAGTCAGGAGACAGCAGGAGAAATGAACAGAGCAATTGAGTAATTTGATAGCTAAAATGCTTGGTAGCAGAAAAATGGTACCAGTCCTACAGAAAAATAGCAGGAGATCTAGGTGAGAGCTAATTCACCTTGTTTCTAAAGGAAAAATAAAGCTTTATTGTGGAGCAAACTGAATTGCAGACTGTAAAGGTGCTATATGAGTTAGAAAAACTATTGGATTTCTGACTTAGAAGACATATTTAAGGAAGAGAATGTTGGGCAAAGAAGATGAGGAAAAATGATGGGAAATTTAACCATCTGCCTATATAGAAAGACTTTTAGGATAATAGTTGGAGTAGGGGGGAGGTATTTTTTCCTATTCAGTCAGTTTCAAATTGTCCCTCACTTTCCAACTGTATCCTCAAACTATATTCAAGAATGGGAAAGAAGTGGGGAAGAGGAAGAGGAAGAGGGAAGAAGATGGAGAAAGGAAGAGAGAGAGGAGAAGGAAGAAAGAGAGAGAGAAGTTTTATTGAATCTTCCTCAAATGAAGAATGTTCCCTCAGGTGGAAGACAGTATTTTTCAGGTATCAGAGGAAGAAAGGAAATTAAAATTTATACTTATCATATGTAAAGTTGGAGTTGCTGACAGGGACCCCTGAAGTTGGAAAAGTTTCTATGAGTGGCAAGAATGGGAAGGGGGCCTTGATGAGGAAAAAAAAAAGGTCCTAGTCAGGAGGTTTTGCAAGGAGAACTGGGCTTCTTTCAAGACAGGGAAAACTGTGGAAGTCAGGCATTTAACTTTCCTGGCCTACCTAAGAGAGAGCCACACCTTAGGAAAAGACAGAGTCCCATGATAGGCCCCTACTCTAAGGCAGTATCTATTAGGGAAAACAAAGAACTTTAGGAGGACTCCCCCCAAAAAAAGCAAGCCTTAGTGATTGGGAATTTAAGTAAACAATGTCCCAGATCCCAGAGAGCAACTCATCTTTTCTGGGCTATAAATAACTGAAATTTTACTTAGATATAATGGGGGTAGATGGGAGGGGAGAGTGATACTCTTTGGAGGATTAGTGTTTGTTTCTAAGGATTGCTTCTGTAGCTCTCTTTTGTTTTCTTCCCTCTTTCAATAAAACTCTACTCTTTTTAATCTATGAATTTCATTTATAATCTCACGAACTTTCAAATGGTAAGACAATCTTATTATACAACTGGTATTATTTGTCCTTTGTTTCCAAAGAGGACCAATGACATCACAGGTGATGTCTTGACTTGTGCAGTGAACTAGGATTTAAGTGAAGCAGAGTTCCATGGAGTCTTCAGCCTCACTTTCTCTTCCAGAGTCATCAAAGTCAATTGGCAGGACAAAAGTAGGTATGACTGGTGATGGCCTGGGATGCAGTGGATGACCTTGGCATCTTCAAAATCTCACCAAGCTTTAAGCGTTCCACAGCACCTGCTTCAGCTGCCTTCATGGCTATTGGAACAAATTGTTCTCATCTGGCCATTTCCCTGGGGACAGTTTTCACCATGCTTGGGATAGACATCGCCATACCTCACTAAAGGTTTTGATATATGAATTCTTACATATATACATATAAACATATATATGGTCATGTGTATACATATATATATATATATATATGTATACACATGAACATATATGTATATGACAGAGATTCTACTAGAAAGGCTTTAAATAAGTAACTACTTGTTTTTCTTCTCTTCCTATCCCACTTACTATAGTGCAGGCAAGATGACGTGATGGAAAGACTGCTATATTGGTTGATAGGCATCTAGTTTTCTATCCAGAACTGTAAGAAGGGTGGAATGACTAAGACTTTCCCCAAGGCATAGAAATTTAGAAGGCACTAATATAGCACATGTACTCTGGCATCATAGAAATAACTGAGTTTAGCACCTTAATATCAAGAATAATCAGTTAAAATTGGAAGCTACCAAATGTTCATAAATAGATTTAGAGTCTGAATAAACCTTAGAGGCCATGAAGTCCAACACCCTCAGTTTACATATTAGGAAACTGAGGGCCAGAAAGGGGACTTGATCAAGGTCACATAGGTAGTACATACCACCCTCACCATGCTAAACTCTACCCGGGGAAATCCTCCTACCCCAGCCTGCGACGTCACATTCTCCCTTCCTTGGAAACATCCTCAAGGTGTTCCCAGGTCTTGATTTCTCCTGTTCTCCTACCAGGCAGTGTCCTGGGACCTTTCCCTAAACCCCTAAACAGCTCAACCACCCTGGCTACCACAACTGCTAGTTATGGCTCTTCTCTCGTTTGCATCACTAGCTAGCTGTGCACAATGGACAAAGCACTTTGTCTCTCTCCATCTCAGTTTCTTCATGTGTAAAATAAAAGGTCTGGACAAGGTAACCTCCATGGTCTCCTCTAATTCTAATGTTCTACAATTCTATAAAACTAATGAATTCTGATTAAGCATTTATTAGTGCTGATGCTTTGGCATTTCCTCTGCTACTATAGGTATCATTAAAAGAGATATACAAAGTGAAAGGAAATATAAGAAAACATAAGAAAGGCACAGCAAACATAAGAAAACCTAGAAGGAAGCACAGAAAAGTTGGGTTGCTTTGGAAACAAAATTGTAGGATTTATGAAGGTTTTCATGAAATAGAAATTTACTGTTTTATATTGAATCCTCTCATGTTCTATTGTATATATGAAAATATTTTTTTCTTTTCTCATTTTGTATTTAAGCTTAAAATAAATAATTTTTTTAAAAAAGAAAATATAGGAAGACCATTGTTTGGGGTCCTATGGTAAGGAAGGATCCAATTCATCCCTATCTGCAGGTAGATGGATACTAGCAAATGTCCTTAATACCAAGGTAAAATGAAAAAAAAGAGATTATGTCTCAACCTTAACTAGAACTTCCATTGTTCCCTTCATTTTTACGAAAGAACTTTTCTCTCATTTCTAAATATACTTTAGCATTCCTACATTCTGATATTCATTTCAGCCATTTCATTCCATCCCCTAGCCCATATGCCCAGATACCATTATTTGTGTTTCATTTAAGTTCCTGTTATATTCTTATATGATACACTCTGTTTCCTACATTATATCATATATGTCAATATATCAATGATACGATATATCATTATATCATATATCCTACATTATATCATAATCTCCTCAATAAAAAAAAAAACTTTTAAATCTTCCCCAGGCAGTTAGGTGGCATAGCTAAACCTGGGAGTCAGGAAGAATTGAGTTCAAATCCAGCCTCTAATATTTACTAGCTGTGTAACCCCTGGGCAAGTCACTTAACTTCTCTTTGCCTTAGTTTCCTCAACAGTAAAATGGGAATAGTAACAGCATCTACCTCACAGGCTGTTGTGAGGATCAAATGAAATAATATTTGTAAAGCACTTAGCACAGTGCCTGGAACATAGTAGGTGCTCTATAAATGCTTATTCCCTTCCCCCAATGCCTAGTAATGCACAATTATCTGTACACAGAGTAAATGTTCAGTAAAGGTGGCTTACTTACTAATGAAAAAAAGAAAAATTCTCATAATGTTAAACTAACCCTCATTAAGCAGTTCAGGTGGCACAATGGATACCATGCACCTCACTTACTTAGCTATGCAAGCTTGGGCATGTCATTTCATCCATTTCAGTCTCTGTGTCTTCATCTGTAAAATGGGGATAAAAACAGCACCCACCTCACAGGCTTGTTGTAAGGATCAAATGAGATAATACATGTAAAATGTTTTGCAAACTTTGAAGTGCTATATAAATGCTAGCTTCTGTTATTAAACTATCAAAAGGTCAAATTAGCTGAAGTCCACCCTAAGCCAATGCACATTAAAGTTCTTCAACTAAAGGTTTGTTTTTCCCCTAGCTTTGAATTGGAAACAATCAACAACTAGGACCTGAAATGGCAGGGAGGTGGCTGCCTAACATTGCTTTTGGGGGACAAGGCATGCATTCATAAGATTGTGGAACTAGATGGGATCAGACACATCACAAAGTTCAATTCTTTCATTTCACAAATGAAGAAACTGAGGACGATGGCTTGCCCACAGTCACACAAGTAGTGAGTGCCAGAGCCAGGCTCATAGATTAAGAGGTAGTAGGGAACTGAGAGGTCAACTGGTCTAACTCCCAGAGGTGACGTGACTTATCCAAGTCACACAGGTAGTAAATGGCAAAGCCAGAATTTGAACCCAGGTCCTCTGGTTCCAAATCTAGCCTTCTTTCTTTCTGTGGCATTGTGATGCCTCTAGGCTTTGATCTCAGGTATTCTGACTTCAAATCCAGTGCTTTTTTTGCAGGTTAAAAAAAAAAAAAGAGGGTGCAGGATTCCAAGAGACCCAAATGGCAAAATTTGAAATGCTAGGGTGATTTCCAGCACGAAGAAAAGAACAGCTGGGGAAATCAGAGAAGGGCTCTTGACAAAAGCCTAGGCAGGGGCCTCCAGGCCACATGAGGCCCCACGCCTGGAGAGCCTGGGCTCCGGGTAACCTGCCCTATACTCCTGCCACGTCACGTGGGCTGCCTGAAGTTAAAATTCTACCTTCAGTGGGAAGCCCTCCACAACCCCTCTTAATTCCAGTGCCTTCCCTGTGTCATTTTTTTTTTGCCTATCTAGCTTGTGTATAGCTTGCTTTGCATATATTTGTATATAAATCCCTCATTAGATTGTAAGTTCCTTGAGAGCAGGAACTTATATATTGCTTCTTCTGTACTCCCAGCACTTAGCACCCACAGTACCTAGCACATAGTAGGCACTTAATAAATGTTTATTGATTGATTGACTTCACGTTAGAGCAATCAAAGCAGGAATGAATTTCTCTATATGATCTGCCCCGAGCCTTCTGGGATCCCTTACATGTACATAATGCCAATCTCCCAACAGCTGACTAAAGCTTTCTCCAATTACTATGATCTATCGTTTCCAATGGCCTTCATTCAAACATACATTTTAAAACAGATGAGCTTGATCTGGGCTTGCCCTGGGAATTTTTTTGCAGACATAGAAGTTATCAGCTGCTGCCATCTATTGGTAGAATACTGAATTACAGAATTCCTTAATGTTAAGGGGAAAAAATTAGCAGGGCATCACAGGATCAAGGATTTCTCCAAAGAAAACATAACACAACACAACACATACACCTTACTACTAATTGTATTTTCAAATGTTAAGGGAAAGAGTGAGGGCTTGAGGAGGAGGGTTATTTACAGTTAAAGAATCAGTCTCACTGAGCTCCTAAGGGAAAAAAATAAAACTGACTCAGAACTTATTGTTGAGCTGGAGAAATAAAATAGCTTCAGGTTTCCTTATAACAATATTGAAAGGAATTGAAAGAAGCTAGTCTGAGAAGGAGAAATTAAATTAATAGGGTTAGGGTTAGGGTTGGGGTTAAAAATAAGAATTTTAATTTATTTTAAAAAAAAACTGAAGATCTGGAATTAGAAGGGGCCTTAAAGACCAACTACTCCAAGGGCTTGTAACCTGGAGTCTATGGATTAACTTCAGGGGGCCCATAAATTTAGAAATGAAAATATAACTGGTCTTTGAGGTGTTACCCAAAAAATCCCCTTACTAATTTAATCTCTGCTGTATCTATGACTGGACAGGTAGGAGTCACAAGGGACAGACTGCCAGGCCTAGAGTCAGGAAGACTCATTTTCCTGAGTTTAAATCTGGCCTGAGACACTCAGTAGCTGTGTGACTGTGGGCAAGTCACTTTACTCTGTTTGCCTCAGTGTCCTCATCTGTAAAAATGAGCTGGAGAAGGAAATGGCAAACCACTCCAGTATCTCTGCCAAGAAACGGGGTCATGAAGAGTCAGTTACAGTAATGATGGCTGACATTTATACTCTACCTAGTAGCTTACAAAGGATTTTTCACCTTACTATCTCATATGAGCCTCCCAACATTGCTGTGAGCAGGTATAATTACCCTCCTTTACAAATGAGGAAACAGGCCAAAGAAGGTAAGTCTAGGTTTCTCTCACAACAAATAATATTGGTCAAACCTAAATTTTTATGTTACAGAATAGTTGGGTTTTTTTCCCATTGTGAGCGGCAAAAAAAAAAAAAGTCACACAAGACTAAACTTTTCCTGGTTGTCATCTTTTTTTTTTTTAAGTAATCTTTCTTGCTAGCTAGGTACTTTTGAGTACAGAAAGCATAAAAGGTATGGCATATTTATACCCAATAACAGATAATATCAGCCTTGAGAACAAGTATAAGAAAAAGGAAACAAAGAGGTTTCATTGTTCCATCAAAATGAGATGAATTTGTGGGTTGACTTTTAAGAGAGGATGAGCAGAAATAGTAATTTCCAGGAGACAGAAGGAATGCTTGTTACAGGGAAGCTTTGGGCAAGGATGAGTTCTATCAGTCAAGAAGAATGATGTCTGATAAGACAAATGAATTCATGCAAGGATGCTTGGGATTAGACAGAGGCTTAAGTTAATGATTAGGTGGGTTGCATGGATCTGAGCTGGAGAAAAACCTTGAGTCAGATGAGTTGAGTGGGCTTGCCTGTTTCAAGCTTCTCTCTGTTCCAATCCATCCTCCATTCAGCCACCAAGTCAATTTTCCTACAGCAAAGGTCTGATCATGTCACCTTCCTACTTAGTAAACTCTAGAGGCTTCCTATTCCCTCCAGGATCAAAAACAAAATGCCATTTGACACTCAAAGCTCTTCATAACCTTGCCCCCTACTATGTTTCCAATCTTCTTACACTTTACTCCCCAACACCTACTCTTCTATCAATTGACTATTCCATGAACACCACGAACAAAACACTCTATCTCTCTGCTCTGGGAATTATCTTTAGCTGTCCCCCATGCCTAGAATACTCTGCCTCCTCAACTCCACCTAATGACTTCATTGGCTTCCTTTAAGTCCTAACTAAAATCCTATCTTGTACTAGAAGCCTTCCCCTATACTTCTTAAATCTGGTGCTTTCCTTCTCCTAATTATTTCCTATTTATCCTGTATGTAGCTTGCTTTGTATATGGTTGTTTACATGTCTTAATTCCAGTCTTTTCCTCTGTTAATTATTTCCTGTCCATCCTATATATAGCTTGCTTTGTATTTATTTGTTTGCATGTCTTAGCTCCAATGCCTTCCCTCTTGTAATTATTTTCTATTATCCTGTGCACAGGATTTGTTTGCATGTTGTCTCCTCCATTAGACGGTAAGCTCCTCGAGGGTAGGAACTGTCTTTTGCCTCTTTTTGTATCCCCAGCACTTAGCACAGTGCCTGGCACATAGTATGCACTTAATAAATTTCTTTATTAATTGTATGAGAGAAGTAAGATGAGGCTATTGAGGAGAGATCTAAAGAGATTGGAAGCTGAATAAGACTGGTGCTGGCTGTCAATAGTTCTTGTTGCTTAGCCTGATATTCAAGACTTTCCAGGTCTGGTCCCAACCTACTTCTGCAGCTTGATCTCATAGTATTCCCTTTCACTTACCCTATCTCCAGCCAAGTGGCACACATGTGCATTGACCAAATATGGTCTTACATTTTCCTGTGCTCGCTCCTTTGCTTAGAAAGGTCCACCCACTATTTCTATCTATTGAAATCCTGAGGAAAGGCAGATTACAGCTAGAAGGCTAATTAATTATTTTGACTAAACCAGGTTAATTAATTTCGACTACACTTAATTCAAGTTGAGAAAAGCATGGTATGAATTCCAACTTTCCAGAGAAGGGACTTGAACTGTATTTTGTACCTCAGCATTGTTTCATTAAGATTTATCATTATCTAGAAATGAACGTTTAGGCCATGTGCAGAGGTGAGCAATGGAACATGGGCTAGATGTGCCAGTACAATCCGAAGGAGCATTAACATTGGTCCATTCTCTGAGAGCTCCTTAGGTTGTGCCAGGATAACCTGGCCCATACTTTATGTACCACTTGTGCATGTAAGAAACATAGATGGACAGCATCTCACCCCCAAAATGTTTAGCATCCTTCCCATCCATCAGCAAGCATGCAAGTAGAAATCATAAACTAACAGCATTCTTTCTTCTTTATCAGACACATATTTACTAATCATTGGTGAGGCAGAGCCTGAATGATTTGCCCATTGTCATTTAGTTGCATGCCCAATTCATTGATCTGTTCTTTCTCTTTTTTATTGATGATGTTTCCAAAGTTTTCAAAACATTTTTCTCTATAATGTTGTCATTGTATAAATTGTTCTCCTAATTCTACCTCACCTTCTTACTAGATTATCTTTTGATTAGAATTGTCTGTGTCTGAAATAAACATATTGAAGTTACCTGCTATTAAAGTTTTATTGTCTATTTCTCCCTCTAACTTTTCATTTAAAAATTTAGATGCTATTGCTTTTGGTGCATATCTATTAAGTACTGCTATTGATTCATTATCTATGCTGTCTTTAAGCATAATTTAAATTTTCTGTTTAATCTCTTTTAATCCACTTTAGTTTTATTGTTCTCTGGGATAATTGCTACCTCCTGTCTTTTTTACTTCACCTGAAGGGAAAGGAATAATCATTTATTAAGTGCTTACTATGTGTCAGACACTATTCTAAGCATTTTACACATACTATTTCCTTTGGTCCTCACAACAACCCTGGTAGGTAGATCATTATTTTCCCCACTTTACAGCTGAGGAAACTGAGGCAGACAGTGGTCAACAGCCAGGGTCACACAGCTAGTATATGTCTGAGGTCATATTTAACTCAAGTTTCCCTGACTCCAGGCCCAGTGTAGTATATCCACTGCACCACTTAGCTGCCTCATGAAACACAACAAATTTTGCTTCAACACCTTATTTTTAAAATCTATGTGAATATTTGTGTTACAAGGGTATTTTTTTACAAGTCACATATTGTTGGAGTTCTGCTACCTTCCTTCATTTTATGAGTGAATTCATTCTATTCACATTCTGTTGAGATCGTTTTGTATAACCCTCCCTTCCGCCCTTTTACATTTTTCCCTCACTTTGTCCCTTGAACCTCTCTTTTCAAAAGAAGAATAAAATATGTTGAGAGAGGAGTGCTCAACAGTAATCACTATATGTGGTACCACTTCTTTCCCTTCCATCACTCTTCTTCTCTTCCCTCCACCCAGCCTCTAATCACAGATTCTTACCCTTTATTTCCTTTTATTCCCTGTTTAACCCTCTGAATATGAAGTAGTTGATTTTGCTTATGACGAATTTCTCCTCAAACCTACCCTCCTTTTTAATTACCCTCTTCTTATCCCTGCCTAATTTCCTGTTGAGTTTAACTTATTTGTATACCAAACTCTGTGTGTGTGTATGTGTGTGTGTGTGTGTGTGTGTGTGTGTGTGTGTGTGTGTACCATGCTTTGGTTCAAATAAATGTGAGGATCATGTGTAGACCATTCTCTTCACTTATTCCTTCATGTTGTATAGTCTTCTTCTCATTCATCTGAATCATGTGAGATAGTGTATTCTACCCCTTTCCTCTGTCTTTTTTCTAACATACTGCTTTGTCCTTCCTTTTTTCTTTCTATCTTAAGATCATCAAAATATAATAAAATATATCAAAACAATACCTGACCTTCAGTTTTAGTTATTGTCTTTATGACCTATGAAGACATTAGGGTTCTCAGGGAACCTTGTCTCTTCTCCAAATATGAATAGAACAGAATAGAATAGAATGGAATAAAAGAATAAAAACATTTCATTGTCAAATAGGTCCTACCAATTGCTCAAATGTACTTTTCTATGTTTCTCTTGACTTTATTCATTCAATTCCAATTGTACTCACTTACTGAGCACTGGTCTCTTCATCAGGAATACTTGGAAATCTGTATCATTAAAAGCCCATTTTCCCCTCTTTAGATTATACTTAGCATTAGCAGATAGGTTATTCTTAATTGTAATCCTTTATGTTTTTCCTTCTAGAACATTATATTACAAGCTCTCCTCTCCTTTAGAATGGAAGCCAACAGGTTTTATGTGACCCTGACTATGGGTATTTGGCACTTGAACTCTTTCTAGCTGCTTGCTGTATTTTTTTTTCTTTGACCTAGAAGCTCTAGATTTTAGCTATCACCTTTGTGGGGATTTTCATTTTGAGGATTTCTTTCAGGAGGTGCTGGAGGATTCTTTTCATTCTGCTCTCTCATTCTAACGGGTCTGGAGCAGTTTTCATTTATGACTTCTTGAAACATTTTTGGTCAGAGTTTTCAGTAATTTGATGATTCTAAAATTATTTCTCTTTGACCTATTTTCCAAGTCAATTGTTTTGATAGATATTTTACATATCTTCTCAGTCTTGATTTTGTTCCAGAAATTCTTATTTTCTCATCGACTCTCTGTCTGATCCAATCTAATTTTTCAAGGAATCCATTACTTGAGTAAGGTTTTACAACTCCTATAATAAACTATTCTTCTAATTCTTTCCTCTAGAGCTCTCCTTTGCTTTCATGTTTTTTGCCTCTAAAGCTTTTTTCCCCTTTTCACATTCTGTTTCTCTAGAGCTGTCATCTAATTTATATGATCATTTTAAAACTCTTACTTCATTTTTTCCTGGTAGCATTCCTGGCAAATCTGTGTTCTTCTTTGAGTATTTGCTTGTAAATAATGTAAGTTACTGTCTCCTGGGTGTGTCTCTGGCTCTATGAATGTGCATTTTTAAATGTTACCACATATAACATTTCTTTACCATCATTGTTTCTCGGGTTTACTTATTTTTCCACTCTTATTTATCAAATTGGGGACATTGTATCAGGGCAAGTTTCTGTATACTACTAGAAGGAATGTCAGAGTCTTCTTTGGTACTGATCTCTATCATCTAGGGTCTGGGTAATGAGCCTTATGTTCTTCAGGGACCCCAGGAGCTGCTCCAGACAGCCCAACGCACTGGGGTGGTGTATTCAGGTGAAGGAGCTGATGGTGCAGGATTATTCCAAAGTTGGTGAGTGGTACAGGGGCTAAGAGGTCTACAACAGGTGACCTACACTGTGGAACCAGATTCTGTTAAGGCAAACCCTTACTATTGCCCCTACCCCCCAATCCCAGAACCTCAGACTTCTGACCTCTGTTCTGGGACAGAATGAGACAGTAACAGGTTTCCAGGTGTCCTTGGCTATACCTTGGTCCAGAGTCCCATCTGTCTACCCCTATACTCTGTTGCAGATTGCAGGCCTCCCGGCCCTCACCCCCCATCTCTCCATTTGTGCTGGAATGTTTCAATGGGTCACACTCCCTGGTCAGGCTTTTATATCAACATCTTTTCTCTAGTGCCCACAGACTTCTGTCTGTCTCTTTCGCTATAGTTTTTCCTTGGTTTTCTTGATCAGTGCATTGCTCTTTTATTTTTTATCCTTGCTTTAATCGTTATGAGAAAACCACCTTGAAGACAGATATCCCAAGGTCATTTAATAGGACCCAATCAGAACCCAGATTTTATACTTCAAAGCCCTAAACTCTAGACAACAGACCAAAGAATGTTATGCTATCCATATACTGGCCTTGTTGACACTAAGAAAAAAAGTGAATCCAAATTTTGGCTGTGCCTTTGTTTCAGTGTCTTGTTCTTTTTACCTTTACTAGATTGTATCTGAAGTTTTCCATTATAATCATAGACTTATATAATCATACAAATAGCCTTGTTCTTCCATCTGCTCAGTGCCATCATGGCCCATGTACAAAGAATTCCAGTTGTAGAGTTTTATTTTCCATCTGGTATAAGTAGATTCATTCTTGTGACAAGAACCACTATAAAATAATGAGAATAGGCCTGGCTATAGTGGAATTGATTCCATTTTAATTTGATAGTAATAGGTTTTAAAATGCACGTTCATAGGCACTAGAAGGAATCTGGTCCATACATGGCTTTTGAAGTCAGATTTTCATGGAAGAAAATTCTTCTTAAACCGTGGCTCATTGCAAAAGGTCAGAAAGACAATAGGAGAGAAATGAAGAAAGAGACATCATCATTCTTTATTCTTTGTCTAAAGGACTCATTTACTCATTTCTACCAGCAAAAGTCTGCTTAGAATCAAACTGTTGTGAAAATAGCGCCACTTCTCCAATATGGTCCTTTCCACACCAAAAGAAAAAGATCACCCAAATCTTTCAACCTTAAATTAAATTACTATGGATTTAGTTTTTTAGAATCTTTGTCAAACCAAATTCATAAAGACAATGAATAAATTCATTTCTCTACAGCTCTGTCTCTACTCTTCACTGGGCACTGTCAGTGCCCTCTTAGAAAAGACATTCAATAGAATAGAATTGAAAATAGTAACATGATATAACATAACATTTTATTATATATAGTATAATATGAGTAAATACAGCAATGCTATATAGGCAAATAATTTTGAAAGCTGTAAGAACTATAATCAATAAAGTATCCATTACTGATTCCAGAGGATGGAATATGCGATCTACCTCCAGACAGGAGATAGATTTAGAGTGCAGAATCACGCATACACACATGCACACGCACACACTCATATTTTTGTATACAGTGTATGAGGGAATTTGTTTTGCTTGACTATGCATATTCATTATGAGAAATTTGTTTTTCTTTTCTCTCTTTTTTTTCACTGGGGCAGGTTGGGAGGGAGAGAAATAGATTTCTGTTCATTTTTTAAAATTTTAAATAGAGAGGTTGGGTGGTGCTATAGATGTTCCGAGTATTTTCAGATGAAGTTACTATTGTGAGTTTGGCTTCATTGTTTTACTTTGAGACACTTCTTAACAACTTGGGGCAATCTGGAATGTTTGTAATGAAAAGCAAAAGGTCAATAAAGCAAAGACAAAACAGCTAATCTAACAAAGTTTTTTTTTCTTTTTTTTGAAGATATTCTAATTGCAGAGAATAAAGAAGATGGCAGGAAAGGAAGGAGTGGGGAGTAACAAGAAAAGAAGAATGTGCTCATAATTAGAAGAGGTCAGGCACCTGAGAATCTTTTCTACTCCAAGTTTTCCAAACCATTGTTTTTAGTAATAGGTTTGAATTCTAACAGGAGAATAGATCAAACCAAGTAGTTATGGGTAAAGATCGATAAGAAAGAACTTTTTTTGATTAAATATTTTCCTCTCAAGTAATCAGTGTAAGAACCATATTTTAAATTAGCACAGAACATTTTCCCCTGAGAGGTGAGTGATACTTGAGATTATCATAGACACTTTACCCCAGTACAATCAATATAAAACAGAAATTAGATGAATGGAAAATAGGAACTGGATCAATGCAAATTTGAGAAACTCTAACCACAGGAAAATTAAGTAAATGATATACTGTAATCAGAGGATAATTATTGTATATAGGGCTGGAGAAGAACTTTAGAAATCATGTAATCCAATCCCTTTATTTTACAGAGGAAGAGACTGAGGCTTATCAGTGAGTTATAGAGCTAGAGTTAGGATCCTCAGTCCCCTCATTTCCAATCCATAGCTTTTTCCATATTATACTATTTCCAAAAGACAATGGAAATCAAAAAATTTGTGTAGCAAGCAAGAACACAGAAAGGCACCAGGGACAAAGAAAACTGTGTCATTCCAAATGCTGTTTAAACACAAGGGTGCCCAGGGTAGAGCATAGTCTCTAGAGAGACGTATTCCTCAGAATCTTTAGCATGTTAACTCAGTTGTTCAGAGCATTTTGCTAATGAAGACGAAGTCATGAGCACAATCTCCATATGCTCTAGTTAGCTTTGTTCCATTGCACAACTACAGACTTTATTCCAACCCCTAGCCCAGCCATCTTATAAAAGCATGCTGCTAGATATACAAAGGGGAATTCACAAAAGAGTCAAAATGAATCACAGCAAATGCATTACTCAGACTTCTCAGTAAACATTTTTTTAATTTAAATTTAATTTTTTTAATTCCAACCCTCTTTTTTTGTTTGTTTGTTTTTGGCAATGGGGTTAAGTGACTAGCCCAGGGTCACACAGCTAGTAAGCATTATATGAGGCTGGATTCTGACTCCAAAGCCAGAGTTCCATCCACTGCACCACCTCGCTGCCCTTCTTTGACCTTCTTTCATCATACCCTATGGAACCTCCACAACCTCCCCTTCATTCTAGATTTCTCCCTTTTACACTATTTCCATCTTCTGATGCTCTCAGAAACACGTATTTTTCTACAGAGGTTCATAACCTGGGGTCCATGAAATTTTTTGGAAAAATATTTTGATAACTGTATTTTAATATAATTAATTGGTTTTCTTTGTAATCCTTTGGATTTTATTTTTGCATTTAACATTATTCAGAAAAGGAGTCCATATAGGTTTCACCAAACTTTCAAATGTGTCCATGGCACATGCAGAAAAAAAAAAAAAGGTTAAGAACCTCTGTTTTACTGTGAATTGGTCCAGCCATTCTGGAAAGCAATTTGGGACTATCCCCAAAAAGCTATAAAACGATGCATACCTTTTGACTCATTTATACCACTGCTACATCTATACTTCAAAGGCATCAAAAAAAAAAAAAGAGGAAAAGGAACCATATCTACAAAAATGTTTATAATAGCTCTTTTTGTGGTGGCAAAGAATTGGAAACTGTGGGGATTCCATCAGTTGGGAAATGGGTAAACATTTTATGACACGTGAATGTGCTGTAAAAAAATTATGAAGAGGATGATTTCAGAGAAATATAGGAACACTTGGATGAACTGATGGAAAGTGAAGTGAGCAGAACTAGGAGAATAATTTATACAGTAACAACAATATTGTAAAGATAAACCACTTTGGAAGAACTAGGGACTCTGATCAACACAATTACCATCCACAAAAATTCCAGAGGACTCATGAGGAAACACGCTCCCCCCTCTCCAGATAAAGAGGTAACAATGAATGACGCATTTTTTTTTGGACTTGACCAATGTGGGGATTTATTTTGCCTGACTATGCATATTTATAACAGGTTTTATTTTTCTTGCTTTCTCAATGGGGGCATGGAAAGGGTGGGGAGAAAATCCAGGCCTGAAAAGAAAAATGAAATTGAAAAACAAAGAAACAAAGAAAAAAGAATCCTTGTTGTAGTGGATCATCTCTTACTACCCCATCCAGTGCTGGTTATTCCTTCTCTCAGGTCCCACGACACTCACCCAGCAAATGTAACCAGCGTAAACCTTGCTCTCCATGTCAATTCTAGAACCACCTTTTTGCTACCATCATTCATCAGCTTCTCTTGCTTTTAGTTCTAGTCCACTTATATCAGTCTTTGTCCAGATGCTCAGAGCCATTCAGGCAAACTTTGGTGTCTGAGGCAAGGGGTGCAAAATGCAAGAAAGGCAAGAAGCATAAAATCTACCTTCACTTCAACATTTTAAGATAAATGCCTTTGGATGTGATAAAGACAAAAACCCTAGAACACTGGCCTGGGGCAGGAGGAGAGGTAGAGTATAGGGTACAACTACCATAGTAGTTCTATAACACAGAAGTAGTACTATAGTAACTTGGTACTTTAACTATTCTTACTAAGTCCTAAGCTCAGTTACCTCTATGCTACTGAAGGAATCTAAATGCTATGAAAGCTGGATAAAATTTTTCAAGGGCAAAGCTACAGTTACCAGTTGCCCAAATCATGGCTCTGTAAGATCTTGTTGCTGTCATCTGCCAGCCTCCAAGTGATTCTTCCTCCTTCATAGGAGAACGCTATTCCTGGATCCCAGTCTTTCTCTCCACCCCAACCCCTGCCTTCATACTTAGGAGCATCTCTTCATATTGATGTTCCCTAGAATACTTCATCAACTGGTTCATCAATTTCCTCAAGTCCCATGACCTACATTTCCGCTCTATCTCAGTTACCCATGGGGTGGTGATACCTTTATTAGGGTAGGTAGGATATAGCCAACTTAGCTATAGTCTAGGTTTAAGCAATAGGACAGGGTTGAGATCTCCAGCCTGAAATAGAGCTTTAGGGTTGTTGGGTTGTTTTTTTTAATGGAATGTATAATCTAACAAAGTCAATCCACAATTTACATTAATTTGCCCCAGTGTTCACTGTTTATGAAAAATCTTATTTGAAAGTTACCTACCCACTAACCAGTCAAAGAGAAGATGAGAGAGTTGGAGAGATAGAGGATTTGGGGAAGAATTCTTCTATTAGCAAAAGTGAATATCTGAATGATACAAGCACATGTTAAATGTATGTCTTAAGCATTAAGTATATCACAAACTCATTTAGTTTGTTCTTCCCACACATTACTCCTTCCATCAATATGAATCACAAATCCTCCACGCCTTAGTAGGCAGCATTTATGCGTAGTTGTGGCCATAAGAATAAAGCACTTGATAAGCAAAAAAAAAAAATGAATAAAATTTTTTTTAATTTAAAAAAACAAAAATTACCTACCCAAAAAAGAAGGTTGAAGCATAACACAGATAAATGATATGCCCTCACTGGGCAGAAAAATGTATCTTCTAAAAGAAATTTTACCATACAACCCTGGTACATAGGACTAGATCCAGCCTATGCTGCAAAAAAAAAAAAAAAGGTGGAGAGAGGAGCAGGTAAGGGATTAGAGAGAGAGAAGTATCTACAAGTTTTTGGGAGGCATCTAACAACATTTTCATAGGTCCCAACATAATTGAATTGGATTCAGAGATACACACCCTCTCCCTCAATGAGCCACATACCAAATGGTGACATCATGAGGTATCCAACTTGACATGCTTCTCTTAAGGTCGTATCTTGATGGAGTAAGGAATGGAAAGATCTGTCACTCACCAGCACCCAAAATTGTGCCTCCTTAGTCATCTTGAATCTGATATTACCTCCTCTGAACATAATCTCTTGTCCTTCTATCCTTCCCTCTGCCTCACCCCTTTTAAGTCTATTCTTTGTCTTCATTGCAACCTCTTATAAGGAGCAAGGAAATGTCTGTCCTTCTCTTCTGTCTTCCTCCTAAGAGTTGCAGACGGTCTTGTGTACCTCTAGTAATTCTGTGCAATGGGCTTTTTTGGCAATCAGTAATCCTTCTTACCATGCCCATCCCACTGCCATTTTGTCAATAAGTGGGTCTGAGCTCCAAGATTGGGCAAAGGTCAAGAAGGAAGCTCTCTTTCGAATTCCTATTCAACCAAGATCTCCCTAGCTATAAAAATTAAAATGTTCAAATAAACCAATGTAGCCAAGATTAGAAGGAAAGCAGAAAACTGGGGTAGACATGAGGATTTTATAACCATTATCTCAGATAAAGGCCTCATATCTCAAAAATATAGAGAACTGAGTCAAATTCGTAAGAATACAATTGGTAAATGGTCAAAGGATATGAGCAAACAGTTTTCAGAAGAAGAAATTAAAGCTATCTATAGTCATATAAAAATGCTCTGAATCACAATTGATTAGCGAAATAAAAATTAAAGTAATTTGAGGTACCATCTCACACCTAACAGACTGACTAAAATAGAAGAGGAAGATGGCAAATATCGGAGGGATGTGGGAAAATTGGGACGCTAACACACTATTGGTGGAACTGTGAACTGATCAAACCATTTTGGAGAGCAATTTGGAATTATGTCCAAAGAGTTATTAAACTGTGTATATCCCTTTGACTCAACAATACCACTATTAGGTCTGTTTCCCAAAGTAATCAAAGAAAAAGTAAAAGAGCCTAGATTCTCTAAAATATTTATAGCAGGTCTCTCAGTGGTGGCAAAGAACTGGAAAGTAAGGGGATGCTCATCAATTGGGGAATGGCTGAATAAGTTGTGGTATATGATTGTGATAGACTACTCCTGTGCTGTAAGAAATGATGAGCAGGTTGGTTTTAGAAAAACATGGAAAGACTTGCATGGAATAATGCAGAGTAGAATGAGCAGAACCAAGAGATCGTTGTATACAAGTAGCAGCAATATTGCTCCAAGAATAACTGTGAATGACCAAGCTATTTCGAGTAAATATAATCATTCAAGTCAACTACAAAAGACTTGTGAAGGAAAAAATGCTACCTAACTCCAGAAAAAGAACTGATACATGGAACTATGTATTGTATGGTTCCACATAATATATATATATATATATATATATATATATATATATATATATATATCTGTGTCAAATGTTGGCCTTCTTTAGTGCAGGATTAGGAGAGAGGGAGGGAGGGAGATGACTCAACTCAAAATGTAACCAAGAAAAATTCAATTTTAAAAAATAAAAAAATAAATCAGCAAATGCTACAGATTAAGGCTTGATTGTTGATTATCTAAAAAAAGTGATGGAGCAAATGTTAATGATACAGATTAAACTTTAATATATGTACTGTACAAAAAAAATTTAAAAACACCAACTCTAAAATGTTTCACCCAAGAGTGGAGGGATCCAGAGTAGTCTTGATTCTGCTAACGCTGGGGCCCCCTAGACACTGGGAATCTTTAGTCCCATGCCTGTTATCCCTGTAAAATTCATTACTAACTCCTGAAAACCTAAAGAGGAAGTAGGAGATCATATACTATGAATAATGAAATCAAAGAAGAAACAGTGGGACATTTTTTCATATGTAAGAAACTTAAGCAGAGTGGACAAAATATATTCTTCCTCCTTTGACCTAGCTAAGCATGTAATACAAAGCATATGTGTAGTAATCTATTCAACGCCTGTTTCTAAAGGCAGCTTTTATTACTCTGGTTTCAGTCCTCATTCTTTACCCAAATGACACCTGAATTATGTTTCCAGACCATGGCATATATAGATATGGCCAAAATATTAGGTGGATTCAATTAACCATAACCCATCCACATGGTTTTGTGACAGCAATTATTATTGTGCACTATTATTATTCAAATTAATTATTATTTAGAGTCTCCAATTTAGAGACCCCGATTACACTAGCCTTCTAATCTGGGAGAACTGGGGGCTGCTTGTTTGATACACTATGAGGAATGATGGGCAGAGCCCCCTCCAATGACTAAAAAGTACTTCTCTTACCACTTATTTCCATATTTACATCTTTAAGAGGCTCTTAATTAAAATGAAAATAGCTCTAGGTGAGTTAACACCTTAATGAGAGCAGATAGCCAGCTGAATGCATGAATATCCAGAGCTGGTAGAGAGAGGAGTACCAAAAGAATGTGGAAAGGTAATTCAAATCGATTCAATAAATATTTCAATTAACAATGAAATCAATTAACAATTCAATAGGCATGCCTACTATTCCTGGCATTGTGCTAAGTGCTGAGGATATAAATAAGTAAAAGATTGTTCCTGATCTCAAGGAGATTACAATCTAATGGGAGAAGACAATACACAAAAAGAAGCTAAAAAACCGGGGAGTGGGGAGTGCCATAGGGAGCACGAGGTTCTGCAGGGTCGAAAATAATCAGAGCGGCTAACGGAAAATGAGAGTTACTGGCAAAGTTCGGGGAGTTCCGAGAACTTTATAAAGGAAGACTGTGGGAGGAGTTTTTTGCCTCCAGCCCTCCAATCAGAGGGGAGAGGCAACAGGATGGGGTACCAAAAAACAGTCTTGCTAAAGCTCATCTTTTATAGATCCCTCATTGCCAGGCTTGCATGCAGAGGTACAATCACAGGGCAGGCAGGGTGGAGACCTGGGCACATAGGAGAGGGCAAGGAATGTTAGAGAGGGGGTTCAATTAGGATGCATGAGAGGAGGAAGCATGCCCTGGCACACCCTGAAGTTTTAATACTCCTGAAAGGCTGGCCACCACTGGGGAGGGGCAGAGAGAGACAGGGGACAGGGGAGGAAGCCGCCCCCAAATGGTGCTGATAGCGCCCTCTAAATTTCAGAGCCTTGGAACAAAGCCCTAGCCTTCTTTAGTTCTAGCTCTGATGGTATGCAGAATTTTTGTGACAAAACCCCAAAAATAGTTTAGGGAAAGCAAATAAAAATGCAAATAACTTGAGTTCAAGAGTATGGAGAGGGTAGATTTCCAGCTAAAGACTAGGCATACCCAAATGAATAAGTGACCACAGAATAGTTAAAGTCCTGACCCAGCTAATCCAAATGACTCAATTCGTGGCCTATTTTAACAAGTCATAGAGACTTGGGGTTGTTTTTTTTTTTCTCCCAACCAGACAATAAAAGACCTAAACCCCTCACCAAAACTCTCGGAAAACATTTCAATAACGGAGAAAAAAATATCTCTGGTTGAATCAATCTGCTTCCTAAAAATGTCCTGGGTTATTATGACAAGCTACGCTACACATAGTAATTGGATACTGTAAGAGTTGCCTAAGTGACCTGAAATAATATGGGCTCAAATCAGAACACATAGCGACTGAAGTGTACAAGTGTGATGGGAAATGTTTATTTTACCTCTTAATGAGCAGTGCTACCATGTCAGTACTTAATCAGACAAAGAGCCAATACAACAAGCAGTCTGCAGGGAAGGGAGGTCTAATGTGAAAATAAATTCCACATATTGTTCTTACCAACACAGTGGCTCCAAATAGTGCATGAATAAATAAAGAAATGGGTTTGAAAATAAATTTGATTTGCTAAGTAATATGTGACTGCACTTTGATCTAAGATTTTTCTTTCCAATAGTTTGTTGTTTTGTTTTGGTTTTTTTACAAACCAGAGCTGTACAAATATCACTTCAAGTGAGATAAATTTAAATTTCATGATAACCATTAGATATAGGGCTATGGCTTGAGTTCTGGGTCACATTTACTATTAATATTTCCTAAATTGCAGCTTTTAAGTGGGACTTCTTTGCCCAGAAACAATGAGTTGATACAGTTTGGGAGAAACCATATACATACTGATATTCTCTCTAAAAGTTAAATCAGAAGCCATAAGGAAGTTACAACTAAATGTAAGGACAGCTGCCATCCTCACAGCAGGACGGCTATCCTTAGAGAGTCAAGTAAAGGAGTTAATGCCCAAGAACAACAAGAAAAAAAAAAGAGGAGAGAGGCAAGGAAGGAAGGAAGGAAGGAAGGAAGGAAGGAAGGAAGGAAGGAAGGAAGGAAGGAAGGGAGGGAGGGAGGGAGGGAGGGAGAGAGGGAGGGAGGAGAGAGGGAGGAGGAAGGAAGTGTGTGAGATGCAACTCTTAAAAAAAAACTTAGAGGTATCTCAAAATAGGAACAGAAAGTTTATTTTCGAATCTCGAGATTCAGGTGTCCCTCCACCAGTATGATCTGGTGAAAGGAGAGAAGGTACAGAAGCAAAAAGCCAGGTTAAATAACGCTAATGGGAAAATTCCCCTTCCCACCAACTGACCAATACTTGGCTCACAATCTAAGTGCAAAAATCTACCCCCAGAGGCAGAGAACAAAGAAACAACATACATATCCATATTTAGCACCTTAGTTTGCTGCCAAAATGAAACAATTAGAATGTGTGGTCAAGCTAGACGTTGATGTAACAAGGTCACCATGACCAGAATGTAGCAACAGCATGGGGGGGAGAGGGGTTTCAGGGGTTTCAGGCTTGGCAAGCTTTAACTACTGATGTGACACTGGGAGAAAAGGGGAACTATAGAAATCTATACTTATCAGATTCTGCCTACTGAACTTACCTCCAAATTCAGGATAGTCTTATCCCAACCTTATTTACACTGAGAAGTCTTCATAAGGACATCCCACCCAGAAGGAAGGAAAGAAGAGAAAAGAAAAGAAAGCCTTCGATACATAGCTGCACAGGCTGGCAAAAACATATTCCCACATGGGCCGTGTCTGAAAATGTATGCCTCTCTACATTTTAAGTTCATCACCCCTCTGAAATGTTTCATCCTCATTCTTTTGAATTCATGATTTATTATTGTGTTGATCAGAGCTCTAAAGCCTTTCAAAGTTGTTTCAGGTAGTCTTGTTCTCAGATAATATTGTGCTAACTGCATCAGGACCTGGCACACAAAAAGATTCTCAACCTTTCAAAAGACATTGACCTAGTGATTCACATAGGTGAAACCCAATGGAGATTGTGGGGGACATGACATGCCCATTTGATGGGAAGCCCATTGAATTAATCTACCTGCATATTTTGGACACTCAATGTAGATAAATAATGATCTGGGCATAAAATTGAACAGAAGGAGAAGAGAGAGCTAGATTACATTTGGGAAATTATACACCTTCAATGATCCCAAGCTGCTCCTGGGCACAGAATAATATATTTTAATATCTATATTCTCCCAGAGATGCTGCACAGCTACAAGTTATGAAACACCACTATTACAAAAGAATCAAAATTGTAGGTGACCCAAAGGGCACTGGAAAAACTCATGGTGGATTATTAGGGCTACAACACATTAGCAGTGACGACACTCTAGAAATGAAATAAAAGACATCATTAATCAAGAACATGTATGACAGGTAAAGGAAGTAGGCAAGCCATCCTCTGTGAGTTATGACACTTACATTGATACTGACCTGAAATACTATTATAAGCTCTGATTCCATTCACATAGCCCCTTCTTCCATCCCTCGCACCACAACCCCCTACACACACACACACACACATTTTCCAGAAACTATGAAGGCTCAGAACTGTGATACTCAGATATAGTGTCTTCCAGGGTTCTTGCACTCATCTGGCCTCACAAAAAATTTGCCGAGGTTCAAGAACATACTGCTCTGCTCCATCTTCCACTATGATTTAGGCACCAAGATGAGGTTCTGACACGATGACTCCCAAACCACATTTTTTTGATCCCTCAGGTATTCAGACATCAATCCACCTGAGTAAACTCCCACTAGTCTGGGAGTTTAATTAAAAAGTCCCAAGTCTCTCTCTAATCATGTTCTGGTGTGCCAGTGACTCTTTCTGAGATAACTAGATGGGATTTAAGGGAGAGGGGAGAGGAGGACAGGGAGTACCCCTAGAGTACAGGCCACTAAGAGGGAGGAAGAGAAGAGTGAAAAGAGAAATGTTGTGGGCCCCCCCATCCTTTCCCTTCCTAGTGAGTACCTACTACACACACAGCAGTATGCAAAGTAGTGGGGAGCAGAGCAGGGCGGACAGAACAACAGGTATTTTGGTACAAAAATGAGTAAAACTTGGGTTTCATCCACAGAGTAGATGAGACATAAGTGTAGAAATATACTACATGGGAAAGGTTATATTAGGAGACTCCTTGCAAGGATTTTACAAAGTGGTTAAAATACCAAATTTTCCCACAGATTCCAATCCAAGATGTCCAATCATTAGCTAAGCTACACTCCCACTTCATCTTCAGCAATTAGCACATTTGGATTACTGTGATGAATGCCTGACGTTTTACAGGTAGGAACGTGTATCTCAAGTCTGGAAGGACACCTCTGTTAATAGAAAATTTTTCCTTCTTAAACCTCTGGGTCTGATTTTTTTTCTCTTTTATCTGATTTTTTTCTCTTTTATAGCTGCGATGATTGCATTTTCATTTTAGATTAAGACTCATACTCAATTATGCAGCACTTTCAGTTGCAAATTAAGGGAAGAAATATGGCCATGTTTCCTGGCACAGTATCACTGGAGATAGATGTTAACATGTTGGAAAAAATCCAAAGAAGAGCAATTAAGATGAGAAGGGAACTAGACAAATTATAATACTAATAAGTATTGTTTCCAGGAGAACACAAGCTTTTCAGTCATGAAGGGAAAAGACAACATGGTGACTGGAAAGAAATGCAATAAATTTGTATATACAAAAGATGCTCTAAAGAAAAAAGAGAAAATTATTTTTAATAATCAAATTTAAACCTCTTGCTTTCAGCCACCAAAAAATGATTTTGTTATAAAAGAGGATGATATTTGTAACTAAGGGCTAAATGATTAAACGGGTAGCCAAGAAAAATAGAAGAATCACTATAGTCTACATCACTTAAAATAGTCAACATGATCTACTGAGTCAAATCTTGCCAGTGGCAAAACAACTATCTTTTTGGCATCTTTAATGCATCATAGCATTGTTGCTGTTATTGCAATCTGTCTTTCATTACCTAAGAGGACCATGACCTCAGCATAGTGTGGTACTTTAAAAACAGGAGACACTACAGGTATCTAGTGTAAATATCCCACTTTATAAACAAGGGAACTGAGGTCCAGAAAAAGTTACTTGGCCAAAATCACACAACTTAGTTGCTCAACAACCAAAGCAAATGCTAAACCATATGGAAGACAGGAAGTTAATTAAGATGTGATCTTGGGCTCTGAACTGAATACCTTGTCCTAGAAGTGGCTAGGCGGTACAGTGGATGGAGGATTAGGCCTGGAGTCAATAAGACCTGAATTCAAATCCAGCCTCAGACACTTAACAGCTGTGTGATCTTGGGCAAGTCACTTAACCTCTACCTTAGTTTCCTCAAATGTACAATGGGGATCATAATAGGGGACCTCACCAGGTCATTAAGAGGTTTAAATGAAATAATATTTACAAAGCACTTAGCACAAGCCCTAGCACACAAATGGGGCAGCTGGGTGGTGAAGTGGATAGAATGCCAAGCCTAGAGTCAGGAAGACTGATCTCCCTGAGTTGAAATCCAAACTTAGCCACATGGGCCTCAGCCAATTAGTACTCCTAAATCTTTATGGTCTAACAAAAAGCAGGACTATTAATAAGAAGATATATCTGAAGCAAAGCTTTTTCTCTGCTTGACTTAGGACTATACTAAGACTTTTGGGACACTCTATATCATCATAAGCAATCCAGGGAAAGTTAGGTGGCACGATGGATAGAGCACCAGCCCTAAAGTCAGGAGGACCTGAGTTCAAATCCAGCCTCAGACCAAATACTTGACACTTACTAGCTATGTGACCCTGGGCAAGTCACTTAATCCCAACTGCCTTAAAAAAAATAATAATAAATTAAATTTTAAAATTTTAAAAAAAGGAATCCAGTCTCAAATTGCATTGCTGCCAAAGACTCATCCTATGAGCCTGACACAGATGCTAGTGCTAGACAAGGCTGTCTGGACTGACTGCTCCTCCTCTGTCTCCTTTGCTAGATCCTCTTCCAGATCCATCAATGTCCCTCAGGATCCTCTCCTCTTCTCCCTCTATACTATTTTACTTGGTGATCTCATCAATTCCCATGGATTTAATCACCATGTTTATGCTGATGATTCTCAAATCTACCTATCTGCACCCACTTGAGGGGCCAGTTCCACTCCCTCCAGAAGACTGAACAGGGTTATTTTTAGGGATCATTATGCTTTTCAATCAGCCCAGCGATCTGGAGGCTGTATAGCGAAGGTAAAAAGACGACAAAATGCCACCGTCCTCTGCCCATTGCTGCATGACCCAGGCTGTAAAACATGTGCCCTGGTCACTGTGGATGTCTGTGGGAGGACCAAAAAGCATAGACGTCCTTTGACAGTCCAGCAATGACATTATGGGCAGTGGGACCCCTACACAGGTGACAGCAAAAGTTCAGAGGGCATATTTAGCAGTTCCAGTCTGAGAAGGCAAAGGTCCTATGAAGTCCACTTGCCAAATTTGGTAACATGCCTGCCCCTTAACAATGCTGCCTTTAAGTCTATGTTTCCAGGCACGGAATATAGGACATTTATCAAATTCCCTGGTGACCTGGTCACCCCACCTCCTCAACCAGTGTGTAAGGCTGGCAGTCCCTAAATGTCCAGAGTAAACATGTGGCCATTTTACATGTCCAATTTCCAATGTCCTGTGCAGAAAAGAGGCAGTGTAGGCTGCTGGTCATGTGAGGTTGTTAATCACCTGGTTGAGTTCTGCATCCTCTGTAGCCCTTCCTGCATAGGCAGACAGGACTGACCCAGATTGGTCAGGTCTGTATGTATACTGCAAAGGCCCCTCAAAGTTCAGCACCTCCCTCCCAGTACTGGAAGGCCTTGGATCTACCAGTCATCCTGGGCCCACTTGAGACCGCACAACAAGTCCCTTCACAACTGCCAGAAGTCAGTATAGATACAAAGACAGTTCCACCATACCTTCCGCAAGTCCTTCATGTCTGGGTGTATGACCTTCAGCTCTGGCCACTGGGTGCTGTGTCCTCTGCCATCAGCCCTCAAGGAGGTAGAGATTGCAAGGTGGAAGGCTGTAGTTACCCACTGGAGATTCTCTCCAGAACTAGGGGCCCTGCCAACTGTTAAAGAAACCTCACCATGCTATTTGCCAGCTGATTCCACTGTGGGCTCCATTAGTAAGTGGGTCAAGGCAGTGAGGGAGGAGGTAGGACAAGGGGTCCTAATGGAGTCCATGTCACTTGCTCATGTAAATTACTGACTCTCTGAAGGCCTGGCTTAGCTCTGTCCTACAAATACCATTTTCCATTTTAACAAGGTGGCATCAGTAGCTGACCTCATTTTCCTGTTGGTGTTCTCCCTAACCTAGGGTTGTACAGGGAGTTCAGTCCTTAGACTTACAGGCCCTGTGCCTGTTAAGGGTTCTGTGGCTATCAGAGCCCAGTAGGCAGCCAGCACCTGCCTCTCCAGGGATGAATCCCTGGTAGCGGTGCCTGAGAGCTTCTTGCTCCAGAACGCCACTGGGTGGTCTCTCGCCACTATGATGGGTCAATAGACTTCGGGAAGCATGGGTGCATGTGGTTTAGGCCTCCACCTGGAAGTCAGCATCTGGTGGTCCTAAGGGCAATGCTTGACTGCCTGCCACCTTTACTGCATTCAGAACCTTCTGGTGCTCTGAGCCCCACTGAAAAGTGGAGGAGTTTTTTGTGACCACATAGATGGGAGTAAATATGGCTGGGTATTGTCTCCAAAACCCAACTGATGTTGTGCTCTCTTAACATCAGCAGAAGCTTTGAGGAGAGTACCTTACCCCAGACCAGGGCAGGGACATCTCTGCTTATTGGTCCATATGTATCCTTTGAATTTCAAACACTGTGAGGAGGCTTGTAATTTATGTGGGGCTATTGTCCAACTATAGCCTCAAGGTGAGCTTGGACAGGGTCAGGGGCAGAGCCTCCACTTATGGTGTCATCCATATAGCGTCATCTGTGGAATTCCTCTGGTACCAGGAGGTCCTCCAAGTCCCTGTGGCACAGTCTGTGGGCAATGGCAGGGTTGTTTAGATATCCCACAGATAGCCTGGTGAAAGCATACTGCACCCCTTCAAATGTAAAGGCTAATTAGAGGTGGGAGTCTGAGGATATGGGCACAGAGTAAGGCATATTAGTTAAGTCAACTACTGCAAAACAAAGACCAGCCAGAGGATTTAATAACCTCTGCGAGCTCTATAATATTGGGGCTTTAATTGGGGCAACAATCCTATCCAAATTTCCATGGTCCACAGACAGTCTCCATTCGTCCTTGCCTGATTTCTGGACAGGCCAGACTGGCGAGTTGAATAGGGAGACTATGGGAATAATCACGCCTTCATTAAGTAAATCCTTTATAACTGATGCAGACATTCCATCCCTTGCTTAAGCTTATACTGTGGGTTGTTAGCACTTCTCATGGGGGGGGGGCGGGGGGCAAGGTAATGACACTGGCTCCCACTTACCTATCATTAGCACTAATACCTAAGATTTGGTCCAAATGGCCAGCTGACATCCTAGGACATCCATGCTAATTATGGGGAGGGGATGGAGAGCTCAGAGATTCTTAACTACTGGGATCTAGGGTTCTCTGATTGCTCCCATGATAAGGTCCACTTGGACAGCGGCACCTCCCACTCCCTCCATAAGGGTTGGTGGGACCCCAGTATATATCAGGGTTGCCTGGCACTAGGATGACCTAAGATCCAGTGTCCAGTAGCAGATGGTTTCTGGGGGCCCATATCACTATGTGAAGGGATGATTGTCTCAAGGGGGGCTCAGTGTCTTTTGGACTGCCAGTTTCCTATGGGAGCTCTGCCAGACATGGGAGTCTGAGGCCTCTGTGGCATGGGTGTTGGTAGTGCTCTGTCCTTTTCCCTGCACTACATCCATAAGGGCCTGAATTTCTTGGGGACTGCCCAGTTAGAGATGTCCAATTCTCTTGCTCTCCAATACAGGATGCCTGGCACTGATGCCAATGCCTTTGTTCTCTATCTGGAGGACCCTTGCTTGCTGTTTGTTGCCTGGTCCAGCTTGGGACTTGGGCCACTGGTCAACATTCCCTTTATTATTATTTCACTTTATTATTTATTATTATTATTTCACTTATTCCACCCCCCACCCCGCCTCTACAATCCCCATTCCCTTGGGTGGCAAATACCTGAGATATGGGCTCACTTTGATGTCATCCACAAGGTACAGATTGTCCAGCAGATACTGCAAAGTCTCAATGCCTGCCATCACAGTAAGGAGGATGGCTGAGAGGAACGCAGCTTTGGCTTCCTCTTGCAGTTGGTCATGCTCTGGTCTCTCCTGGGGCTCCTCCAGGGAAAGTACTTTAGTACTATGATAAACCCTATAACACAGTGCCCATGGCCTGGGCTAAGGCCTAGCCTTCCTCTAAAGTTGTCCATTGGACCTGTGTCTTAGCTGTGATGGATGACTGTGAAGAATATGTAGCCCTCCAGGCCCAGAAAATCCATCTGAGCAAAGATAAACAGGGATTTTCTCCTCTGGGTATTGGTATAATTATTTTCAAAAGTTCCCCAAGGTTTTTTAGGTGGGCAGTCATTTTTGCACCCCTATGAATAGATGCCAACTGTCTTTATTAAGGCCTCACTGGTAAAATATAATCTAAACATCCACCCTTCAGCTTTTTCATCTGTTATTGTAAATCCTTAAGAATGGTCTGTATCTCAAACCTAGTCAAAGATCTAACTTCATCCTGCAACTCTATTCTTTCATCATCCTCTGCCTTACAGCCCCCTTTTCTGTCTTTCCAGTGGTGGTGGGGAAAGCTTTGCTTGGGGACTGGGGGGGAGTAGGGGAGTGGGTTCCTTACCTCTTAGGTCTTCATTTAACTACTCAACTCCCTCTGCCTGGAGGAGGGGTGGGGGTGGAACTAAAATGGATTTTTAGCCTAGGAATTCTCCAGATATGCTCTACCAGTGTGACAAGCAGTGACCAGGAGATGCCAGGACATTTGCACCCCAACAGATGTCTAGAACCAGTGATTGCTCTAATACATGCAGGACCTAGGGATTCCTTGCTCAAGTTTCTAAGCAAAATTCCGGCTGGGATATTTCAGAGATTTGGTAGAAGCCAGAATCAGTTAGGACTAGGAAAGCATTCCCACCAACAACATCGAAATTGGCCAGTGTTCCTGCCATTTCCCTGTGAAACAGGCCCACCTTCCTTACCACTCCATCAAGGGAGATGTCATGGTGTTAGTTGCTGGGGTAACCAGCCCGATGATAAGGACCTCAGAGCTCCCAGCACAGGACCAAGATGGGGTGGGGCTTCTATCTGTTGGCTAACACTTCAGACATGTTCTTTGTGCTCCTACCTTCTCAAAGCTACCCGGAGCTGGCTTTTCCTTGCCACTGCTGCCCCTCCTACCAAAGCAGTGCCAGCTCACCTTAACCACTTTCTGCAGGGAAGAAAGGGCATAGCTATCTTCCAGCTGTTTTTGTGTTTGTTTTGTTTTTTAGCTAAAAAACAGCCTAGCATTTATGACCCATGAGCCCCCGCCCCTTTTTTCTCGAGACAAGAGAAAAGTGCCTCACTAAACTAGGTGAGCATGGAAACGCCTCCTTTTCCTAGTTTAAAAGGTCCATTCTTTAACCAATATTTCTGTCCTAGCTCCCATGGAGGTGGAGAGGGGGGAAGAGGCAGGTGATGTTGGGGCAGTTCGGCACCTCAGTTGGAGAAGGATTAGGGGTGGGATTGGAGTGAGGTTAGGGGTAAGGTCTCAACTGGCAAAGGGAAGGGTTGAGTGGCAAAGTACTGCAGTGGTGGGGCAGCTGCCTGCAGCAAGTGTGAAGGCCCTCGAAGCAGCGGATGGGAAAGGAAGGGAGGGGCATAGTCTCCGAAGCTGGAGAAGGGGAGTAATACAATTTGCTGGGAGTAACCTCCAAGACATGCCTCTCCTGAAAGGTGGAGCGGGGAGGGAAGTAGGGGAAGGGAGAGGAGTGTCCGGAGGGAAGAAGGTCGCTATCCGAGACACTCTCCTCAAAGAGTAAACCGGAGTGGGAAGGAGGTTGGAGCGTAACGCCAGGTTCATGAAAAAAGAAAAATAAAAATTTAAAATACCTTGCAAGAGCTTTAACCCTTTACACAAACTTCAATTGGGAGAGACCAAACAGCTCATAAGCGATTTGCCCTTCGCTGGGGAAAAGTAAGCCTTAGTGCTCTCAAATAAACAGGTGGGCAAGTAACTCTGAATAGTTACTAGATAAAGAATGGGGTTGCTAGCCCTTCCTTACACCTCTTGGCTGAAATTCCAAACAGTTTGACTGGCAAACTCTGCTTCCCTTGAGTACCTTGCTTGCTGTGCCAATTGAATTGATAGTTAAGGAATTCATGAAATGGGGGCAAGCACTCCCGGTTCTTTGGGTCCTCACCAGGAAAAACCACGATGGCAGCAGGAAACGAGGCAGTGATCACACTTTAATAATCACAGAGGGTAAGGGGACAAACAGCATAGAACACAGAGACAAGCAGCGGCAGATGGTGTGGGGACAGGGATGAGTGTGAGGAAGAAGATGAGGAGGGGGAGAGGCAGAAAATACCACTCGGGTACCTATGGATTATAGTTAGGGACCTGATGGAGTGCTGGAGGGTGGGGGTCAGGGTGGGAGGCAGTAGTTTGAGGTCTCATTTTTATAGGTTTTGGGGGGACGAAACAGACTAAATCCTATCAGTGCCACCTTGAGATTAGTTCACATCCAAAACATCTTAAATTTGTCAGTAAAATCATAAAAGTTAGTACATCCACATCATCTCAAGATTATCAGCACCATTTGGTGATTTTCTGATCTTTGCTATGGAGGTCTAGAATTTGGGATTTACATACCAAAAGGCTCTAGATGGCTTCCCCTGTTGTCTTTCAGTAGTGTTTGTTTGACTCTTTGTGACCCCATTCGGGGTTTTCTTGGCAGAGATCCTGGAGCAGTTTGCCATTTCCTTCTCCAGCTCCTTTTATAGAGGAGGAAACTGAGGCAAACGGGTTAAGAGATTTGCCCAAGGTCATACAGCTAGTAAGTGTCTGAAGTTGGTTTTGAACTCAGGAAGACGGGTCTTCTTGACTCTAGGCCCGGAGCTCTATCCACTTCCACACCCAGCTGCCCCTGTGCCACCAGGCTTCCTCTGATTCTACACATATTACCAGGATGGAATTTCAGTTAATATATGATACAACTTGTAAATTATGCCCCTTTGATCTTTGGGATGGTTTGTAGGTGACTTCTAGGTTTCCCTTAGAAACCTCCATGCTATTGCCCCCTTATACTGGCTACTTATAAACTTACTCTATGGGGGATGGGGCAGGGGGGGCAGAACAAGATGCAATTTAAACACAACTGGTGTAGTCCCAGCCCCCATGATGCATGTATTCCAAGGTTCAACTGACTTGTAGACTGGGTATTGCCATTCTCCCCAGGCACTTTCTTGCTATGGCACAGAGTTGTTTCCTGGATCTCCGCCCCTTATGTTCCCCCTCCCCTTTTCTGCCCACCTCCCCTCAGAAAAGACCCTGATTTCAGCAATCCAGATTACCCCAATGCCTTGCCCCATGGAAGCAGGGCAGTGTCCTGTTCATGTCATGTCAGTTCTTTGTCAAATCTGTATTAAAGTTTGAGCCCTAAGTGGGTTGAAGAATTAGCTCTGAGTGCATAACTTTTTGTGGGCTTGAGACACCAGCCTGCCTGTGGATGGGGGACAGTGCGAGGAGGAGGACCAGCCCCTATCCTCTTTCCCCATTGGCATCTATCCTTCTCCCATGTTTGTCACCCCTTGGTGGTATCACTCTTTAGGAATAATTCCTTCCCCCTTTTGCCCTGAAAGTCTTGCTTTTGTCTCTATATTGAGAATTACCTGTTAAATGATGGGGAATGGGGTGTGCAAGCTTGATCAACTCTCAATGACTTAGAAATGGCTCCATAAACAAAGGCCCAGGGAAAAGGACGTGGGAGCTCAAAGTCTAGGTCACAATCTGTGAAACACGGATCTAGGTGACCTTGTTTTCTACACAATGAGACCTGCTTACAGAGTATGGATGCTACATTAATTCTTTCAGGCCATTAGTGCCTCAAACAGGACTTTATAGTCTCTGGACATTCTATAAATACTTTTTGTCTAAATAGTCTGTGATATGATTTATCAGGGTTGCTTCTTCCCCCTACAACATAGCTTAGGTTAAGATTGCATGCCATCTGTGGGGGGGGGGTGGATTTAGAACTCAAAATCTTATAGAAGTGAATGTTGAAAACTAAAAATAAATTATTTTTTTAAATCATAGCTTAGGTTATATTTTCCCTGAAAAGTAATGGACCTGTCCCCTCCTAAGAGACTGACTCAGGGTTCAAGGCTCAAGTTATAGCTCCTTTGACACAGCTCCCCAGTAGCCTCTGACTGTATTGATGTGGCTTCCTAGTCATCTAAGGGTCACCGTACAAAAGGCCTAGCCACATGGAGTCATGGCCTTTTAGACTTGTCAAATGCCCTAACTCTACCTGGGTCACCACACCCTGCCCTTCTGACCAGATGAATTTCCATATGGAGACAAGAGAAGAGTGGGCACTTACCCAAGCTAAGTGCTTGAGTATGCTTGTTGAAAAGTCTTTCTATGATGTGCAAATAAACTTCCTTTTGTTAGCTGTTGAATAGCCTACAAATGCTTCATTTTATTTCAACATTGAACCTGATCTTGGCCTAAATTAGGCCCACCCCCTAACAAAGCATTTTAAGTAAGAGGAACATTATATAGTGGAAAGAGCCCTGAGCATGGATTCAGGAAACCCTACAGGATTATTGTAAGCCCTAAGTAAAATAGTACATGTAAAGTGCTTTGCAAACTTTTGAGTGCTATCTAAATGTCCATTACAACTGACTAGCTGTGTGACCACAGGAGGGTTTGATTAAATCATAGATTTAGAGCGAGAAGAGGCCTTTTACAATTCATATTCTATCCAAGGTGGGGAATCTGAGGCTTTAAGGTCACCTGTGGCCTTCTAAGTCTTTAAGTTCAGCCTTTTAACTGAATCCAAACTTTATACAACAGATTTGTCCTATAAACTATGTCCTACCCGACTTGAGGTTAAACTATAGAACAAATCTGTTCTATACAATTTGGATTCAGTCAAAAGGCCGCACTTAAGGACCTAGAAGTTCCTTGGGGCATTAAAGTTGCTCTGGCTACAAAACCCTGAATGAACTCAGATAAACATCCTGCAGCACCCATCTAAAAGGAGCTGAAGAAAGCTAAAGGAAAGGAAAAGCAGGCAATCTAGAATTGCCTGAAAGTTCCAGCCTTGCTGATTCCAGCCCAACACAAGGTAAGCTGCCAGAAACCTACAGCCTCCAATTCCCAGCATAAGAGGCCCCAGCAAGCAAAGCCAGTGACCAAGACCTAGGCTCCCAACACAAGAAGCTTGGGTCAGTACCCTCTGTTCCCCAGCAGGAGAGCTCAATCTCTTTAAAGGCCAGGGAATAAAGAAACACCATGAGTAAAAAGAAACGTACCATAGATTCATATTATGAGAAGAGTGAAGATCAAGACAGAAATTCTGAAGAGGACAACATTGTCAACAAACCCACACCTGAAACAACAAAAGGGAATATGAACTGGTCTGAAGCCCAAAAAGCCTTCTTAGAAGAGCTCAAGAAGGATTTTAATGGTCAAATGAGAGAGGTAAAAGAGTCCTTCAAAAATACAATTGGCCAGTTGGAAAAAAAATACACTGAAGAAAACAAGTCCCTAAAAAACACAATTGGCCAATTGAAGAAGGAAGGACAAAAACTAACAGAAGAGTACACTGAAGAAAACAAGTCCCTAAAAAACACAATTGGCCAGTTGAAGAAGGAAGTACAAAAACTAACAGAAGAGTATACTGAAGGAAACAAGTCCCTAAAAAACACAATTGGCCAGTTGAAGAAGGAAGTACAAAAACTAACAGAAGAAAACAATCTGTTAAAAACTAGAATTGGACAAATGGAAACTAATGTCTCTATGAGAGAGCAAGAATCAGTCAAACAGAAACAAAAAAATGAAAAAATAGATGAAAATGTAAAATACCTCATCAGTAAAACAACCGACCTGGAAAATCGACTCAGGAGAGACAATTTAAAAATTATTGGACTACCTGAAAATCATGATGAAAAAAAGAGCCTGGACAGTATCTTTCAGGAAATCATAAAGGAAAACTGCCCAGAAGTCCTAGAACCAGAAGGGAAAATAACCATAGAAAGAATCCACCAATCACCACCTGAAAGAGATCCCAAATTGACAAACCAAGAATATAATAGCAAAATTCCAAAATTACCAGATGAAAGAGAAGGTGCTGCAAGCAGCCAGAAAGAAAGAATTTAAATATCATGGAACCACAGTCAGGATTACACAGGACCTTGCAGCTTCTACATTAAAAGACCGCAGGGCATGGAACATGATATTCCATAAGGCAAAGGAGCTTGGAATGCAGCCAAGGATCAATTACCCAGCAAAAATGAGCATCATTTTTCAAGGGAGGAGGTGGATATTCAACGAAATAGGAGACTTCCAAACTTTCCTGAAAAAAAGACCAGAGCTCAACAAAAAATTTGATCTTCAAGTACAGGACTCAAGAAGGACTTAAAAAGGTAAATGGGACAGAAGGATACAATATGTTGTTAATAAGGGGGGGGCTGTTTAAACCCCTACAAGGGAATATGAGACTTGCAACCCTTGAGAACTGTATTGTTATTACACCTTGTTAAAGGAGTATACATAAAGAGGGTGGATATTAGTTGACTTTGATGTAATGATAAAAAAAATCTAATCAAGTGGGTTAAATGGATCCAAATAAGTGGATCAATCTGATCTTAGAAAATGTACTGAGAAAGGAGGAGGCAGACAAGGGTAAATTACATTACAGGAAAAGACACAAAATCCTATTACAGCAGAGGGAAAGAAGGGGGGGAGCATTGTTTGAACCTTACTCTCATCAGATTTGGCTCAAGAAGGGCATAATATAATCAGTTAGGTATAGAAATCTAACTTGCCCTATAGGCAGTAGGAGGGAAAAGGGGAAAGAAAAGGGAGGGGGAAAGAAGGGAGGGAAGCAGCAGTAAGACTAAAGGGGAAGAAAAGGGAAAGGGATAATAAAAGGGGGAAGGGACTGAAGGAGGGTGGTCAAAAGCAAAACACTAGTGAAGGGGAGAAAGGAAAAGGAGAAAGCATAAATGGGGGAAAGGATGGAGAAAAAGACACAGATAGTAATCATAACTGTGAATGTGAATGGGATGAACTCTCCCATAAAACAGAAACGGATTGCAGAATGGATTAAAAACCATAATCCTACAATATGTTGTTTACAGGAAACACATTTGAAAAAGAGTGACACATACAGGGTAAAGGTAAAAGGCTGGAGCAGAATATATTATGTGTCAGCTGAAGTAAAAAAGCAGGGGTAGCAATCCTGATCTCAGACAAAGCAAAAGCAAAAATAGATCTAATCAAAAGAGATAAGGAAGGAAACTACATCCTGCTAAAAGGCACCATAGACAATGAAGTAATATCATTACTAAATATATATGCACCAAATGGTATAGCATCCAAATTCTTACAGGAGAAGTTCAGGGAGTTACAGGAAGAAATAGACAGCAAAACTATACTAGTGGGGGACCTGAACCTCCCCTCTCGCACTAGATAAGTCTAACCACAAAATAAACAAGAAAGAAGTTAAGGAGGTGAATAGAACATTAGAAAAGTTAGGTATGATAGACCTCTGGAGAAAACTGAATGGGGATAGAAAGGAATATACTTTTTTCTCGCAGTACATGGCACATACACAAAAATTGACCATGTACTAGGGCATAAAAACCTCACAATCCAATGCAGAAAGGCAGAAATATTAAATGCATCCTTTTCAGATCATGATGCAATAAAAATTATATGTAATAAAGGGCCATGGAAAGATAGACTAAAAAATAATTGGAAACTAAATAATCTAATCCTAAAAAATGATTGGGTCAAACAACAAATCATAGAAACAATCAATAATTTCATTCAAGAGAATGACAATAATGAGACAACATACCAAAACCTATGGGATGCAGCAAAAGCAGTTCTTAGGGGAAGTTTTATATCTCTAAATGCTTACATAAATAAAATAGAAAAAGAGGAGATTAATGAATTGGGCATACAACTAAAAAAACTAGAAAAAGAACAAATTAAAAATCCTCAACTAAACACCAAATTAGAAATATTGAAAACCAAAGGAAAAATTAATAAAATTGAAATTAAGAAAACTATTGAACTAATAAATAAAACTAAGAGCTGGTTTTATGAAAAAACAATAAAATAGATAAGCCTTTGGTTAATTTAATTAAAAAAAGAAAGAAGAAAACCAAATTACTAGTATCAAGAATGAAAAGGGAAGCTACCACCAAGGAAGAGGAAATTAAAACAATAATTAGGAATTATTTTGCCCAACTATATGCCAACAAATTTGACAATCTTAGTGAAATGGATACATATTTACAAAAATATAAATTGCCCATATTAAGAAAAGAAGAAAAATACTTAAATAACCCCATCTCAGAAAAAGAAATTGAACAAGCCATTGATGAACTCCCTAGGAAAAAATCTCCAGGGCCAGATGGATTTACATGTGAATTCTATCAAACATTTAAAGAACAATTAATTCCAATACTATATAGACTATTTGGGAAAATAGGTGAAGAAGGAGTCTTACCAAATTCTTTTTATGATACAAATATGGTGTTGATACCTAAACCAGGAAGAGTCAAAATAGAGAAAGAAAATTATAGACCAATTTCTCTAATGAATATAGATGCAAAAATTTTAAACAAAATACTAGCAAGTAGATTGCAGCAACTTATCACAAGAATAATACACTATGACCAGGTAGGATTTATACCAGGAATGCAGGGTTGGTTCAATATTAGGAAAACTATCAGCATCATTGAGCATATCAACAACAAAACCAACAGAAACCACATGATCATCTCAATAGATGCAGAAAAAGCTTTTGATAAAATACAACACCCATTCCTATTAAAAACACTAGAAAGCATAGGTATAAATGGAGTCTTCCTTAAAATAATAAATAGCATATATCTAAAACCTTCAGCAAGCATTATATGTAATGGGGACAGGCTAGAAGCATTTCCAATAAGATCGGGGGTGAAACAAGGATGTCCATTATCACCACTGTTATTCAATATTGTACTGGAAACCTTAGCTTTAGCAATAAGAGAAAAAAAGAAATTGAAGGCATTAGAATAGGCAAAGAAGAAACAAAGCTATCACTCTTTGCAGATGACATGATGATATACTTAGAGAATCCTAGAGAATCAAGTAAAAAACTACTTGAAATAATAAACAACTTTAGCAAAGTTGCAGGCTATAAAATAAACCCACATAAATCATCAGCATTTCTATATATTACCAACAAAGCCCAACAGCAAGAGATAGAAAGAGAAATCCCATTTAAACTTACTGTAGACATTATAAAATATTTAGGAGTCTACCTCCGAAACAAACCCAGGAACTCTATGAACACAATTACAAAACACTTTTCACACAAATAAAATCAGATCTAAATAATTGGAAAAACATCAGTTGCTCATGGGTAGGCCGAGCTAATATAATAAAAATGACAATCCTACCTAAGCTAATTTACTTATTCAGTGCCATACCAATCAAACTACCAAAAAATTATTTTATAGAGTTAGAAAAAATAATAACAAGATTCATTTGGAAAAACAAAAGGTCCAGAATATCAAAGGAACTAATGAAAAGAAATGCAGGGGAAGGTGGCCTAGCAATTCCAGATCTTAAATTGTATTATAAAGCAGCAATCATCAAAACTGCTTGGTACTGGCTAAGAAATAGGGAGGTGGATCAGTGGAATAGGTTAAATATGCAAGACACAGTAGTCAATGACTATAGTAATCTATTATTTGATAAACCCAAAGACCCCAGCTTCTGGGATAAGAACCCACTCTTTGAAAAAAACTGCTGGGAAAACTGGAAAAGAGTATGGCAGAAACTAGGCATAGACCCAAATCTCACACCATATACCAAAATAAAGTCAAAATGGGTTCATGACTTAGATATAAAGGCTGATACCATAAGTAAACTGGGAGAACAAGGAATAGTTTACCTATCAGATCTATGGAGAACAGAAGAATTCATGACCAAACAGGAGATAGAGAACATTATGAAAAGCAAAATGGATAATTTTGATTACATTAAATTGAAAAGTTTTTGCACAAACAAAGCCAATGCAACTAAGATTAGAAGGAAGGTAGAAAATTGGGAAAGAATTTTTACAACCAGTCTCTCTGATAAAGGCCTCATTTCTAAAATATATAGAGAATTAAGACAAATTTATAAGAACACAAGCCATTCCCCAGTTGATAAATGGTCAAAGGATATGAACAGACAGTTCTCAGATGAAGAAATTAAAGCCATCTATAGTCATATGAAAAAATGCTCTAAATCGTTATTGATTAGAGAAATGCAAATCAAAACAACTCTGAGGTACCACATCACACCTATCAGATTGGCCAACATGACAAAACAGGAAAATGATAAATGTTGGAGAGGATGTGGGAAAATTGGAACACTAATACATTGTTGGTGGAGTTGTGAAATGATCCAACCATTTTGGAGAACAATTTGGAACTATGTCCAAAGGGCTACAAAAATGTGCATACCCTTTGATCCAGCAATAGCACTTCTAGGGCTATATCCCAAAGAGATCAAACAAATGGGAAAAGGACCCACATGTACAAAAATATTCATAGCAGCTCTTTTTGTGGTGGCAAAGAATTGGAAATTGAGAGGATGCCCATCAATTGGGGAATGGCTGAGCAAGTTGTGGTATATGAATGTAATGGAATACTATTGTGCTATAAGAAATGATGAACAGGCTGACATCAGAAAAACCTGGAAAGACTTATATGGTCTGATGCTGAGCGAAGTGAGCAGAACCAAGAGGACTTTGTACACAATAACAGCTACATTATGTGATGACTAATACTGTTAAACTGAACCCTTCTCAGCATTATGAGGATCTAAGATATCTCCAGAGGCCTCAAGGTGGAAAATGCTGTCCACATCTGAAGAAAGAGCTATGGAAGTCGAATCGCTATCACTTATTTTTACCTTCTGTTGAGTTTTGTTTCATCTTTCTGATGGTTCCTCCTATTGGTTTTAATTTTTACTTACAACTTCACTAATATGAAAATATGTTTAATGGGTATGTAAATGTAAAACCTATATCAGATTGTGAGCCATCTTGGGGAGGGCCAGGGGGAGGAAAAGGGAGAAAAATTTTCAACTCAAAAGCACATGGAAAAAAAATTAAAAAATTATTAAAAAAAAAAAAGATTAAAAAAAAATCTCAGCTTTTTCCCAGAGGAATCCCTTAAAACCATCAGAATTGTATCACCTCTAACATGGACCTCTCCTGCATATGATTGATTTAATTCGACTGGGTTTTTTTTTTCCTACATTGCCTTAGAGTCATTTTACTTCCTCAGTAAAAAATTTGAGACTGCTGTTAAGGTCCAAATGTAGTGTTGCTCCACTGTTCCAAATAGTAAAAAGAGTTTGTTACCAAAAAAAAATCTTTACAGATCTTTTCCAGTTTTGTTTAAATACTCTTGGGAAGACTTTGCTTGGTTGGGTCTCAGGATAAACTTTTTTTAACTTTGTTTTTCCTTCTACTGTTTCTTACTATTTTGTGATATAATGCTGTTCATAATCTTCCACCATTCTAAGATGTGATAGCTCTATTGTCAGGTAACCATTTGTTATATTAAGCCAAAATCTGTCTCAACATAATTTAGGGAATCATAGATTTGAATCCGGAAGGGACCTTAGAGGTGAATTAGTCCAACTCATTTTTTTTTACAGATGAGAGAACTGAGGCCCACAGAAGGGAAATGACTTCATCAAGGTTATACAGGCAGTAAGTAACAACCATTAATCCTCATCCTGCTCTCTGGGACCATGTAGAACAAGCTGAAGACAGTCCTTCAAATATTTGAAGATAGTTATCAGTTACCCACTTGCCACCTCAAAGTCATCTTTTTCAGACAAAATATTAACCCTTTTTCATATGATATAGTTTTAAATCTCTTTCCACCATCCTGCTTATCCTCCTTAATACAAGTTCCAATTTGTCCACTTCCTTAATAAAATGTGGGGTATAGAACTGTTAGAAATCAAAAAGAGGATGAGTGTGGAGGCAGGTGAGTCTCAAGATCAAGACACGTTATTGATGGGAGGCTTTTAGCCCACCTCCTTTTTAGAAAAGTTCACCCATTCACTGATTATTAATCAATCAGGGTAGATCTCCAGCTGTCAGGGACCCCCACTTTTCCAAGGTATTTAAGTATTTGATGATCTCTGTGGTCTTTGTCTTTGGTTACCAAGACAGACCACTGACCATTAATTTATTAATTATTTGCCAGCCTAATTAATAAATTAATCATTAATAATCCAGAAACTCTGTCGTAAAAGCATTAGGCTCATGCCCTTCAACCTCCCACATTGTTCAACTCGAGTGATCTGAGTGCAGATGGATTCTCTTGTCCAGAATGCTGGAGGCAGTTGAGTCTCATGATCAAGTCTCTCAGCAGAACAAAACATGCCACTACCAATATGGCCAGAGTACAAAGTACAGGGCAAATATGCCTTCCCTTCTGGACACTATCCTTCCTCTTGTGCAACCTAACGCATGAATTTTAAGGTTTGGTGTAATTTAGCACGATTGATTCACAGTGAACTTGTTATTCATTAAATCCCTCAGATCTTTTCTGGACACACTTAAAAAATAAATAAAAGCACTGACCCTTCAATTCCTTTAAAGAGTGACCATCTCGTGTGCATTTAAATATAGATTAGTTGACAAGAATTCAGTTTACACACAACTTAGCAGGAATTTAGCTATTCCCTCAAGTGAGCCAAAGGTATATATAGCATAAAACTTTATGGGTTTACTAATTCTAGGGAATCCGTATGTTTCTGAAGAGTTCTACATAAATAAAGCATTCAGAGAGGATCTCTCATTGTCTAACTGTCCTCTAACTGACAGATGGACTCTAAGAGTTTACTTCTTGCTTCCTCCCAGCTTTTTTCAAGTAGCTAATGATTTGCAGGGAACAATTCTTTATACTAGGGCTGCCAGGTAGACCCTTAGTATGAAAGCAACTTGATTTAATCCTACATTGATAACTGAGGCACATCCTGCGTATGATTCCTAATTGCCTAAATATGAAGCTATGTAAGTGTTCTGGAGTTAAAGGTTAACCTGGAGGACTTTATTAACCATCAGGTTTCATTCATACCACAGAGAATTCTTTTGTAAAGTGGAGTCTTTTTGCAATGTGAATAACTATCCACTAATTCATGATTTGTCTCTCTTTTTTTTTTTGGCATTGTTGTAGGACTAAGGCAATGCTCCAGAAAAGTCTCCCAGACTACTTTTGCCACCTGATAACTTTCTGCTTCCACAACCACAAGAAGAGACAACACTAGACAAAATCCAATGTTCTTTTCACTACATGATTTTAAACCTGAGAGTTGATAGGGAACTCAGAAGTCAATATCTGAAAACAGACATTCCTAGCACACCCAACAAAGGCACCAAGTCTTGTAGTGGAGACCTCCAGTGAGGGGGGACTCCATTACCCTTTGGGGTACTACTTTCCACTTTGAGACAGCTCCATTGGTTAGGAATTTTTTTTCTGCTATCAAATCTAAATTTGCCTCTTTGTAACTTCTATCTACTGCTCCCTGTTCTGCTCTTTGGGGCCAAGCAGAACAAATCCAATCCTTCAATAGGATGATATCCTTCAAACATTTGAAGGCAGTCAAGTCAAATTTTTTAAAGAAAATCATATTTTAAATGTAACTTGGGAGCTTTCTCAAAGGGATCACCCTATGAAGAACCCCTTTTGAGAAGAAAAAAATCCCCTCATAATTCTTTTTTTATAAATCTATATTTTCACATATATTATCAGGCTTTCTTAGGCTAGAATACCTCTAAATTAAAGCCTATGTCCCTGTGAGGACAATTGGGTCGAAAAAGCATCACTGAGCTGTCCAAGTTGACAGTGAAACTTGAACAACAACACTTCTTTCTCAGAGGAAAGAGAGTAGAAGCTGCCTTTACAAATGGTTCTCACTCATATCATCAATGCTGCGGGAGGCATTTCTGGCTGCTGTTATCAGACTCTCCAGCTGGGAAAAGCTGCTATATTTTTTTTTCTTCCAACAGATTTCAGACAGTTTTGAAGTCCAGTTACTAGAGATGCCTCAGTTATCACAAAATCAATGGTTGACTTGACTTTACATGTATAATGGATATTGTATTTCTTGCTTTCTTAATGAATGGGGGAGGGGTAGAAGGATGGAGAGAATTTAGAACTGAAAATAAAAATTCAAAAACAATTTTTTAATTAATAGTTGACCACATCCTATAGTTTAATGTTGACTTCACAGAGAACTCTGAGGAACATTTGCTAAAAGTGGCATGATCAGAATTCCATGGTCTAGGACCATCAATAGTAAACAATATTATTTATGTTGTTGATTGCCACCCAGATGAAATTAACTCTCCAAAGTTTATTTCAGATGACACATACCATATTAGTGCAAATACAGACAGCTCCCAAATATAGGTTACACTCATAAAAGGAAATAGCTTTGAAAGGACAATAATGTACATGACTACTAAAAACCAAAAATAATACCAAGGATATGTTTTATATAAGCCAGATTTGAGAACCAAAGTGCAACCTATATTCAGAACAATACAGCACTAAGTTATTTTTATAATGTGTTTGCAATGCAACCAATACCAAAATGCTGCTGGGTTCAAATATAACTCTCAGTTATCCAAACACACACATATACCCATGCGTGCAAGGGTACGTGCACACACACACACACACACACACACACACACACACACAGAGAAAAAAGTCTAAGTAAAGACTGAAAATTCCTTGAGGGGAGACCAGCTTTATAACCCAGGGACCAGTAGGATTAATTGCACTTAATAAATGTTTACTGGATGCTGATGAATAAAGTGCAATTCATTCTTTTTCTGTAAACCCAGATTAGAACTATCAAAGTACATTTATTTCTGGGACAGTACAACACCAAACACTGCAACATCTGGACATTTTTTAGATGAAGGAAACTACTTCTAAAATGAACTGTTTTGTTGCAATTAATTTATGAGGGATAATCTGGAAATCAGTAACCAAATCACAATCATAACTCAAAAACTTATCAGGTCAGCAAAACAAAGATGTAATGAAGGCAATTGTTTTTTGTGGTTTAATCATTTCAGTCATATTCGACTCTTTGTGACCCCATTTGGGGTTTTCTTGGCAGAGATACTGGAGGATTTTGCCATTTCCTTTCCAGCTCATTTTACAGATGAGGAAACAGGCAAACTGGGTTAAGTAGCTTGACCAAGGTCATACAGCTAATAAGTGTCTAAGGCCTTATTTGAACTCAGGTCTTCCTGACTCCAGGCCTGGCACTCTATCCACTTCACCACCTAGCTGCCTAATAAATGCAATTAGAAGCAGGTAAATCCTGAAGCCCAGGTCTGGCCGCTTCACTTCCTATTTATAACTCCGGTCTCTCCCTATCAGGAACAAATAGAAAACCCTGTCTGGTCCTCAAAGCCCTTCATATGACCTGGCCCAGGGGTGGGGAACCTACGGCCTCCAGGCCACATGTGGCCCTCTAGGTCTTCAGGTGAAGCCCTTTGACTGAATCCAGACTTTACAGTGAAGTCACATATGGCCTCATGGCCCTCCGGTGATCCTAGCCCCTTCCTATCTTCCTAGGCTTTTTGTATCTTATACCTATATCTCCTTCCCTTCCTCCCCTCATGGACTCTGTGATCCTGTAACACTGGCCTGCCTCTTGGCTAATCCTCCCACTAGACCCTCTCACCTTTGTCATTTTTGCTGGCTGTCCCAAATACCTGGAATTCTCTCCCTCCTCATCTCTGCCTACAGGCTTCCCTGACGTCCTTCAAGTCCCAGATAAAATCCAACCTCCTACAAGAAGCTTTTCTGGCTCTCCCTTAATACTAGCGTTTTCCCTCTGTTGATTATCACTGTGTTATCCTGTATATATCTTGTTTGTACATAGTTATCATGCTGTCTCCCCCACTAGACTGTGGACTCCTGGAGGGCACAGACTGGGTTTGTTTTTTCTTTTTTGCCTCCCCAGAATCTAGCACAGTGTCTGATACATAGTAAGTGCTTAATAAATAAATACTTGTTACCTCAGTCCTGGAACTATTAAGATACTAAAACAAAAAAGAAGGCAGTGAGTGATAAGGGCAGAATGGAGAAAAGAGCTTGAAATGCTCTGATAGGTATTGTACTCTTGAAGTACTACTGTTTCATTACTCTTTTTGAGGTCATGGTGCAAGCAGCTAAGTTTATATTGCATAGTTTTTCTGTGTATTCCCCGACACTGGCCAACATGAAGCCTTTATAAAATTATTTGGCTATTGGGCAGCTAGGTGGCGCAGTGGATAGAGCACCAGCCCTGAAGTCAGGAGGACCTGAGTTCAAATTCGGCCTCAGATCAAACACTTGACACTTACTAGCTGTGTGATCCTGGGCAAGCCACTTAACTTCAATTGCCTACAAAAAAAATAAAATATTTGGCTGTGTGATAGGACATCTGGAGTAATGTTTAATCATCTCTTGAGTAAACCCATTAAGCCCATTTCAGATGGGTTGAGATTTCAGTCTTAAGTACAAATGAAATAGCCTCTGAATACCAAGAGGAAAATAGCATCTCAGAGAATCTCAGAATCATACAACCTCCAAGCTAGAAGCCCAGGGGGTCTCACAAGCATCAGCACTGGAAGGATACACAAAGCATTTATTAAGCACTGTCCCAAGTACTGGTGACACACATAAAAGCAAGCAAATCCCTGTCTTCAAGGAACTTATATTCTACACCTTTCTGTTAACAATTGATACAAATAAGATTTTTCTGGAAATTTATTTTGTAAGGGTATTTTTTTGGGTGTTGGTTGGGAAGTATTTGACATGTCAAAACAAAATGCATCAATAAATTCAGAATAAAAAATGAAGAGAGGTGGAAAGAGAGAGGAAAGGAGAGAAAAAGGAAGGAAGGAAGGAAGGAAGGAAGGAGAGAAGTCAACAAGCCATTTATCAAGTGCCTATGATGTGTCAGGTAGTATGCTAAACACTAAAAACACAAAGAAAGGCAAAAATAGTCCCTGTCATAAAGGAAGAAAGAAAGATCACCTCTGCCACTTATTACTTGGGAATTTGGAACCTTGTCATAGTGCAGTGGTTTTCAAACTTTTTTTGATCATGCAACATCAGAAAAAAATATTTGAGCACACTCCTCATTATTTTATATTTACTAATTTACAAATTATGCACATGTACTAGCATACTAGGAAAATGTATGTTATAAAACTTAGAGCAAAAATAATTTTGAAGACATGAGGTAAAGATAAAATAATATCTGATCCTGGAGTCACTAGAGCCACTATAATTTATTGGGTAGATGTGTAAGATAAAGCTGCCCCTGGAACCTGGTTGGCCTCAGCTTCCCTGGCAGTTTCCTGACCATCTAGGGGCATGATAAGTGCCAGCCATGTGGAATCTGTGCCTCTCAGACTTGATGAGTTCCTAAGACCGTACCAGTTGCCATTCCCTGGTGACTCACTGACTAGGCATGTTTGGAAATGAGGGACACCTTGTTCACAGAAGCAAAGTACCAAGGTATCTTTGCAGAAACCACCTTTTTGTTGTGTTAGGGCAACATAAATCAACTTTGTTAAATATTATATTACTTTTGAGTGTTTCATTTCATCCCAACAACAGACCTGAATTAAGAAGGTACTTGCATTAGACATAGTGGGCAGGAGAGGGTATGTTGACATGGCCTTGGAGCTCACATCATGGTTGAATTGGGGGAAGAGTTGTACCAATAATGGAGGAGAGTAGGTTGATGGGATAACGGGACACTGCATGGCTCTGTCACCAGAACCCTCCTACTTATGTATGAGGAGTCTTTTCTGTGGGACAGGGAGCAAGGGCTCCTTCTCAGACTGAAGTATGAGCTTGGTAGATGCTGCAGGAGGCTACCCAGGAGGGTAAAGTAAGCATCCAGCATTCCCTAGCTGTTTCAAGCATGACTGAAAATAAAGTGGGTCAGCACATTCAGCCACTAAAAACAGAGCTCAGCCCAGGGGCAGCTGATGGAACCAGTAGCCTCCCAAGTGAAGGGATCTTTTCTGATGTGGGTGGGGACTGAGTGACCCCACCTAGGAATCTACCCTATGGTCTCTGACCTTCCTGCTGAGATCAGTCATGAGATGGGAGAAGGGAAGCTGACTTAGGCAAAGACTGGGGAATTCCAACCTTATACATCACTGCTCCCAGGAGGTGGAAGGGACTCCCTACCCTGAGAGAACAGGCTAGTGGGCAGAAAGTGGGAAGACATGCATAAGATAAAGATGTAGAAATGACAAAACTTGGCAAATAACTGGATATACGGGGTAAAGGAAAGTAAGGAGTCAAAGATTAATATGAGGTCTGTAATTTATCACAAAAGGGCAGCTAGACTGTGCAGTACTGGGTTTGAAATCAGGAAGACTCATCCTGAGTTCAAATCCAGATTCAGACACTTACTAGCTGTGTGACCCTGGACAAATCACTTAACCCTGTTTGCCTCAGTTTCTCATCTGTAAAATGAGCTGGAGAAGAAAATTGCAAACTCAAGTTTCTCTGTTATCTCTGCCAAGAAAACCCCAAATGGAATCACAGAGAGTTGGAAATGATATAAATGACCGAACAACAAAATTTATCACAACCCATCCATCTCTGCTCATCTTATATGACATGTTCTGTCCCGCCCAGAGCAAAAAGGGGAAAAGCAGGACCCTCATTCACTGGTCACTACCTACACAGGGCCCAACCTCCATAGGATAAGGGATACCAGTCAAAGCCTCTAGGTGATCTGGGGAACATGGGGTTGTAAAGCTGTGGGAAAACAAATTTTCCAGTAGGTATCTGAGTAGCAATTAAGTTTTAACAGCTCTGAGGACCTGGTTTTCACCTCAGAAGAGAAATCCTGTGAGATTGCAACATGGAAACAGAGAGGGAATGAAATGGAGGGTATTAGAGACTAAGAGTAGTTGTGGTTGTGTTGGAGACAAGCCCATGACTGGCTATTACAGGGAGGTTTGGATAGAGCCCATCTGTCTACCCTGTAATTGTTAATCACATATTCTTTGGAGTCAGGCCATGGGACCCTGGGGATCCCAGTGCCAACTCTGGAATCCACTTGCATAGTAGAAAGATTATTGGACTTGGCTTCAGAAAGACCTGGATTCCAACTCTATTTCATTTACTTGCTGGGTGATCCTGAATAAGACAATGTCTCTGAACTTCAGTTTCCTTATCTATAAAATGGGGATAACACCTACCTCATAGGATTGCTTTCAAAGAATATATGCAAAGCACTTTGTGAACCTTAAGGCACTATATAGTGCCATGTCTACTGCATACATCTATACTAATGTGCATTTGTTTTACTTTAGTTTCAACAGTACTGAAGATTAGCTACCCAGGACATCAGAAAAATCATCTTTGTTGTTTTAAAGTGCTAATGCACATGTTTATATTATACAGTCACAGGTTTTGGACTTGCCCCAGCTGATCTTTGAAAGAGATTGCAGGCAGTTTCAGCCGAGGGGAAAAATGTAATCCATGTTCCAAAAGTCCACTGGTATGGTATTCTCTCCTCACTGGTAGAGATCAGTGCCCCATACCTGCATGAGGAACAGGGTGAAGTTGTTGAGAGTAGGAGAGAAGACAGCTCATGTCTTTTCATTTTCTTGAGTTCTATAGTCACTTTGGGCACTTCTGGCTTCCAACTTAGAGAGAAAACGAATGATGCCAATTCCACTTCAGATTGCGAAAGGGAAAATGAGATTCTGGGAAAAAGCCAACACAAGAGGAGCTAGCAGTCTCCATCATGTGCCAATCCCCAAACTGCCTGTGGGTGAGATCTGAGACTCACTTTATTGAATGAGCTGAGTCATCTCACTTCCAATTGGAGATCTCCTTAATTTTGTATTATCTGATATATATTCTCCTATGTATACTTTCCTGATTTGTTTTACTATCAACTTGGATAAATGGGTTTCTTTGCTTTAAAAAAAGGCACTATATAAATGTGAATTATTATTATTATTATTATTATTATTATTATTATTATTATGCTGCCTCCTCTACTATATACACAGTGTAATACAATGGGAAAAGCACTGAACTAGAAATTAAAAGATCTGGTTTATAGTCCCATCCCTGCCACTTATTATGATGCTTATATGACCTTGGGCATGTCACTGTCATTTTTTTTTGATAGATAAAATATGAATGATAATAAAATCTGTCCTGCTTACCTAAAAAGGATTATTGCAAAGTTCGAATGAGATAATGTATGTGAAAGCACACTGGAAAAACTATAAAGCTCTATACAGATGTAAGAAAGTATTATTACTCAATCTCAAGTTCCTCAGGATAAAGGCATTTTATAGACTTGAAGTATTATGTTCTGTTCTTAGAACACCAATAAATTTGTGTTAAGAAAAACACAATAAGATGTATTGGCCAATTATATTACAATAACCTATTGGTGAGGAAATAAATCTCCTATTTATATGAGTGTGAATTATTACCACAACAGGGTAAATCTCTGGTTCCTTAGGATGTTCAAATAGTATACACCAAACCACTCTGTTTGCTGAGATCATAACTGACTTAATTTTATAGACTCATTTTTCTCCTTCATGTCCCATAACCAGTCAGCCTCCAAATGCTGCCCATTTTCTTTCAAAATAGTTTTCATGCCTGTCACTTCCATTTCTTTTCTACTGATGCCACTCTACTAAACCTTAAATGCTAAACATATATGAGTCCTCTTCCTCTTCATTATCATCTTCATCATTATTATTTATCTAAGGACCTCACCACGGCAGGACTCTATCACTGAAACAGTTTCATGGCTAATTTCAATCTTTCTTTTACTCCACTGCCAGATTCATCTTTAAAACATTATTCTATCATTTATTCTATCATGTCATTCTATCAATGATATTCTATCATTCTATCAAAAACTTTCAATGGCTTCCTATTTCCTAGCACATTGAGTTTAAATTACTTTGCCTTCACTTCCAATTCTCCCTTAACTTTTCTATCCAAATATTTCCCACTATTCTTCCACCACCCAGCTTGAGGCCCATTTTTGCCATGTGCTTCCCAATTACTCTAATCTTAATTTATTTCCTTTCTGTCACTTCCAGAAAAATGCTACATCCAAATTTATACTACATAATTTAGTACTTAATCATAATCTAATATTATTTGCTATTGTTTCATATGGGCCATTGTCATCCCAAAGAAATTATAAGGTCCTTGAGGTCAGGAACCATCTCTTACTTTTTCTGTACCACTACCATAGACAGCAAAGGAGTAAACACATTGTCAAAGTGCAATTATACTGGCTACTTGATTGACTGATTGTAATTTACTTTGGCCAGTCAAAATGCCATCATTTTCACTTAAAATTAAAAATAAAATTGTTTTTATCTCTGCTACTTAACAGTTCCTAAACCTTTAAACAGTTCAGAAGCAATTTCATATTGCTATGGTCTTTGTGGGTTTTATTTCACTCTTTAAATTGAATATACTTTTTTCAGTGAGAAAGAAATTATGAAAATCAAGCCTGTGGTATTATAGTTGAATGAATTTTCACTTATCATATTTATATAGTACCTTTTCCTCAAAGAAAAACGCAAAATAGAATATTTAAATGCACAAATAATAGCATGGCTATATTAATCAAAATTGTATATCTCTTAATGGATTAATTTGAGTCTTTATTTTGGAATTGGCTACAGTAAATAATCCATACATATTCATCTAGAGATATGAACACGTATGAAGGCAAAGTACTTTATTTATAGATCATATTATGTTACGCAAATTAAATTTAAAAGTTGCACCACTATGATTTGGGGATATCATTTGCCTGTTTGCCAGGAGTAGTTGGGTGCAGTTTTTAAAGCACAGACATAAGAATTTATGGGACAAATAAAAAGCAAGGGAAAAAAACCCCTTTATTCCATGATCTTATTCTTCATAAATTAGAAGTATCTATGACAAAGTATATAACCTTTGTGTCTGAGACAGGATACAAAGGGGAAGGATTCATGTAAACTTTGGAGGAGTTTTCTCATTCTATTGGGTCATACTTCCTACCCAGGAAACTTGGGAAAATATAAATATTGTGCCACTAAATATACTAAGACCAACATCCCACTTAAAAGCATGCAGTTTACAATTTTACAGAAGAAAATGTCATAAAAGGAAGAAAAACAGCACGTGTTCTTTCGCATGAGCAGGCATTATTCCCAAAGTTGAATTAAATTCCCCAGGATTTCTGGTAAAGACAGTTACAGCTTAAACTAGGTTATGCTAAATAACTCCTAAATAAAGATTTTTTTTAAAAGAATTGGATGAAGCAATGATCAACAAAACCGAAAGGAAAAACCAGTAAATTCCTCCATCCAGTCAAGGGCTATATAAATCTCTACTTAAGTATAAACTGTCATCATTAATATTATTAACACAAGAAGAAAGCCAGAATCCTGTGGGCTTCGTGGTTGGGGGCTCACCAAATGGTTCTGGAATCAGTCACAATCTCCAGTAAACAGGGTCTGAAGCCAGCAAGATCTCAGTCAGCCTATAGGAGCCACACCAAGGGACAAAGCCAGACCCCAGTAGGTCACTATTCAAAGAAATGCTGCAAAGGGACAAGGATACTGTCCATGTACCTTTGGGCCTTCCAGAAAGCCTAAAGCCAGTTGATCTGGGTTGATCCTGTTGCATCTTATTCCCCTTCCCACAATCCAGTAACTCTGGTCTTCTAGCTGTTCCTCACATAAGATATTCCACCTCCCCATTCCATGTATTTTTATTAGCTGTCCCTTATGTCTGGAATTCTCTGCCTCCTGGGTTCCCTGGCTTCCTTCGGATCCCAGCTAATATCCTACCTTCTACAAGAAGACTTGCCCACTCCCCCTTAATGCTGTTGTCTTCCCCCTGAGATTACCTCCAACTATCTATCTATCTATCCATATACATACACACACATATATCTTATTTGTACATAGTTGTCTGCAGGGTGTCTATCCCATTAGACTGTGAGGACCTTGAGGATAGGGACTATTTTTGCCTTTCCTAATATCCCTAGCACTTAACACGGTACCTAGAACATAGTAGATGTTTATTAAATGCTTATGGATTTGACTTGATATTACATAAATTGTTTTTAGGAATAGAGAAAGAAAGTATCCTTCTAAACTCCCTCTGAGACAAATAACGTTCTGATGCTCAAACTGTCAAGGAAGCAATTTGGAAGTATACCCAGAAAGTCACTAAATTGTTCATATCCTTTGATTCAGCAATATTACTATTATGTATATACCCCAAAGACATCAGAGACAGAAGGAAAGGGCACAGATTTACAATTATATAAAAGAGCACAGATTTACAAATAACTACAGCTGCATTTTTTTAGCGAAGAATTGGAAACTAGGTATCATCAATTGGGGAATGGCTGAACAAGCTGGAGAAGGGAAGGGGAAAGAGGATGGGAATAAGCATTTATGTAACACCTATTATGTACCAGTCACTGTTCTAAGTGCTTTTTTATAAATATTATTTCATTTGGTCTTCATAACAACCCTGAGAGATTGGTACAGTTATTATCCCCATTTTACAGATAGGGAAATTGAGGTTAAGTGACTTGCCCAGGGTCGCACAGCTAGTAAGTGACTGAGGCCAGATTTGAATCCAGGTCTTCCTGACCCCAGGCCTAGTATTCTATCCCCTGTGCCACCAGCTGCCTTTGCAACTCCTTCTTGCACCAAAAGGAATGACAAATATGAAAAATTCTGATAAATTTAAGAAGATTTGGATAAACTGGTACAAAGTGAAATAAACAAAAGTAGGAGAAAATTTGATAAGATTACCACAATAATGTAAACGTAAACAACTTTGAAAGACTTCATGACTTTGATCAATGAAGTGAACAGTCATGATCTCAGAAGACTGATGATCAAGCCCACCATCTACCACTTGGCAGAGGGAAGGATGACGCACTCAAGGAGCAGAATGAAATATTTGTCAAAGGTGACCAAAGTGGTGATTCATTTTGCTCAACCACACTTATTTGTATAAATGGGGGGTTTCTATTGGAAGGGTGAAGATGAACTAGTGGATCGTGACAGGGATGCAGAGAAAAAATAGGCAAGAACCTCAATAAAACATTAGAAAACACATAGTGTAGATAAATGAATGCAGAAGGAAACAAAAAATTTCAGAAGGGGGTATAAACAGAGCAATTCTGTTATTACCATGCTAAATTTAACATATGCTTTAGATACAGCTCTTTTCCATTCTTCATATGCTAAAATGTTCATATTTCTGATGATTGTTAAATTCATAATAAAAAAAAAAGAAAATTTAAAAAGCCAAATAACAACAAAAGAAATTAATAATGATCTCTGGGCCACAAGCATCATGAGAAATCAAGTCTTGGGGATTATTCTCAGCTATAGTCCTAAAAACCCAAAAGTTTTTAATAGATACATAGTAGGCTGGAAAGAGCACTGACTTTGGAATCCGATGACCTGCTTTCAAATCTTGTCCATATCACTACTTGTATGTCTTCAGACAAATCACTTTTCTCTGGGATTCAGTTTCTTCAACTGCAAAATGAGATTAGAGTAGATGGCCTCTAAAATTCCTTCCGACTCTATAAATAACCACCCAATTACCTAAGCTTTAATAACCTAGAAAAGAACAAATCTTATAGAGTACTTCCTTGTTTATATTTGCATTAATTATAGAGTATTTCATTGTTTGTACTTGCATTAAATCATCATCTTACCCAGAGCAGAAGACTCCTCTACTAGGTCCCATTGAGACAGCGCAACTCTATCTCTTCTGTGTTCAAAAGGCTTGTACTTCTCTCCCAAAGACATTCCAAGCAGTCCAAAGGTTGGGAGCAGACAGAGCCCTGAAGGCAGGAAAGGTATAGGACTGGAGGCTGTGTGGGTGAAATACTGCTCCCCTATGCTGAATGTCTGAGATGAACTAATGCAGGATGATGTTCCATACTTACCTGAGATTTCCAAAACATTTAGACATTTTTATAATTGATCCCTAGATCCCAGACTTTTGGTACTGTGGGATCCATCTCTTGGTTACTCAGAGATGATACTTTAAAAAAAAAAAACTTTTCCAATTACTTCTTCCTCCCCCCAACCCCCTCACTGGAATATCTGATACTTTTTCAAATCTCTAATGTGTGTGTTCTTGAGGGGAGAGGGAAAAGAAAGAAAGAAAGAAAGAAAGAAAGAAAGAAAGAAAGAAAGAAAGAAAGAAAGAAAGAAAGAAAGAAAGAAAGAAAGAAAAAAGAAAGAAAGAAAGAAAGAAAGAAAGAAAGAAAGAAAGAAAGAAAGAAAGAAAGAAAGAAAGAAAGAAAGAAAGGAGGGAGGGAAGGAGGGAAGGAAGGAAGGAAGGAAAGAAGGAAGGAAGGAAGGAAGGAAGGAAGGAAGGAAGGAAGGAGAAGGAAGGAAGGAAGGAAGGAAGGAAGGAAGGAAAGAAAGAAAAAGAAAGAAAGAAGGAAGGAAATAAGATTCTTACCACCATAATGGAGTCAGAGTTTCTACTAATAGTTTTTTGGGGGCAGTAATGTTTTTGATCAATAGAACTCAGGGAGTTGGAGCAAACACAAGAACAGGTCGAGTTTGTTTTGTGAGCAGGTGTGTGTGGGTGATATAATCATCAAACTTCAGTCTATTATTCAAAATTTTTGTGATTATAGATTTCAATCAGGGTAATTATCTGTTGCACAAGATGTAGTTTAGACATGCATTGTTGATAGAAAGAAATAGAAAAGTGATTTGTAATGTATGCCTTGAAATACAACACCAACTTTAACGCCAACACACATTCTCTTTCTATTAAAACATATTCTACCTTGAAACTTCTAGAGGGAGGTAACAATCAGAGCAATTCCAAATACTGGTCTTTCTCATGTTCTTTTCTACCCTTTAAAAAAGAAAGCAACTTAATCCATCACTAGCCAAGGAAAGCACATTCTTCTGTTCTACTCAAATTCCTTCATTACTTCAAATGAACTGTGATATCATTAGTATAAATACTTCTTCAACCAACTCATATCAAAACCTCTCCTGCTTCAGAAGATAGTTTCTTTGTTTGCTCTAGCTAAAAAACATCATGTGATGGCCAACCTTCTGTTAACTCATTCAGAAGGAACAAGGCAATTAGGTGACAGAACGAATAGAGCACTGGACCTGGAGTTAGGAAGATGTGATTTCAAATCTGGTCTCAGACTCTTACTAGCTGTGTGACCCTAGCAAGTCATTTAACCTCTCAGTTTCCTCATTGTAAAATGGAGATAATAATAGCACCTACCTTCCAGGGTTTAGTGATAAAATTAGGTGATATTTATATAGCACTTTGTAAACCTTAAAGGTGCTATATAAGATCTAGCTATTATTATTATTATACCTACACTAAGTTCCAAGAACTGTGTAGAGGAGACAAAGGCCAAAAAGAAAGAGTTTCATGTCCTCAAGGAGCTTACATTTTATTGGGAAGAAACAACACAAACACAGCCAAGTAAATACAAACTGCATACAAAATAATGAACTTTGCTAGGCCGGTCCTCAAAATGATAGGCATTATCTGGCACCGGGCCTGGATGCTTAAAGCTTTTCCCACTTGGTAGGCTCTGTCAGAACATACCCTTTGCTGGTAGAGCCTGTAAGAACCCAAGGGCCACCTCCACACTAAGGTGAAGCATAGGAATAGTACCTTAGCAGAAGATTTAGATACCTACCTGCACAAAATACCTTTGCTACACTTAGCCTTTCCAAGGTGTTCTATCACAACCAAGACATTTTATACATTTTAAAAATAATTTTGGAAACAAATTCCTATTCAAACAATCACAAGAAGTACACAGAAAAGGACTAATTCCTGTTTCAAACCTGTATTTTTTCTTTGAAGTTGGCAAATTTTCTACTTAAGTGCACCCAACCACTATGGCCATCTCCACTCAGCCTAGTGATTCACCAGGAAGTATGCCATTGAATGACAAGGAGATGGAAGAAAAAGACTCTTATCCCTTTAGTTACTTTCTTTTTTAAAAAAAAGTTTTATTAAAACTTAAATACATAATAAGAAAAGAAAAAGAAACATATTATAAACTCACTTATTAAAATAAATATAAAAGAAAAAAGAAAAAAACACAATGTCCACAGCAAAACATGAAAGAGGATTCAAAATACATAGCAATAAATTGTCATTTCAAGAAAGCCTATATATTAAATACTATGCATTGTGTTGAGAGCTGCCCATCTTTTCTTTGCTTCCTTATAGGTTTTCTTTTGTTCTCTGTTGTTCACTTCCTACTTTGCTCTATGTCCTAATTAATGCCTTAAGTATGAGCATATTGGGCTTGTGAACTAATTTATGTCAGAGACATTGCTCAGACAAGTAAATAAATAAATCACTAAGGTACAATAGTCAATAAACAAGCATTTATTAAGCACTCACTATATTCCAGTCACTGGTCTGAGTACTGTAGATACAAAGAAAAGTAAAAACAGTCTCTGCTCTCAAGGAACTTACATTCTAATGAGGGAGAGAATTTGAAAACAAATGGGTATTACAAGACACATGTAAAGTAAACAGAAGGTCATCTTAGGGGAAAGGAGTACAATAGTATCTCTACCTATTTTTTCAGCCCTTTCATGACAAAATTTAGTCATTGTAAATAGTGATAGAAATATTAAAAAGAGGACGAAAAGGACATGAATAAAATACTTAAAAATACACAGGAGAAAAGCAGTTCAGAAGGGTACCCAAGCAGCATGATTTTGTTAATACTGGGTTAAATTTAACATATTTACAGCTGGAAAGACCTAAAAGGAAAAGAGACCTAGAAAGACTAAATATGATTTGCCCAAAGTCACACAGGTAGAATAGCGGCAGGATTCAAACCCAAGTCATCTGACTTTAAATCCTGCACTCTCTTTTAACTGTACCTAGCTGTCTCTTCAGTCTCTCAGAACTGACCCTATTCCCCAAATTCACTGTACTTTTTAAATTTTGCACCTTTTCTCAGGATGTTTCCTCTGCTATAAAACTACCTTTGGACATCCTACTTATCCTTCAAAGCCCAGATTAAATGCAACATCCTCCATGATACCTTTCCTGATTTCTCCCAACTGAAAGTGATCTGTCCATTCCAAGCATCCTCTAACACTAGTTTTCACCACTCACATAATGTAGAAATATATTACCTTATATTAGGGATATTTTTATATGTTTTATCTCCTTTACTAGACTTTAAATTCCCTGAAGTCAGAAATGGTCTTGTCCAACTTTACATCCTTCATAGTGCCTATCATACAGCAGAAATTCAACATTTGCTAAATTAATATTCTGTTTGTTTGTTTTGGGGGGAGGCAATCTGGGTTAAGTGATTTGCCCAGGGTCATATAACTAGTGTCTGAGGCCAGATTTGAACTCAGGTTCTCCTGACTCCAGGGACAGTGCTCTATCCACCGTGTCACCTAACTGCCCCTGAATTAATATTCTTTGTATCTGGTAAGTGTATTATTAGCCATCAGAACCAAGTAAGAGCATAAAATAGCTCCAAACATAGTACGACTTTTATTTTAGACAATGGATTAGATTTTAGAAACCAACTATCTGGCACTGTAAATTTTACCAAAACAAATTCCTGGTACGCAACTTGTACTAGTAAGTTCTTTGCTTTCAAGGATGTGTTACACAGTCAGATACTACAGGAACTATGAACAGCTCTTTCTCCATTCACTAAAGGTTTAACTAAAAAAAATAAAAGCAGATATCAGAATTTTTTTGAATATATAGCAAGGATAGTTGTGTAGTAAAAGGAAATTATCAAGTGAAGCTGTGAAATACTCTTTCCTAGGGATTTTTGAGAATAGAACTGATAACTACGTGTTTCTGGAAGTAAATTCAATCCTATCCAGAGCCAGAAGAATGAATCCTAAAAAGCTGTAAAATTTCTTCTCAGCACCCAAATTCTGTGATTTTCTCAGAAGGAGTTTAAAGCCCGTAAGGCCATGTGTACACTCTGTTCCAGCTTACTCCCTCAGTTAGAAACAGGTCATTAAAGAGGAGTTAGAGCTGTTCCAGGTACATTTCTGAAGACAGTATCATAGACAAAAACACTCCCAGAAAGCTTCTCTTGGTGCCAGTCAGAAAAATAAAGGCCAGAGCAGCCTGACCCAGTAGGTCAATTCTTACTTTCTTACGGTTTCTTTGTAAACATCTGTGCAATCCAAAGATATTACTGGCTAATATCCTCCCATTGGGTTTATAGTTTTGTTAGTCCTCTAATTAACAAGGTCTGCCCATCAATTTTATTTTATTTTTAGCTTTCATCTAAAAAGTTTTAATGATCTCTTTTGTTTTTTACATCATAGTCATTTTCAGATATAACCGTCCCCAACACTCCCACTACATCCTCTCCACCTTCCTTCAATGAACTTTAGCTCATCACAAAGACAAACAAGATGGTTTTAACCAAATAATAACAAGTGAGTTGATTAAGCAAAACAAAGCAAAACAGCAACCACCTCTGACAATATATACAAAATTCTGTACCCACAGTCACCCACATCTCCAATGTAAAGAAGGTTGACCATCAAGTTTAAAAGGTGCTCAAAAAGAATGTTGTTGTTCTGGAAGTTCCAATGTATGATTTCTGTCTCTAATGCCAGATCATTGTTTCTTTTCTGCCTCTCTTTTACCGTAATAGCGATAGACAACATTTATCGAATGCCTTAAGCCTAATGAAGTGCTTGTGTACATGCACTATCTCATCTGATCCTCACAACAACCCTAGTACAAGTATTGTTACTGCCATTTTACAGGTGAAGACACTGAGACTCAGAGAAATAAAGTAGCATTTCCCAAGCTATGCTGTTCAGTTGTCTCAGTCATGTCCGACTCTTCATGACCTCATTTGGGGTTTTCTTGGCAAAGATACTGGAGTGGTTTGCCATTTCCTTCTATAGCTCATTTTACAGATGAGGAAAATGAGGCAAACATGGTACAGTGACTTGCCCAGGGTCACAGAGCTAGTAAGCATCTAAGGTCAGATTTGAACTCAGGAAGGTAAGTCTTCCTGACTCTAGGCCTGGCACTCTACCCACTATGCCACCTATCTGTCCCCTAAAAGAATAAGGGAATAAATACTAGCTGAGGTAGTTTTTACTTCTATTCATTCATATAAATATAAATATTTGAAACCAAGCTCTTAAAATATTCTTATTTTGTAAAAATAAATATTTAGTGTATTGTTAGTATCAGTTAACTAGAATGTTGTACAAACTTTACTATAACCTAAATTTTTTGTAACATGGCAAAGGAAAAGAAAACTATGAAAAGATAAAACAGATAATGTAAATAGGCTTTGTTAACTACATCAACAACAGTTGAAAAATACTTTTCACGTAATTAGTTCTGAGTAGCAATATGCTGGTAAATGTTTAACAGCCAGCTCTGCAGGGGGGAAAAGGTATGCACAATACACCCTCAAGTTTATTCTGCATTATTAACCAGTTTGAACTGGTTCCAGCACACCCTTGGTTCTAACCATTAGAATTTTATGTAAAAAAAATTGTTTTTAATTATGTTTATTGAATAACCTATTAGCAACGTTGTACTAATAAGCATTTAATAGCTGACTCTGTGGAGGGAAAATGTGCTCACCACATACTTTTAAATTTAATCTCCATTATTAACATTTTCTCCATCATTTAAAAAAATTAATAGTATTTATTTTTTCCAATTATACATAAAGATAATTTTTAGCATTCATTTTTACAAGATTTTGAGTTCCAAATTTTTCTCCCTCCCTCTGCTTCTCTCTTCCTAAAATGATAAGTAAGTTGATATAGGTTATATATGTGTAATCATGTAAAACATATTTCTATGTTAGTCATAGTTGTGAAAGAATAAACAGACCAAAAGGGAAAAAAAATCATGAAAAAAATAAAGTAAGTGAAAATAGCATGCTTCAATCTGCAGTCAGACTCCATCAATTCTTTTCTGGTATTTTCCAGATAGTATTTTCCATCATGAGTCTTCTGTAATTGTCTTGGATCACTGCATTGCTGAAAAAAGCTTAGTCATTCATAGTTGATTATCACACAATGTTGCTGTTACTGTGTACAATGTTTTCCTGGTTCTGCTCATTTTACTCTGCATCAGTTCATACAAGTCTTTCCAGGTTTTTCTGAACTCTGCCTGTTCATTATTCATTATAGCACAATAGTATTCCATTACATTCATATACCACAGCTTGTTCAGCCATTCCCCAATTGATGGGTAGCCTCTCAATTTCCAATTTTTTGCCACCATCTCCACCATTTTCTTAAATCCAGACAATCAACAAATACAATAAAGATCTGATTTGTAGCATTTCCTGATTTCTAAGGCAAGAAATGTTAGGTAAACATTAAAAATTGAATGATTGGTTCTTTCAACCAGTTAGAGCTGGCTCCAGCATACTTTTTCCTATAGGAACTAATGAACACTACTCTGACTTGAAACTAAGAACCAGGGCAAACTTTTATTGGTGAATCTTTGATCTCATCAAGGTGGTTGTTGATCAGTATAGATTGCAGTTTATCCAAGGTCTTTTCATCCTGAATAGCTCTTGTCCACATCCTTCTACATTCTCCACAGAGATATATCCAACATTCTGAAAGACTTCATTTAGGTCTTTCACATCGCATAAGTACCACTGCAGCACTTGAGTATTGATCTGTTATCCCTCAGTTAGCTAGCATGTACATAGGCAAAAACATACCTACAAACCTCCTATCCTAATCATTCACTTTCTGGATGATATTTTAGGCCACTTCTTGCACAAAAGAAATTGGTGGCAATATGCTGCTTAAAACTTATTATGTATTTCTACATTGGTTTTTGGGTTACCCACAATTTGGATTCTATAAAAACTGTGGCATCCCTTTGTTTACAGACTGATCACATCACTAAAAGAATATCAGTGTTCGAAAAAAAAAAATGCAGAATAAGGGAGCATTGTAACATAGTACAGCTTAGGATCACAGAAAAAAAAAATTATATAATGTCCCAGATGCAATCTAGTTTGTTTTCTTCCTCATAGACAATTCTTGTCTACCCCAATCTGTCCATCTGCAGTAAATATCCGAGATTTATGTATTGATGGAGTAATTCAATGGGCTGCCTATCCAGTTTCATGTCTAGAGAACAGGTATTTTCTATCCATTTGGTTTTTCCTATATGGATGATTAATCTTATTTTTTGAGTGCATCTCATTGAGAAGGTCCCTCATCTTTTGGGATTTGGTACATGTTAACCAAAAAGAGGAGCATCTGGAATACTTTGTCACCTATAGGATATCCCTCTTCCATTTGGACTCTGTGCTGGACATACTACATGACACTGGTAAACACCTATGGTATGTATAAGTATCTTTCTTTTATGCCTTGTTTAGGGGCAGCTAGGTGGCACAGTGGAAAGAGTACCAGCCCTAGAGTCAGGAGGACCTGAGTTCAAATCCAGCCTCAGACATATAACACTCACTAGTTGTGTGACTCTGGGCAAGTCACTTAACCCCAATTGCCACACACACACACCCCCAAAAAAGAATTGTCTTTTATGCCTCATTTGATATTGATAATCAGAGGTTGGATAAAAAAAAAAGTCATGACTAAGGTTGTCAAGGAACTTTGTATAATCGTAACGTGTGCATAGGAAACAATCTGTTGGAATTATTTGTGCCTATGTGGTGCTACCAAATCACATGCTTTCATAAAATAATTGTCAAATAATAAACACAATGGAATCTTATATCCTGCACCTTTCAGCTAATTATGTGACTAAAGATTTGATCTGTTGTAGAAAATCATTTGTGAAAATCTACCTGTTACCTTCTCGTATTTTCTTCAAGGATACCTTTTACACACATGAAGATGATTCTCACTAAGATTTTATAAAGATGATAAATTAGTCATGTTGGTCAGAAAATATAGATGTCCTAATTGTGAATTTTTAGTAATGATACAATTCATGATTTTAAAAATAATTTTTGGTATCTTGACAGCTTTTAGATATCTTAAAATTTGATTCTTCAATACTTAAAGAATTTTGTCACATCCAAAAGTATATCTTCTACATGTATTTGATCTAATCTAGCCACTTTCTCCAGCATCATTTCCTAAAGTGCCATTTAGCTTACTCATATAGCAATCAGAAACTGGTGTTAGATTCTAAATTTATTTTATAGTCATTTATGATAAAAACTGATGTCTCTAGAAATGTTGGTACATTTTTTCTATGCTTTCCTCTGTTTGTTGACCTTCTTGTTTCATCTACAAATGCTCTTGGGATGATCAGTTTATTTGGACCTCTTGCAAAACTTTCTACATATTCATTTCCCCCCTCGTTGCCCTACACAGTGGGTGGAGCAATATTTTCTGTAAGCTTCCATCAACCTTGTCCATAAGGTTTTGCAAATTAATTTATACTATGAACTAGTTTGACTGCCATATCTCCACTTAGATCAAGAGCTGCTGGCTAATAATGTTTCTAGATTCCTTTGGCCTCTTCATTATAGTAAATGTTCCCAAAACATAAACATCTGTAGGAAATGATAATTGGTATAAATGCATTTTATCTATCTCCCATTTTTTTTGCCATGAATGGCTATTTGAATATACCAAATTAGAGCTATTGCTATTGTGCATCATGTCATCTTTTCATATTTATCTTCTAATTTGGTGTTGATTTTTACATTTGGTCTAACTGGTCAATGGTCTCACTGTACAGAGATAGCTAATTCCAAAAATAGGTCCTACCAGTCAATAGTCAACATTATGTTTTTCTGATATTGTTCAGTGTTCTCCATGTCTTGTGCCTCTAACTCATTTCCAGAAGGAAGAATTCATGTTACCTAGTCAACAGGTTTTCTTAGTAATCTACACACCTTCCACCTTCATTTTAAAATCTCAAACTATATTTTCCAATATATTTTTCACAACTCTTTTCCTCTTCCCACCTTTCCACTGAAATCACTGGACTCCAATGGCTTCCTCTTGCCTCTAGAATAAAATATTTTCTTTTCTGTTTAGCTTTTAAAGCCTTATACAATCTGGCCTCACTCTATCTTTCCAGATTCACAAATTATTTCCTCTACTACAGTTTGGCTGCAATTCAGCCAAAATTGGCCTCTCTTCTCATGATTCCTCATCTCTCATCTCTATGCCATTGCAGTGAACCTCCCATATATATCTGAAATGCACTCCAACCTCACCTTTGCCTCATAGAGTGCTTCTTTCACTTTAAGATTTAGCTTAAGCACCATCTTCTGCAGGAATCCTTTCTTAATTCCCTCAAATACTACTGGCCTCCCTCCCAAACTATCTTACATTGACTTGCTTTGTAAATATTTGGTTTTATTCAATATAATTCACTTTATATTTATGTTGTATATATTTGTAAATGTACTTGTCAACTCCTGCCTCCATTAAAATGTAAGTTCCTAGTCAATATAGATTATTTCATACTTTGTACTTGTATCCCTAGCATCTAGCACAGTGCTTAGGATAGTAGGCTCTTAATAAATACTTGATTGATTGACACCAATCAATTGCCTTGGTGTGAAGGATTTTGCTAAGCTCTCCACAGAATTTCTTCAAACTTGGCAATATGTATTGGTACAAAAACTGCAATTATATTTGGGGTGGTCTTTGTGTTTATGCTCATCTAGAGCCCTGCAAGATGACACAGACCCACACGAACATGCATCTTCCAATGATGAACCTCATCTATCTTAACTAGGTTGGCCTTGGACAGCAGACACTTCCGGCCATTAGGACTGCCACAAAATGTCTGCTGTGTTGCTTCACTGTGGTAGAGATATGACCCTAGTTTCTTCAATATTATACCAATGAAGCACTGCTTTTGGCAGATTCTATCAAGTTTAAAAGGCTTTGAGTATGGTCCTGACAACAGACTAACTTCAGTTAGCATATAAAAAAATAGAGGATGTTTAATTGTATTTAAAATACTAACAAAGTCTAATAGAAGTTGATATCTTTGGCTAGAGATTTAGGACAAAAATACAAGTCACAGGAAGTTACCTCTAACTTATATCATTTCACAATACAACCAAATCCTACCATCAAGTCACAAAACCCTACTACAAAATAATTACATTTTTAACATTTATGACACCCTTCCTATGGAATGCATTGTCCCCAAAATGTTGTGTCACTATTATTGCAGTTTCCTGGAACTAGTTAAGAACATTAGGTAGGGTATGCCATTAATTGATTGGAAGACTGACAACAGAAACAATAATATTCCCACAAGGATATAGGGGTGCTTAGGACAAGAAGGGGAAAAAAGGACAAACATCTGTATCCATGGGCTTTAGAGGGGACATGGCTGCCCACAATTCTACAGACCTATTTAAGAGTGACAGAATGTATTTCCAGGGTTGATATTAGCAGCTTTATTTCCTTTTTTGGCAGTATTACTAAAACTAGCAGATGAGGGGAATGCTGTAGGAATAACTTAACTAGATTTTATTAAAGCATTTAATAATGTATCCCATGCTATTTCTGTAGGGAAGATGGAGAGACGTATACTAGGGGACAATAAAATTAGATGGATTTAGAACAGATTGGACAGTAATATTCAAAAGAGGATCTATTTAATAGTTCAATGTCAACATTATCACAGGGTCATCAGTATTAACATATTGGTTAATGACTTGAATAAAGTCATTTATTGATGTTGATGGTATGTTGATTATTGATATTGATGGTATATTCATCAGATTTCCAGATGTGGGAATACATGGTCATGAATTTGAACAAGAACAGACTAACCAAGATACTCAAATACTCCTATCACTGAAACAGAATGGCCTAGAGAAGCCATCATCACAGGCAGTGACAGAGAAGGTACCTGGCAGGAAGAAGGCTGAGGAAGAGCCATCAAAGCAGCAGAAGGAAGGGCCATTTGATTATGGTATGGTGACAAGGGAGATATAGCAGAGGAATTCTGAGCATGAGCTCAGGACTGAACTTTAGGACCAAACCACATGAGCCAAGTATTGGCCAATCAATTCCTTCACTTGTACTTTCTATCATCCCTCCTAGGCTTTTTGAATTACAGCTGAGTCTCATACAGCTGAGAAATTTAGGTGATATAAAAAAATATATATATCAATAAAATTTTATTTTTAAAAAAATAAAACATTGGTAACTTGGAAAGGGAGCAATTTCAGTTTAATGATTAGGTCAAAAGCCAAAATTCAAAGGGTTGAGAAATGAGAAAAAAGTAAAGGCAAGAATTCTTATTATTCAATTTATGATATGCAATTAGATGGACAGCCCATAGAACTAAATCTTGCATGGATATTACAAATGGACAATTAAGTTGAGCCTAGAATTGAACAGGAGAAGGAAAATGAAATGGGTTTGTCTTTCAAAATTCAAAAAATGCTTTTGACACACCCAAGCTTCACCTTAAACAGAGTAATCTTTTTTAAACTAATATTCTTCCAAAGATGCTGTATGGAAGAGAGTTATGAAATCTTATTTCATAATGAGAATTAAAATTGAATTTCTAATTGATTTTTCTATTGCCAAAATAAGTGAACATTTGAACTGAAAACTGTCTTTATTTCAGTCCCTAAAAACATTATCTACTAAAGTTTAAATCATAGAACTTAAATCTGCATTGAGTAAAAGATGAAATAAAACATCCTTACTTCTAGATTGCTATATTTCCCTAAGTTGGGAATAGGACTGCTTATGTTGTGCGACAAAGCATATTTCCCATTTATGAGTGGAACCCTTTGGGGAAATGGCCTTTAAAACATGAAATTTCATTTATAAATGAATTGGTTAGAGAACCTTGGGCTTTTAATTTCAAGTACACTCTAGAGAGCCATGCTTTCCAACACATGGGCTACAACTATCAGAGTTACTGGAATAGATCAACAGATCATATAAATAAGTAAATTTACCTTCTAGAAACTAAAATGTCTTATACGTATGTGACACCTAATAAGCATGGCCAGACAAAGGACTTCAGTGGGGCAAATATTTTAAATGGCAGCTGGACATCTTGGGAATTGAAGGCATCATTCTTCATCCCAGGATATCTTGCTGTCATTCAAAATATGTCCCAAAATATTTATCCTGAGGGACCCCATTTGCAGAATATTATGCATGTGTATTGATATTTTCCAAATTATGTATATACTTGTGACAAATTTTTAAAAGTTTTACTTTTTAAAAAATTAAAGTTGAGGGTCATACAAAAAGGCATTAGCTAGGTGGTGCAGTGAATAGAGCACCAGCCCTGGATTCAGGAAGACCTGAGTTCAAAACCAGCCTCAGACACATAACATGTACTAGCTATGTGACCCTGGTTAAGTCACTTAACCCCATTGCCTAGCCAGAAAGAAAAAAGAAAAAGAAAGGAAAAGGCATTAGAGAGATACGAGTAGGTAGGACCTATAATTTCCTTGGCATCAGGAAGTCCTGATGATGCAATTTCCTCTACCAATAGAGGTCAGTACCTGCTCTGCAGCTTGTAGTCTTAGACAGTTACCTGAGGGCACTAATGTTTCCTGAGTGACCTTTACTTGTTCAGTCACATAGGCAGCTTAGTGAGAGCATTTTGCAAACTTTAAAGTGCCATATAAATATCATAGCGTTCTAAAGTTTGCAAAATGCTTTGCACTAACCAATTGCAGTCAAAGAGTAGGTAAACCCAAGAGCCCCAGAAAATGTCCAATTCCCCCAGAGCAGGGATGGGAAACCTGTGGCCTTGGGGCCACATGTGTCCTTGGGTGAGGCCTCTCGATTGAGTACAAGTTTTACAGAACATATCCTCTTATTAAGGGGATTTGTTCTGTGAAGTTTGGATTCAGTCAAAGGGCCACACTTGAGCACCTAGAGGTTCCCTACCCCTGCCCCAGACCATTGGCTCTGCTTGCAACACATACCCTTAACCCATCATGTAGGGAATCAGCCTTTGTGAAGACGGTATCTGGCAACAACCTCTGCTAGCCACCTCAACAGCTAAAGCTACGGAAGACCAGAAAAAGTCCCTGGCACTGTTAAATTGTTCAATGTCAGAAATTAGCATTATTTTCAATATCTTTACTCCACATCCAGCGCTCTATTCACTATTCAATAACTCACTCTTCTACAGTATATTAAGGGAACAGGACATGATGAAGAAATCCAGGGGAGTTGTGTAGTGGGAAACGAAGAGATGGCTAGCCAAGCTAGCCTGGTTACCCTCCTTATGGAGGTTCTAGGAGAAGCACACCAATAAGAGGGAAGAGTCCCGGCAGAGGGTACTTCCCATTCATAACTTCCAGAGCCGAAGTGATCTTCCAGGATGAAGTTATTTCTGAGACATTGGTGGAAAAGTTCATCAGAGTGTGGCCTGATGGGAAATAAAATACTAGATCCTCTTCCAGCTTGCTAGCATCTACCAAAGCTTATATTCTACAGGAATCCATGACTTTAACAGAGGAATCAAATATTTTGTACTATTTTTTTTTGGCAGGGGCAGGATGTTTATGTATGTGAAATCCCCCTACTATACTAAAAGTTCCATGAGGACAGGGACTTAGCTAAACCTTGCATCTTCCCCTAATCCAGTGTGGGAAAGATTTAGAAATTAGGGCTTCCACAGCAGAACAGGGTAATTCTGAGGGGGACTTCCAAGATCTCACAGATAGTCCCTCAACCAATTAGAAAGTGCCCCAAACACTCTGCAAAACGACTTCTTCCTTAAGACAGAGCCCTAGAGGCTAAACCAGGGTCAAGGACTGAGCAAAGGCTTTTCTCCCCTGCATTTGCTCAAGGAGCTTATTGAATATTAACTAACACAGCCTGAGGGTGGAGATAGCTGCCATTTTTTAACATGGGACATATGAACCAGGATGGACAAACATGATAAGGAGTAACATGGGATGGGCAGTTCAGGAAGAGTGTAATCCAATCCCAGCTCAAATGGGAGGAGTATGGATTTTACTAACCATTTAAAAGTTGGCTCTACCACTAGGGTGCAGTGTGCCCGCTTCTAGAAAGAAGCTAGTAAAGGCTTTCCTTCACACACTCCTACAGCAGATTTTTCAGATTTTCTAACACCAATGATCCACATATAAGGATAGGTACAGGTACTAGCATTATGATTTCCTTGGTATACAGTAGTCCGTCTACCAATGCAAGTTGGCACATTTCCACAATGATTTTTGGAGAGTTGCCTGGAGCACTGAGGTATTTAGTTAATAAACATTTATTTAATGCCTACTATGTGCCAGGCATTGCACTAAATGCTGGGGATACACCAAAAGGTTAAGGACAGTCTCTGCTCTTGAGGGCTCACAGTCATATGGGGAGACAAATGAGATAAACTGGAAATGATCAGCAGAGGGAAGGCATTAGAATCAAGAAGACTTGAGAAAAAGCTTCCTGTTGAAGATGAAATTTTAGCTGGGACTTAAGGGAAGCCAGGAGGAAGAGATTAGAAAGGAAAGCATTCCAGATATGAAGGACAGCTAGTAAAAATACCTGGAGTCTGAAAATGGAGTGTCTTGGTTTACGAAATACCAAGTCAGGTGGATCACAGTATACCTTCAGAGTGGGCGTGGCTAAAATGTAAGAAAACTGGAAAATGAAGGGGAGAAAGGTTATGAAGGGCTTTGAATGCCAAAAGGAAGATGTTCAAATTTGATCCTGGGTATGACAGCAAGCTACTGGAGTTTATTGAGGATAGTGACATGGTCAAATCTGCACTTTAGGAAGATCGCTTTAACAGCAGAGTGGAAGGTGGACTGGCATAGGAAGAGACTTGTAGCAGGAGACCGAACAGCAGACTATTTCAATAGTCTAGGCATGAGATGAGGGCCTCTACCAGGGTGTTGACAATGTCAAAAGAAAGAAGAGAGTGTATTTGAGAGATGTTGCAAAGGTTAAACTGCCGGCCTTGGCAACAGACTGGGTATGTGGAGGGTGGGGTGGGGGTTGAAATATAGTAAAAAGTCAAGAATGATACCTACCGTGGGTCACTGAGAGGATGGTCATGCAGTTGACAGTAATAGGGAATAGGGAAGGCTAGTGGAGAGAAGACAATGAGTTCAGTTTTGGACATTCTGCGTTTAAGTACTCTACAAGGCATCTAGTTCAAGATGTCCAAGAGGAAGCTGGAGATGAGAGAAATGATTCTTACTATGGAAGTTGAATCATTACGACTTATTTTTACCTTCTGTTGAGTTTTGTTTCATCTTTCTGATGGTTCCTTCTATTGATTTTAATTTTTACTTACAACTTCACTAATGTGAAAACATGTTTAATGGATATGTAAATGTAAAGCCTATATCAGATTGTGCGCTGTCTTGGGGAGGGTTGGGGGGAGGAAGGGTGAGAAAAATTTTCAACTCAAAAGCATATGGAAGTGATTGTTAATAAATCAAAATAAAAATAAAATTTAAAAAAAGGGAAATGATTCTTTCTTTCTTATATTAATAACCAATTATTGAATTAGGATTAAAGGGCTTTCCACTTCCTTATTCATTGTAGGAAATTTTGGGAAAAACTTACCCAACCAGGCTGAGAGAATTGGTGAATTGCTGTTCATTGTGTTTGGTCAGACAGGTCTGGAGTAGAAGTGGAGTCCTTCTTTGATATGTATATTGATAAGTCTCTTTGACCAAGACTTGGGTGATCCAAGTCATATAACCCCAAAACCCTCATCAGAATGAGCCCACATCTCACTTTAATATTCATTTTCTCATTGTTAGCCAATTAGATTGATTGCCACCCTCAAGAACACTCACTCTTCGAAGGGCATATAAACTGTGAGTCCACCACCATGAAGGTCTTTGGCATCTGAGAGTTCCATTGACCTCTTTTATAAACAGTATGCTAGCATTGTTAATAAAATGATTAACTGCCCAGAAACCAAGTCTTCAAACTTTTTAAACATCACAGAGATGCCAGACTGGAGGTCAAAAGAGAGGTTAGGACTAGATAAGTGGATTTGAGAATCATCTGCAGAGATGATAATTGAATCCATGGGAATAGATGATATCAAGTGCAACAATATAAGAAGAGTCCTTTCAGCCTTAGCTGCATGACCTGGATGAAGATCAGCAAGGGAGATTAAGGAGTAGTCAGGTAGGTAGGAGAACATGGAAAGAAAAAAACAAGACAGAAGATAGTATCAAGAAGAGAGTGATCAGTCACTTAACCCATTGCCTAGCCCCCCCAAAAAAAAGAGTGATCAACAGTGCCAAAGGTTGCAGAAAGGTCAAGAAGGAAGAAAACTTATAAAAGGTCATTAGATTTTGCAATTAAGAGATTATTAGTAACTTTGGAAAGAGCAGTATAAATTGAATGTGGTTGGAAACCAGACTATAGCTAGTACAGAGAGTAAAAGGAAAGACACCCATTATAGATGACTTCAAGGAGTTTAGACACAAAAGGGAGAAGAGATATGTGACAATAATTATTGGGGGTACATGGGTCAAGTGAGGGTTTTTGTGGGCAGGGGAGGCATAGGCATGTTTGTAGGTAGTAGAGAAATGACCAGTAGACAGCGAGAGATTGAAGAGAAGTTAAGGTGGGGATGATTAAGGGGACAATCTGCTGAAGGAGACAAAATAGAATGGAATTACTTGTGTAGGTAGAGGGGTTTGCATTGGCAAAGAGTGAGACCCTCCCCTTCATGTGAGATGGGATGGAGGAGATAGTGATAGAAAGCACCTGGGTGACAGAGATGAAGAGGGTGAAAGATGGAGCTTTCAGTAAATGCTGTTAAATATTTTCAGTAAACTGTGAGGCAAGGTTCTTAGCTGAGAAGATGATGGAGCTAGGGAAACCATAAAAGGTTTGGAGAGGGATAAAAAGATTTGGAAGAAGTTGTGAGTGGGACAGTGAATTAGGAAAATGTAAAGGGATTGCTTTGCAAACAATTAGGGTCCAATAGAGGTTATATAACAAATTTATAGTGGATCCAGTCTACATGATTTAGTGATTGTATTCAGCTTTGTTCAGCAGCACATGTGAAGGAGCAGATGCATTGGATGGCCAGTTATCCAAGGCTGAGGCTTGGCAGGGAATGATTAATAATATCTTAAAGAGGCCAGGGACTCAAGAGGAGACAGCATAGAGTTGTACTGATTCACCAAAGGGTCAAGATCAGAAAAGGAAGAAGAGTGTAGCTAGTGCAGAGACAATAGCCTGGGAGAAAATTGAGGGGTGAAGGGATTTGAGGTCACAGCATGGAGGAAAAACAGGGTTTGGCATTGCAAAAGCAGAGGGAAAGGTGAAATGACATTAGATTGTGATCACATATGGGAATCTCAGAGTTCATGAACAGAGAAGTAGAGTATTTTTGATGGCAAGATTAAAATTATGACAATCTTTATGGTGTGACTAAGGTGAGAAGGAATAAAATAGGTCATGTGAAACAAATAAGTTGGTGATCTGTGAGGTTAGGGTGGTTGAAGGAGTATCAATATGCATACTTATATCCCCTGGTATGAGGGAAGAAGTTGGAGAGGCAAGAAAGATTGAGCCAGGCACTAAACTCATGGGGGAAAGGAGAGTGTCCTAGTAGTCAGCAGACAACAGCTACCAGAATTGTAATTGAGTGGAAGATATGGATTGAGTGAAGCTCAAAGGAGGAAAGGTTACAGAGTGATAATGGTAGAAGGAGAGCCAGCAAGTAGCAATGGGGAGCAAAGAACATTCCAACTCCCAAGCTGGACCAGTGAGTTAGGGGAAAAGTTTAAGTACAGCCATTGCTAGAAAGGATGGTCGAGAGAGGTTGTGTCCCAGGAGGGAGCCAGGTCTCATTGAGAGCCACTAGATGGAAGGAGTGGGAAAGGAAAAAGATTTAAATTGAAAGCAAGTTTCTTGTCTATGGAACTGGCATTCCAGAGAGCATAGTTAGAGGGGTGGCTTTAGAATTAGGAGGAATTTGAAAAGAATGAGAATTAGGGATTGGAAGATAGTATTTGAATGAAGACCTCTGGAGATTAAGAATCACTGGGATGGGGAAGGTATAAACATGGGGGAGTTTACTGAGGAAAGTTTAAATAGATTTTCATTATTGTCTATTAGGGTTTGGCATCAAGGTAGAGTTCTCTCAGGGCCTTACACAATTCAGGCAAGGGACCCAGTACTTAGAGCCAAAGGAACGGGTATTATTCCCCTTCTTCCAGGGCAGGAGACGGAGACTAGGCTGGAGATTTGATGGGATGAATGGCCTTTCTTCTTTTCTTTGGAAGGGAGTCTGGGACTAATGGAATGGCTTTTCTTCTTTAGGGAGAAGGGTGTGTCTGTGTGTGTGTGTTGAAATATCATGAAGTCAGGAAATTTGCCAGGGCAACACAGCCAGTTCTGTGTCAGAAGGATTTGAACTCTGATCTTCCAGATTCCAAGGCCAGCTATGACACGATACCACTACATATAGTAAATGATAAATAAATTTTTGCTAATAAAATGAATTTAAAATGAAAGTTAAATCTCTAAGCCAGATCCAAGTTTGACAAGACATCTGGCAATTCTGGCAAATGTCAGACGGACCTTTGTAGTACAGTATCTCTACCCACTCCTATTTTGGGAGGTGGGGTATAAGGGAGACTATGCTGGTCAGCTGGTGGGCTTCTAATGCCAGAATTTATTTTTAGGCCTAGTTTGTTCTTGTTTAAGTCATAAAAGGAAAGGAAATTCCATTTATTTGAGGAAAATACCCAGAACCCCCAAATTTCTCAAAACAGAAACTTGAAGCACAATAAACACATTATATTTCTTTTATAATATACCTGTACTCTTTATCAAGCCTTACCTGTCCATGCAGTAGGCTTTTGTCTGTTCTCATGATTTTACCATACCTTTAACTTGGCTACAAGGAGACTGAAACTTATCAGGGCCAAAGAGATCCAGAGACCCAGAATCTTGAGGGGTCATATTCACTTCCGACACAAACTGAAAACTCCATAGTTGCAATTCCCTGCTATATGGCACTGGCTAGAACTGTTTTTGTCCCTAAACTGGGAATGATGATGAACATATAGCCCCAATAATCTCTAATAAACATTAGAGGTTGATTTCAACTACCCTTCTTGCTATTTATTACATGGGCTTCCAATTGGTTCACCACATTCCTAACTGTCACATTTTCATCGCTATGCTGCTTTAAGCCCAAGAACAACAAAAGTTACAGAATACTCAGTGCTATCCTCAAACTTGGCAACATTCATCCCACCCTTGGTTTATTTCTGGCAATCAAATAATTAGGACCAGAGGATCATTCTGAGAGCTGGAAGGGACCTAAGAGGTCATGTAGCTCAACACCCCCAGTCAATTGGTTATGGGGGTATTTTTGTGCTGAAAATGAAGAAAAGAGGAAACTAGAGAAAAGGGTGGCTACAGAGACTTTAAGAAAACTTCATCATGAAACTCAAACATTTCAGTACAAAAAGCATAAAAATAAGGATTGTATATGAAACCATGACCTTGCTACCTAGTCTGTTTTTTTAATGTTGTTTAGCAAAGCTAAAAGTTGCCCACTTTATGACTCTTGCTGAACTTTTGTTTTCTTGCGTTTTTAATGTTTTATTGACGATTCTTTTTCTCTCTGTCTCTCTCGTTATTAACTACCCATCCCCAAAAGAGAATCTCTCCCCAGCAACAAATAAGAATACTCAAAGCAAGACAAATCAGCCCACTGTTCAGTTGATGAACTTTTCACAAGCCTCGGGATGTTGTTTCCTCTGAAGGCTGCGTTACTCCCTAACACTGACAACAACAGCCAGTTATCCTTCTCTGCCATAGCTTAGAGCTCGGGTGACTCAACTTTCCCAACCTGCCTTCGGATGCTGGGCACAGAGGGAAGAGCCCAGGAAGCCTCAGCCTCCCTGGCTCCACAGCTGGAGAAGAGGAACGGGGACCAGGGGCGGGGCGGGGGCGAGGCCCCGCCCCCGCGCAGCTCCAGGCCACACCCCTCTCCTCTGGCGGGGGAGCAAGCCCAGAGCCCGAGGCTAGGCCCCGCCCCCGCAGGAAAGGGCGGGACCGCGTCCAGCGTCTGACAGTTGCTGTCACTCCTACTTCTACTCGACTCCCAGCTCTGGAAGGCTAGTGGGACGGGGCTGGAGGCGGGCGAGGGATGAACGCGTATTGGGACCAGTGAGCGAGCGCGTCAACGATGGCCGAGGAAGCCGTCGCCGGCGTCGGGCCGAACGGGCCCCCGCAGACCCAGCGGCGGCGGCGGCGGCGGCTGCTGCTGCTGCTGCTGCTGCGGCCCAGGAGGCGGTGGGGGACCTATGGCGGCGGCTGTTTCCGGAGCCTCCGCGGGTTGTCTGCCTCCCCGGCGGGTTTCCAAGGGCTGCCCCCTAGCTCGTCTGTAGGCCTCGGCGGCCTGTCGCGCGCCTCCCCGCTGCTGTTCCTCTTCCTCCTGCCCTGCCCTCGGCTCGCGGCGGCGGCGACCCCGCGCCGTCACCTTGGAGACTGGGAGAGCTCGCGCCCGGGACCTCGCGAGACGGCTGGGAGCCGCAGCCGGAGCCGGGCGGATGAGCTCGAACGCGCGCCTCCTCGCCTGCAGCCGCCGGCCGCGGCCGCCGTCTTGGGGCGGCCCCCCGCGGGCACGGGGCTGAGAGGCGGCGGCGGCCAGTCGCGGTGGTGCAAGTCGTGCCTCGTCCCCAGCGTCGTCGGCCCCCTTCACCCGTGCAGCTTCCCGGCGTTGGCTCCTGCGAGGAGAGGTGAGAGGGAGGCAGGGAGGGCAGAGGGGGGCGGGGGAGGCCGCGAGCCCCGGCCCCCGGGAAGCACGCGGATGCCGCAGCCTCATCGCAACCCTCGCGGAAGGAGGAGGAGGACAACGGGGTCGAAGAAAGAGAGAAACAGCAAAGGGCCCCTGACTCATCAAGGAAAAACTGCGCTGACCCAGGTAGTCAGCTGCCTCAGCTGAGAAGTGGTGGTAGTAACGCCGATGCCCGTGCACCCAGGGTGTGTGTGGTTTTAGTCATTAATGGGCGGGGCATGGGGAGGAGGCCGGCATCTAAGCCGAAGAGGATCTTGGACATGGATTGATTGTGGAAAGGCACCTTGATCTGACATCTCTGGTTTTCTGACCTTTTATTTTTTCACCTACAAATGAAATGAGCTTTTTTTTTTTCTAAAGACAGGATTGGGGAGGGGGGAGGTTGGCTTTCAGATTTCGAGGAGGAAAACGAAGAGAGTTTTTTCCAGTTAACTTGAAATTTTAGACGTATTAAGATGCAGAAGTTTAAATAGCCCTAAATCCTACTAAATTGCTTCTGGTTACTGAGGGGGGTTAGAATTGCCAAAGGTCAGCTGTACTGCTGTCTTGAGGAGAGATGATAGTTAGTCCTGTTTGTACATGGTTCAGTAGTCACTGGTCCCAAGGTCATCTAGCAGTGCTGAGCCAGAAGTATTTGGTCTTAACTGTATTAAACTTTGATTACGTAGTCATGCTTGTTGGTGCCCCCCTGAGACTCCTTGGGAAAATCTGATTTGTGTAATATTCATAACACAGGATTGTGGATTGGGAAGTGTGTTCCAGTTTCTCCCGCTGATTTGCCAACTTTCTTGATGTTATTAACAATGTGGTATCACTAGCAAGGCCATTAATCACATAACTTTTTTTTTTGCCTTCAGGCATCTCCACCCCTTACACTGATATTATTTTTCCTTAATGACCAGTAAATAAATTCAAAGAGAAATGGAGGAAGACAAAAACAAAAAGGATCCCAGCAAGGAAACAGCCGGAGTTGGTGCCCAGTGATAGATGAGAGCATTAACTCTGTTCTCTGCTCACTGGTTTATTATTTGCCTTTTTTTATTAGTGGCCTCTTTTTTTTCAAGAAGGTATGCTTTGAAAATGAAAAGTTAAATTGATCACAGATCTAGAGCTGGAAGAAGACTTGAGAGGCTATGTAATTCAACCCCCATATTTTACAGATGTGGAAACCCAAGGAAGTTAATTGACTGTCCAGGGTTACTAAGAGAGTGTTTGGTAGATTTTGAAGCCAGTTCCTCTACCTCTAGAGCCAGTGCTCTTCCCATTGCTTACTTTTTTTGTTTTGAAAAGGTATTCAAAATATTCCTTTTAATATGCTAAGAGCTGCTTGAGAAGAACTAAATAGACTGAGCCTTGTTGAAACTTTAATTCAATGAAATCTATTCATTTATAGTTGATTGACAAAATCTTCCATTTCCATCGTTATTGAAGAAAAATTGTTATCCCAAATACTAAATGTGTTACCATTAGATACATAGTTGACTAAAGTGAGTTTATACCTCTAGTCTATGGTGGGTAGGGGTGGCAAATGGAACAAATATTTAACATTTCATAAAGTGACATTCATTGTAACATTCTTGGACCAAGTACCCTTTATTATAATCTCAGTCCAAAATCTACAAGCACTATGCAGAGCAGGATTATTTTTTTGCCTGGAATGCATTTGCAGTTTTATTCTAATTTTTCTAGGTTTTTTTTTTGTTCTCGTAGATGATTATTATATTAGAAATTTAAACTGGAATAATCTAATGCCAAAGATCTGTTGATATTTGCAAGCTCCTTGCCCCCATGGGGGTAAAAAATCATCAGTTTTAATAAATAGAAGGTGAAAGAGATAGAAATTCTCCATTGGAGGCTAGACCCAAGTCTAAGCTTGAGAGTAAAGTGAAATAATGAAGTACCAACTTAGTGTTAGATTTTAGGGAATTTAGGTATAAAGGAGAAGGGAGAGCATCATTGTTTCTTTCATATTATTTCCATTTTCATAGAATCATAAAATCTTATAGTTTGAAAGGAACATTAGAGATTATCTGTTACAACTTCCCATTTGCACAGGAATTCCCAGAGGTAACATCCCTGATAGATTCTGAGTTTTCTTTTGCAGTATTTAAGGAATAAAGACAGCTTCAGAGGTATCTTTTCCAACTGCTTGGGTGATTTCTGTGGCTGAAGATTCTAGGACTTTAAACTTAAGAGCTGAGATTAGTTTAGTGAATGGCTCTTCTTTGTGTTAAAAGTATTTTTTTAAAGCATATAAGCTATTTGATAGTATCTTTCTAAGGTAATGCACTTTTATGAATGCTTCATTTCACATTATTATATTGCCTCTGCTTGATATTAGATGTGTTCTATTTTTTGACCTTGTGTTTTCCTTTCCTTCCTAGATCTGAGCATTTCTACTAGGTCACAACAAGAAGCAAAAAAGTTACCTCTTTTCACCTCTTCAGGGAGTAAGAAGCTCTACTTCGACACCCATGCTGTGGTGCTTCTTCTGGAGGAAAAGGGTAATTTTCTTAGATATTGATTGCTCAGAAATAAAGCATTATAACACAATTTCATTTACTTTCTCACCTAAGCTATTAAATTTGTTCTGTTACTACTCTGTAATTCTTAAATTTGAATTCTAAAAATATTATTTTGTAACAAAGGAACATACAGAAAAAATGCCACTAGCTTGAAAATATAAACTGCAACAGGAGATTAGGGAGAAACATCAATAATCAATTCAAGAAAGTTTTTCCTTAAGTCCTTTCAGTACATCAACTTGAAAGAGTTCTCTGTAACCCCTACCTGTGTGGGAACCTGGCAACAAAGAAAATAGGAACCTTACAAATTTCAAATGCTTACTAACTCTGATATAATTGATAGTTACATCAATTAGTTGATATACTAATAAGAGAAAAGTGACCAATCTCACCACCTTGATAGTTTCAACAAGATTTGATATCTAGATTTATTTTATCTCGTGTGTGTGTATGTGTGTGTGGTGCACACATGTATAAACTTTGTAATAGAGCAGACAAAGTGGTCTGTAAATCTTACTCTGAAGGAAGTTGTAATAGCATCACTATACAAAATGTAATATTGTTGATGTAAATGTAGTCACAGGTCAGCAAAATTCAAGGTTCCCATAACTGTCCTTAGGACAGTTTAGGCAGTGGTTTTCATATAGCCTATCTTTGCTTTTAAAAGTTTGCATTTAAAATTTTGGGCTGCAAAAGAATTGCCTGTAGTGGGAATCATACAAAATAACACTATGTGTGTGTGTGTGTGTGTGTGTGTGTACACGTACACATATATAATATATGTGTGTGTGTATAAGTTTGTGTGTGTATATGTATATGTGTGTATATATGTAGTTGTGTGTGTGTGTGTGTGTGTATATATATAGTGCTTTTTTTTAAGTAAAAGGAAATAAGCATAATTTGCTGGAAAATAAATGAACAAGTTTAAAATGGACACATCTTTATTGAAATAAATGTAAGTTTGATTTTATTTCATTGTGTAGTTATTTAACTAGTTGTGTATATATGTAGAAAACTGCCCTTCAAGCATGCCTAAAAAGAGATGAAAAAAATGGAAGAAGGCCTTATAACTCAAATGTAAATTTGACTGGTCAGACAGCTCCTGTACCTCATATTTTTCAGAGAGGTGGCCAAAGTCACAGAATTAAGGACAGAACAAAACAAACCCTTTTCTTCTACCATCCATCCCTTCTCCACCCACATAGCTACCACCAGTTCAGACCTACATTGCCTCTTCCTTGAATTATTACAATAACTTGGATCTCACCTTTACTCATAAGTGTTCAACTTAATCAAAAATTGACATTCTTGTGTTTGACAATAACTTCCTATCATTTCATGTCACCTATATTCCCAATCACTACCCTATTAACTCTATAATCAATCAACAAGTGTTTACTAAATGCTTACTATGTGTCAGGTACTATACTGGGTACTGAAAGTAGAAATATAGTGAATAAAACAGTTCCTGTTAGCAAGGCATTTATCGTCTATTCAAAAGTAGAAGAAAGGGGCAGCTAGGTGGCACAGTGGATAGAGCACTGGCCTTGGAGTCAGGAAGACCTGAGTTCAAATGCGGCCTCAGACACATAACACTTACTAGCTATGTGACCCTGGGCAAGTCACTTAACCCCATTGCCTAGCAAAAAACAGAAAACAAAAAAAACTCAAAAGTAGAAGAAAATGTTGAGCTGAAATGATGAACTATACAATCATAATTAGAGAGGGATTGAAGTCAAGTCAGAGCAGGAGTAATGACCTGATAAAGGAATGAGGAATGAAAAGATTGGAGATGTTGATGAGGGCAAAGGAGATTAATGAAGTAATAGGATAGATCTCCCAGGAGTCTATCCTATCTGTCCACCGTCAGCTTCAGCTCTGCATCCCCATTTGCTTAATGGACATTTCAAACTGGATTTGAAGATATCTCAAACTCGGCATGTCCAAAACAGAATTCATTCTCTTTCCCCCAAAACCTAGTTCTCTTCTAAACTTTCCTGTTTCTGTTGAAGGCACCACCACTCTTCCAGGTTGATGCTCTCTCATGTCTTAAGCTTTGCTAGTCATACCACCACCCCCTTAGTTTAGGTCTTTATCACCCCTTGCCCAAATTGTTTTGATAGCTTCCTAATTGGTCTTTTTGCATCAGATCACTCCCCACTTTTGTCCATCTCCCATTCTGCTGAAGTACTTGTCTGATTATTTCTCTCCTCTACTCAGTAAACTCAGCTTTTCTGTTTAGCTTTTAAAGCCCTTCGGAATCTGACCCCAACTTATCTTTTCAGACTCACTGTACATCCTATGTTCTGTGATCTAGCACTCCATTTCTTATCTCCCTGCCTTTGCATTGGCTGCCCCACCCCCATTCCTAGAACGCACTTGCTCTTCATCTGTGCTTCGTGGAACACTCTCTTCGTTTTGGGCACAGCTCAGGCATCATCTTCCTTATGAAATTTTTCATGACCTCCCCAACTACTGGTACCCTACCTCCTACCTTGTAATTAACTACTTTGTATTTATTTGTATTGGCTTTATATTTATTCTGTATCTGTTTATACATATATTTATTATTTCCCCATTGGAATGTAAGCTTCTTGTGAATAGCTTATCTACAGCACATAGCACAATGCCTGGCACATAGTAGGCACTTAATTGTTAATTTATTGAATAACTTACTAATTGTACACCCTTCCTCAAGTCTCCCTCCCCAATCCATTCTCTACAGCTCTGACCATGTCACTGTCTTGCTCAAAAAGCTCTAATGGCTCCCTCTTTATTATTTCTAAGATAAAATACAAATTCCTGGCATTTAAAACCCATCACAATCTGCCTCTTGCCCACCTTTATCTGTTATTTACTTTAATGGAGACATGCTATTTCCCCAGATAGAGTATAAGCTCTTCATAATACTGTAAGAAGCATTGGTGCCAGGATTCAAATTCTACCTTTTATGCTTGCTACTTGTGTGACCTGGGACAAGTCCCTTAATTTTCCTAGTCCTTAGTTCCTTATCTTTAAAATGAGATGTTTAGACTCTGTCTTGTCAGATTCCGTTTTCCACTCTAGATTTGTGATCTTTGAGGACAGAGAATCTTTTGATTTTGTTTATTTATTTATTTGGTCTTTGTATCCCCCAGTGCCTGGCACGTAAGTGTTTCATAAAAGCCTGTTCATTCTTCCCATTACATTATTACATTGCCTATATATTTCTTATACCCACAGAAATGTTTTCTTGTGACTGTAGGCACAGCCACATATTAGTTAAGCTAATAAAAAAAATAAAGCCTTTGCTGTAAGATATAAATTTCTTTTAAGGTTTTATCCAAGACGTAGAATTTTCCTGAATGTAGTTGTTTTATTTACTCAGGGTTTACCACTCAACAAGCAGAAATCATTGTCTCTTCATTAGTGAAGATCATGAACAACAACATGGAGGTTGTCAGCCAGGATATGGTCACCAAGGTGCATCAGGTTAGATGAGAGGAAAATCTTCTAGGTTTGTGGGTGTTTTATGCATTTTTAAATAAGTAAATTAGTATATGCATATGTGTATCAGTATCCTACATTGTGTTTTGAAACTAACATTCATTGGGCACCTGTGTTCAAATGAAAAGTGCCAAGCAGTCGTTTCCTCAGAGATAAAGAGGTTCAATGCTATGAAAATTCAGCTATTGAAAACAAAAACTTAACTGCTTTTCCCATAGTTGCTGTGGTGTGGTGTGGTTTGGGAAGCAAGGAGGGAAAATAGGAGATAAATTTTCTCTAAAGCTTTGCTACCAATACTTATTAGCTAAGCATGTATGTAGCACTTTAAGATTTGAAAAGCATTTTACATATGTTTGATAATGTTTCTTAATCTAGACATACAATCTTTAAAACAAAAAGATTATTGTTCTTGTTTTAGTAAATTTAGAAGTGACCAAAAATCAAGTATTTGTTCTTAAAAGTATAACTAGACATACTTTTCCATTTCACGATTTTAATTGTCCCCTTGATGATGGTTAACAGCTGACAAGTTACATTCAGGCCTTCTAGAGATGGATAAAAAATGTCTGCTTTACATTTGACAGAAACTCCAAAGAGAGGATAAGTTGAACATTCTAGGTAATATATGTCAATTGTGTATGGGCTTTTTTTTCCCTAGGAGATCACTGTACAGCAGATAATGTCTCAGATTGCTGGTGTCAAAAAGGATATGATCATTTTAGAAAAGAGTGAATTTTCAACCCTCAGAGCAGAAAATGAGGTAAACCGATAGAACTCCTCCTACTTTTATAAAACCCTTTACAGCAAGGCACTGCTGTCAAATTGAATTGTTAATGTAAGTTTTTAAATTCCTTATGCAGTGAAAAAATAAATCTCATAATACTCTAAATCAGAGGTTCTTAACCTTTTTTATGTAATGGACCCCTTAAGCAGTCTGGTGAAGCCTATGGACGCTTCAGAACAATGTTTTACAGTGCATAAAATACATAAGATTATAAACAAAACCAGTGCTATTGAAATAGTTGTCATTTTTTTTTTAAGTTCACAGGGTTCACTCCTACTCTAGAGGGTATGAAATCCAAGTTCCATGATAGTTGTTGTTTGTTGTTCAGTCATATCCAACTCTTTGTGACCCCATTTGGGGTTTTCTTGGCAAAGATAGTAGAGTGGTTTGCCATTTCCTTCTCCAGCTCATTTTACAGATGAGGAAACTGAGGCAAACAGGGTTAAGTGACTTGCCCAGGGTCACACAGCTAGTAGGTGTCTGAAGCTGGATTTGAACAACTCACAAAGGTGAGTCTTCCTTATTCCAGGCCCCGTGCTTTATCCACTGCACCACCTAACTGCCCTTTATGATAATTACTAGTTCATAAGTTGCCATTTAGCTAAAAATGTTACATTTATTGTAGCTTATTAGCTCATGGGCTTTACCAACTGTGTATACTCTTATTCCTCTTTAAAAAAATCTTAAAGGCTATTTCCTTTGGTCCTGGCCTCAGAGATAAATCCTCTCCTTTTAGCCAAATGATTGGACTTAAAGCTATTGAAAAAGCATCTTTGAAAGCTATAATTTGAGATTACATCTAGGGCTAGAGTAGTTGAAAAAAAATTGAGTAAGATACTGAAAAGAGGAAGGCTAAGCCTTAGAGGCAAATTCTCATGAAAAGACAGCTAAACATTTTTTTATTTAATATTTATTAGTACACATCCCCTTCAAGAAACATTGTATAATTAATATAGTAGTATGACTGTTAATATGTTAGATTGAGGGGAATCTTGACATAAGTGAGTTGTCTTAAACAAACCTGATATTCATAAAATTGGAGGAGAAAGAAAGGAAAGATCCTGGTTCAGGAGAAAGAAATGGAATTTTAGCTTTTTTTCTTTTTTTTATAAACCTTTAGTTTATTACTATATTTGACTTGTTTCTTTTTTGATGTTTTTAGAAATTAACACTTGAACTCCACCAGTTAAAACAGCGAATGTTGGTAAGATATTCTTTATAAGTAATAATAGTCATTAATAAATATAGTTTTAAAAGGACTTCTTATTACACTAGAAGGACTAGAATTTAAGAATACCTCAAAAGACTAAGCTGCATCAATTGATACCGTGCATTTTTTTACCCATGAGGCAAAGAAAATAAAGATAGTAGAATGCGTGTTTTTTATTTCAAAGTTTAAGTCATAATATTTTTGCAACAGTTGACTTGCCTGATCCTTCTGGTGTTTAGTTTGTTTAAACTAACTGACCTCAGCAATAGGAATTGGGAACTAACCAGTGGTTAGTCTCAGCTTTTTCTTTATCAAGATTTTGTATTTTTACTCATATTTGAAAATTTCTTGTAAAGCATGATGACCTTCAAAGAGATGACCTTTTATGTTAGAGAAGCACTGTAGCTCAATATAGCTAAACCAATTTGTTTACTGGGTGTTACTCAACCTCTGTCCTCTTTTTTTCTTCCTCCATACTAGTTTGGTTGTTGATCTCATCTGTTCCCATGGATTCAACTATCTTCTATACACAAATAATTCCCAGATTATTTGTACTCAGTCCTAACCTCTCTCCTGAGCACCAGTCTCACATCACCAATTGCCTTTTAGACATCTTGAGATGTCCAACAGACATCTCAAATTCAACATGTCCTTCCCTCAGTCACTCCTATTTTCCAGATTTTCCTATTACTGTTAAAGGCACTACCATTCTCTCAGTAAATAGACCTGCAACTTCTAAGACTTCCTGTATTCCTCAATTCCCCCCCATATTTAATCTGTTGTCAGCTCTTGACATTTTTACCTTCAGAACTTTTCCCATGTAAGTTCTCTTATTTCCACTCATACTGATGCCACCATAGTGCAGGCCCTGGTCACTTCATACTTGGACTATCACAGTAACCTGCTTGGTCTCTCTGCTTCTGGTCTTCTCACTCCAGTCCACCCTTGGCTCAGCTGCCAAAGTGATTTTTCCTAAAATATAGGTCTGACCATGTTACCCTCCCTGCTCAATAATTCAGTGGCTCCTTATTTCCTCCAGAATCAGATATATTTAGTATCTAAAGCTCTTTATAACCTGGCTCCTTCCTACCTTTCCAGTCTTCTTACACTTTACTTTGTGCATTCTATGATCCAGCCAAACCAGCTTACTTGCTTTTCCCTATATTCATTACTCTGTATCCTACCATTACAACTGGCTGTGCCCTATACCTGGCATATTCCCCCCCTCACTTCTGCCTCCTAGCTTCCTTGGCTTCCTTCAAGGCTCAACTCAAAACTCACATTCTGCAGGAAGCTCCTCCTGGTTCCTATACCACCCCTAAATATCCCCTACTCCCCTCCATCGCTAATGTCTTCCCTCTGAGATAGGTACATAGAGCATCACTAAGAGCCTGTTGTATGTCGGGCATTGTGCTAATAAGTGCTGAAAATACAAATACACGTAAGAAAGAAGGATAGACCCTGCCCTAAAGAAGCTTACATTCTAATAGGAGAAGACATTATATAAATGGGAGTGGGGGGAGGGGATTCTTATGAAATGGTGTGGTATCCACATGGGAGCCAAGAAGAGAAGTCCAGAGAAGAATGGAGCCAGGAGAGCAGTAAGCATGGCTGAATTGGGCATTTCACCAAATGGAGGTGAGGTATTCACCTACTAAAGGAAAGGGCTGAAGGGGCAGAGTCATTTTCTGAACTGAGAAGGCTGCTAGTGTAGAGGTGAAGAAGTCCGAAGAGAGGAGCAGAACTGGGAGAGGAATGACAGTGGCTGGTTGGATAACTTCCCCCAGTGGAGATTCTAGGGAGGAACTTGGTCAATTGGTGGAGTGGGCAGCAGGGTTGAAGGCGGTTTTCCAGATTAGGAAAATGAAAAATAAGTTCTTAGAATATTAAATGGTTTGAGTAGGTTACATGTTACCTGCCTTTCATTAGAACTATTGCAGAATATTACTTTTGTCTATTTGGTAATAGGTATGTTTTTACTTTTTCTTTACTTTTACAAAAGAAATTAAAAAGTTATTTTTCATAATACTACTTTAATCTCTCTCCAGCAGTAATTCAAATTGTTATAGAGGGAACACTCCTTAGAAAGAACATATATGCTCTTGAGCAATATATTCTTTTGTATTTTGAAAGAATACTTAGCCATTCTTCCTATTTGGATTCTAAATAGTGAATATTTCTGTGTAAAAGAACAAAGAACTTTGTCTTAATAGAAGGATTAAATAATAACCTAATTAAGTAGAATTGCGTGTAACATCCCGTCTTTTGATTCCATCCCTTCTCTGATGTTTTGTTTTGTTTGTTTTTTCTCCACCTCTCTTTTCTCTCATTTGCCTTCCAGGATGAAATACTTAAAGTCCGGGCAGATAATAAATTGGATTTCAATCTAGAAAAGAGCAGAGTAAAAGAATTGGTATGTTCTTTGAAATTTAGTTTCATTTTAAGTTAAAATTCTAGGTGAAACCTGAATTTGCATGAAGTTTGAACATTTAAGACCATCCTGTACATAACTCTGGCAGAGTTGAATATAGGCAAAGCCTTTTATTTGATTTTTGAAATTTTTAAACTTTCCTCAACTCCCCTTGTACTCTAAATTTCAAAATATCTCTCAGATTGATTCTTATTCTACCTTCAGGAACTTTTCTTTCATTTAATTTGGCATATGTTAACAGAATGAAAATTTAAAGCTTAGTCAAACTGAGCTTGGATGCTTTGATAAAATACTTGAATTGAGAGCATACTTCTAAATTGTTAGTGTGTCACCTAGACTTTAATATGAGGATTACACTTAATTCCAGTATTATATTGAATAAGATTAAGTATCTTCAGAATCTATTTCAGAAAAAAATTAAATGATACTGGTAACTAGACTGGAGTAATAAAGATATAAATTGTAAACTAGCACTGTTGCTTTTTGTGTTTACTTTCAAAGTCATATTCTTTGGCCTCAGACTTACTAAACTTAATAAGAGCTAAATATTTTAATAGTAAAATAGTTTAGTGATCTGAGTAAAGTCTAAGGAATTCTACATAGCTCATTTCTCATTGTCTTTCTTGCTAAAGAATGTATGCTTCTAAACTGTCTTTTATTAGCATAGGACTTGGTACACACAAAACTGAAGAGTAATTATTAGCTCTTGTTTTTTCCTCTTCGTGATTTTCTCATATATACTGAGGCTGTGTATCTTTGAGACCAAAGGACAGTCACTTTTTAACCTAGTGCCATGACTGGGAGTCTAAGTGCCAGCTATATTTCAAATACCTACTATGTGCAAAGTGGCCATTAGCATAGGATCAGTTTCTAAAGAACAACATACTTCTTTCTTGTACCTTTTGGTTTTCATGATTTTGCAAGAAACTGTATTTACTTGCAGGCAGCCTGTTCTTTGATCCAGCCTGATCTACAAAGCACTTGCAGTACTGAAAACGTGGACAAAACTGATGAAATGTAGAGAACTAATTTTTCCCTACTTGAAGGTCTGCCCTTGTTATTTTTCAGCTGAAGCCATCAGTGTAGTTGTATTTTTCCGTGAAGTTATTGGTTAGCTAATTAGGTTAGCTGAATACAAACAGATTAGATTACTTTTATTATTATTCTTCAGCTGATTATCCCCTTCCTCTTGGATAATAAGTGAAGCAATGTGGTATATTCTCATGAAAAGGAGACTTCTTAATATTTAATTGGTTAAGGCTAGAGCAGTAAACAAATGCTAGAAAAATGTTGCCCTCTGGTAGTGAGCTTCCTTGCACTGAACTTGTAGCTTAAAAGATGAGAGTAACCATTATCTATTCATCATACTTGGCTGCTAAGTGCTTCTAAGATTCCTTTTAGTTTGGGGCCCCCTCCTCATCACTAACCTGATTCTTGTTTTTTTATTCTTTACAGATAGAAAATATAGTGAATTTTTTTTAAAATATTAGGCATTTCATATGATGTTTGAAAAAAAGTTAACTAAATTATTTCCACTTACCACCAAAAGTACAAATTGTCTCTTCTGTATCCTCATTTCAAGAATTCCAGTCACTTGAGTGATATGACTAAATATAATCTGCAAGCCAAAAAACTGTACTAAACTATGGCCAAAGGGAAAATACAAGCTTAGTTCTAAGTATTGTCACTCAGTACAAAGTAGCATCAACTATAACTATAGTATGGTTCTTGTTACAAAAACTTGACACCTGACAGGTGAAGAAAGTCTTGTTTTGCTCTCACTGTGATTATATGAGTTAAGTATATTTAATAAGTCATGAAATTTGTGTGATTTGGCATATAAATCAACATGTACTTTTTTTTTAATCAGTAAACATTTATTTTTTTAAAAAGAGAGAAAAGATGAGTTCAAATACAGCCTCAGAACAAACACTTGACACTTACTGTGTGACCCCGGGCAAGTCACTTAACCCCAATTGCCTAAAAAAAAGAGAGAGAGAGAGAGAGAGAGAGAGAGAGAGAGAGAGAGAGAGAGAGAGAAAAGATCCCCATGCTCATAGATTTGCAGTCAGAAGACTTGAATTAAATTCCTGGCTTTGCTCATATTGCTAATAAGTGACAAAGCAATTATTTGAACTAACTCCAAATCCAAGACTTTTTCTACTGCAATCCACTGCCTTCACATTGGTTAGTAGTGAACTAATTCATCTAAGATTCCAAAGATAACACATATACTAATTTTTTCAACACCTGTTTTCCCGCCATTCTTTCTGTCCAGGCCTCAGCCACCTGATTTGCCAACATCCAGTGTGTCTTGGATTGTTCTTCCCCACCTTTTCATTCTCCCCAAAAATTAAATCCTTAAAGGAGAAATGAGAGTAAATATAGCCCTAAGAGTCAGAGAAAAAGATTCCAGAGTATTGGGAAGTGCATCCCTAGACAAAAGTAATATGATTGTTCCTATGCCCTCAGGTGATTCTAAAATGCTTTGTTGTTTTAAGTTGTGTCTGATTCTTTGTGACCCCACTTAGGATTTTCTTGGCAAAGATACTAGAGTGGTTTGCCATTTTCTTCTCAAACTCATTTTGTGTGTGAGAAACTGAGGCAAACAGGGTTAAGTGACTTGTCCAGGGTCACACAGCTAGTAAATGTCTGAGGCCAGATTTGAACTCAGGAAGATAAGTCTTCCTGGCTCCAAGCCTGGCACTCTGTCACAATATTAATTATGATACTAGAGCAAGAGATAAACAGGAATGAAGTTGTAGTCTAACACAAGTTAAATTTTATCTTTTCAGTATGCATTGAATGAAAGGAAGCTACTTGAAATGAGATCGGAAGTATTAACATTGGTAAGAAGTGAAACTGAGCATTGTTCTGTTGTATCTTAAATTCACCTTTGCCTCCTGTTCTAATATGTTAATGGATAATAACTAGTGTGTCTGTGGTAAAATTATGAACTCTCAGGTTCGTGACGGTAGAATCAGATCCTAAAGATGCAAAATCCTTCTTAATTACTAACAAACATTATGTAGCTTTTGTACTGGTTTACAAAAGGGATTATCAAGAGATTCTTCCTGCTTTTCTTCCTTTCCATGATGTCTCCTAGTGCATCTTGTGGAATCAAATTCCAAAATGAAGTTCATGAGGATTGTAGAGCCTCAGAATTTGAAAATGACTTTAGTGGCTGAAATAACTCAAAAGCAAAGATATGTGAATCCTGTTGGGCGTACAATCCATGTCTCCTTAGAAATGAAGAATGAAACGAAAGGACATGATTAATATTGATGTTTTTGCTTAGTTGCAAGTTTATCAGAGAGGGTTCTTTACTTCCAAAATGAGCAATGAATCAATGAGTTGATTCAAAATGAATCAATAAAACTTTTTTTTTAAGAAAAGGAACTGAATAAAATAGAATCTGTTTCCTATGGGTTATTTTTAAGCTGACATTTACTAATCCTGCATGAAGATGAGTGGGGAAAATGGCTGGTTGAAATTGCTTTTATGTTATAGAAAACTGGATAGGCCCAGAGTCACACAGCTAGTGGGTGTCTGAGGCCAGATTTGAACTCATTAGGATGAATCTTCCTGACTTCAAGTCCAGCACTCTAAGTACCACCTAGCTGCCTCATACATATTGTTTCCCATACTCCTTATCTATTTCCTTCTAATGGCCAGCTGTTCTGTAGTATACTCTTAGGACAATACTTACTTGAGTATGGATGCATAAGTAGGATATAATATATATGAAAAATTTAGAAAATTTTAAAGCACTATAAATGTCATCTGTTATTATTTATTGTATGCACAAATGTATTTGCCTCGTGAGTCATTCTGAGTAATGCTTCTGATGATAACATTATTACATAATAATACAGAACCATTACGATATTAACACTTTGAACAGGACTTCACTCTAGTCTGCTTGAGGGCCTCGTGAATCCCCATAGTCAATTTCTGTTAGTAGTTGAATTCCAGGATATTTCATTGCATTATATTAGGACAGCTTAATGACTGAATTATTAAGAGAGGCAGAATGGGATATTGGATGGAATGCTGATGTTACAGTCAGGAAGACTTGGATTTGAATTTTGCCTCAGACACTTATTAGACTTCCATGTAGAAGTCACTGAACTTCACTGAACCTTAGTTTCCTATCTGTAAAATGGGAATCATAACAGCATCTGCTTTACAGAATTGTTATGAATTCAAGTAAGGTAATATAGGTTTAAAAAAAAACCTTTATAAACTCCAAATTTTTATAAATGTCAGCTACTTTTTTGAATCAAATGATTGGGTTTTTTACCTGAGTTCTGTTACCAATTGAACCAGTGGCTCAGGATTGAGGAATTCCTGAATAGAGTTGAAAAAACTTTAGTAAGAACAATTTGTATTTTTAAAGATCATCTATTCTGCTATCTCCACAGTGAATAATACCTTCCACTTAAAAAGAAAAAAAAGAAAACTGGATAGGTACTAGACTTATAATTTTATTGGAAAGCCAGACACTAATTATTACCTGTTTGAAGTATCCAGGGAAGAATGACTTCCCCACTGGGGTTTTGAGGATAATTGTTGGGGGTTGGTGATACAAAGAGCCTTATTTGTTGTTTGTTTCACTTTTTGATCCTATTAATTGTTTTCTTATACCTTTTTATTTTCATATTTAGCTGGTTCTTAGTGAGACCCCTCTTTAAAGTCTAAGTGTGTCATGAAATTCAAATGATAAATAAATAATCCCTATCTCTGCCTGAACCATTTGGACATGAATATTCAACAATAATTGGTGCTAAGCATCAGGGAGAACCTTCCTTTTCTGAAAGATGATTATTCTGTTTCCAAAAGGCAGCTTCCCTCTCCCTCCACTTCTATATCCTGATTTTTTCACCAAATTAAAAATCTGACCATGAAAGAAAGGGTTATGATTGTAAACTTATTAATTCAAGTGGAGTTGACCCCAACCTCCTCAACCCCCAACTAGAGCACAATCAAATTTATTTGTGTGTTGACTGCTAGATCAAGTAATGGATAAAGTGCTGGACTTGGTGTCAGGAAGACCTGAATTCAAACCCTGCCTCAGACACTAGTTGTGTGACCCTAGGCAGGTCACTTAACCTCTTTCAGAGCCAGTTTCCTTAGCTGTAGGTGCTGTGATAACACTTACCTCCCAGGGTTGTTGTTAGATCAAATGAAATAGCATTTGAAGTGCTTTTACAAATCTTAAAGTGCAGTATAAATGATAGGTAGTATTTTAGTTTTGAAGCTGAATGCCCCCTTTGGAACAAAAGGGGTTTTTTTAGTCCATATGAAGGAATTGTGGTACATTGATGCCTAATAGAAACTGCTTATCCAGATTTTCTTTATTTTATATCAGAAGGGTAGCAGTATAAAACTGCTCACCACCCATCAGCATTTGTAAAAATTCAGTTTCATTATGAATAAGTAAATTCAGTAGGAACATAGTATTTTCATGACTAACCTTTATGGGTTATTTTGTAATCAGGCTTAACTTTCAATATATCTGTGTATGCAAACCACATAATGAGCAGCCATTTAGGTTGTGCTGTTGTTATATAAGTTTATATATTATACAAGTTTATATATAAGTAATGTTAGAAAATTTGAGAAGACAAAATAGCAAGACAGCACTCTTGTTTTCAGATTAGCTTCAAATAAGTATTTTGAGTTGTCTCTTCTGTGGCCATTACTGTAGGGACTGTTTGTTTTTTTAAAGCAAAGAAATGGTCCTTGCCCTTATTACACTCATATTCTAATTAAGGAATCAGGGTTCATAGACAAATTAGAGCACAGTATATTCAAAAATGTGGTAGAAACTAGACATGTATGCTGGGAGGATTCTCAAAAGTTTTTGAAAGTACTATTTATATATTCTTACATGTGTACCCTATAATATTCCTGGAGATAATCTCTCTAAGTGAAGAAACTGAGGCTCAGAGTTTTTGTAACAGTGTTAGAGACAAGATGAGAGTGCAGGTCATCTGCACTTCCAAGCCCAGCATTCTATCCATGGTGATATACTGACAATACTGCCTCCTGCAGTGTAATAGAGTTAGGTCAAGCTTCTTAAATTAGATGTATGAGTTCAATGGGACCTGATAACCTGTAGTTATATAATGTCCTGTATCTCTTTGTTTTAAAGCAGGCACAACAACTCCGGGCTCTTACTCAGACAGACAGAAAGATAGACACTGAAGTTGCTGGCCTGAAAACCATGCTTGAATCACACAAGCTTGATAATATTAAATATTTAGCAGGTAAGATGTTCTGCATTTAGCTATTAAAAATAATTTGAAGATAAGCCCCAAAAATAAAACCACAAAGAAGAAAAACAGCACTGATTTAGGATTTTTATCTCTTATAAATCCTTAATTATCTTAAAGTTTAACCACTTAGAAATAAAATTTTGCTCTCACTACTGCAGGCCTGCTATAAATTATGCTATACTAATTTTTATACACCGGATTTGGTGTCTCAAGGGTTTTTTCTGTTAAAAAAAAAATTCCTTTATACTTTGGAGGTTACAAGTAGTGTTGTTTTTGTGCTTACATTTGAGCAGCTGTAGTTTTTATGAGCAAATATTTCATGGAATATAGCAGATCGGATCATTGAACTGCTAGTTTTCTGTGGGGAGAGAAAAAGGTTATGTATGTGTATTTAAGCATTCCTTAAAGCAGCTGTTAAAAGAACTAATAGTCTTTCCCTGTTGTTGTTTTTTTAAAACAGGTTCTATATTTACATGCCTAACGGTAGCTCTGGGATTTTATCGTCTGTGGATTTAAGTGTCTCCTCAAAAGGACCTATATTTGCCTTAAGAATATGAGGTTATTACTTTTCCCTCATTTCAAATTTTAACCCTGATTTGATTTTATTTATGTTATTTTTTATGCACATTATGATGTATAACCATCTTTATAGTGTCAGGAAATCCATGTTGTGGCTCTTTATCTTTTTGATATCCTTTGATCTCACTGGCACATTTGTGAGAAAGATATCACTGGCTGAAGTACTGAAGAACCCACTTACCTTGACCAGGGTGATGATCACCTTTCATATACTTACTCTTTAAGGAATTTACTATTAAAAAGTCATTAAAAATGACTTTATGAATGACAAAGAAGCACAGACTAATCCAAGACCACAAAAATTTCTTTCCCTCTTGACCCAAGCTTCTAGCAGCAAATAGCTCGTGCACTGTGCCAGTATGCTTTTATTTCAATGCATTTTGTTGAAACTTGGTTTGATTCCTGTGTTCACTAAACAACTAAATTATTGTGGTATTTGCTGTTTGTGACACCCAGCCAGAAAATCATGTTGCCTGATAAAGTGAGTTGGCATAGTAAGGAATCACTTCTTCTACCTCTTGAAGTATTCTGGGGTTTTCTTTTCTCCCTATCAATGGAGTGACTTGGGAACTAATACTCTGTCATTTTCTAGTGATCTTGAAAACTTGCTAGTGACAAACATGACAGTATTGTATTTCAGTTTTGTATGACAGTCTATTTCATCTGGACTTTCATCTACTTTGTACAATGGAGATATTTGGTCTTGTTTCCATGGTGACATATACATACCTATCTCAGTAGAAATAAAACTGATCTTTTAATGATTTTATTCTCTTCTGTCTCTAACTCAGTCTTGGGCTCTTAATCCCAGAGACTCTTCCTACCCAAATGCCATCTTAGTGCAGACATTTCAAATATTTTAGTCTGCCTCTTCATTAATAATAAAAAAAAACCCACCTTAAGTTTTGAAATGTAGTTCTAATTGCATCATTTTCTCAAGGGTATATGTAGTTTTTCTTTTTATAAGAACATTAAAAACTTTCTGTATCCAATTCAGCCAAAGTTCTAGTTTTAGAAAGCATTTTCTTCTCATCTCAGTTTTAATTCTTTGTGTACAGAAAAAGCATTTTAATTTCAAGTGAATTTTTGCATTAATGTAACAGTTCAGTACAAGTGCCATGATTAGGTTAAAAAAAAGTTAAGACACTTAGTCAAATTGTTAGAGTATAATTAGGATGGGCTTTCCAGAACAGAACTGGGTTGTAGAAAAATCCTAAGACACCCCCCCCAAATAAATATGAAAGCTCTATCTTCTCTCCCCCTCCTCCCCCAATCTTAGATTTATTTGTGGCATTAGCAACCAAGTGACGCTTGAATACTCAGTGTTAAATCTAATATTTAATGTTGCTTTCTTCTGGTTCAGTGAAACATCTTTATTTTTTTTTCCCTTTTAGAAAAGACTTTCCAGAAAGGATTGATTATTCAACAAATGCGGTAGTAATGATAGATTGAGTAAATCTGGTGTCCCAAGGAGTTTTTGTTTAAATACTTAATCAAACATTCCATGTTGATATTTAAAGTGTATTAGAACACTGCTGGTTGACATTCCTCTTACTGATAAAAGATGTATTTTAAGATCTGCCTTTATAATTCATTTATTTGGTACTTTACTGTCAATATAAGATAATTTGCAAGAACTTTTCCATCCTAACTTGGAACCTTCTTCTTCCAATATTTTTTCCTTTCTATTAGGTGTTTTGCCCCTACATCTGAGGATAGGAAGGATTGGAATATGTTATATCCATTATTTCATTTTTAAGAACTTTGTAGCCGAAATGTCCTGCAAAATCTTTTCTACTGTAGGCTCAGGAAGCTGCAGGCTGTGTAAGTGTACTGCTATTGAACAGAACAGAACCCTGCCCTACGTAGAAAAAAAATGGGTTATCATAATTTCAGAGAATGGGGTAGGGAGGTGGCAGGTAGGGAATGTACAATCATATTGTAGCACTTCTAAACTGCAGCATCTGGTCTGTCCACACTAAAAATCTTGTTCTGATTAGATGTTGAAAATAAACCCCTAGAAAACAGCAGCATAAATGGTCTCTAGAATCAAGGGTACAATATAAAACCAAACACTAAAACGGATATCAGTTAAATAGTCAGGTTTTGCTTCTTTTTTGATACGGGATGTGTTTGTAGACACTTCAGTCTTTATTGGGGTGGGGGTGAGGGTGGAAGGGGTACTTTTCCAGTTATGCCTTTAAAAATAGAGATATAGCCAAGGCAGCCAAAAACTATTCCTTGCTCTTTTAATCCTCTGCTAATGTGTCACCTGTTGGTATATTTTATAGTATTTCTCCTTTGGAAGCAGTATTTCAGTTTAAATTACTATGTTCTTTTTATTATCACAGCTGGGTTTCTACTTTAATATATAGTAAAGGAGTCTGAATGTATCCATTGTTTCCCTCAAGTGTTTTAAATACCTCTTTTGAGAAACAAGTCAGAGGGGAAGGCTTTTACTGAAACTAAAAGTGTGGTTGGAATCTGGTATTGAAGATTTAATAAAAGTGAAATCCTGAATGCTTTTTCTGAGTGATAGTGAATATCTCTAACTTTAACCTGGCTGCTCTCTCCTATTACTGCTGAAGACGTTCTTTGCTCCTTGTTTCTATACTTTGATAATTTCACAAATCTGTTATTTCATTGCTGTGAGCTAATACTCTACCAATGATGTAAATGAATGTGTCTTATCTAAAATTTGTATCTCACTTAGGACAGTGTTCTATGCATAGTAGGTGCTTAATAAATGTTGGTTGAATTTAGTTTTGTCCTGATGTATAGCCTATATCTTCCTCAGTTTTCTAATCTCCTTTTCCCCCCAGCACTTCTGCTTTATAATTAACCTTGTCAGTATTGACAAGCACCTCCATTATTATTCCTTTGAGTCACATGGAACTCTGTTGTAAGGATTTCTGTCATTTTATTTTTAAAACACCTAAAATATTCTGCTGAGGACCCCTTGGAGTTAGGTCTTAGATTGATCAAGCCTTTAAATAATTTAACACAGAAATTTCTTGGTGATATCAGAACAAAAGTATATTTTTGGAAACAAGTCTTTCATCATGTATATAAATGAGAATATTTGGAGTCTCTTATATGTATACTGTTTGAAACAAATTTTTTTCCACTTCTAAATCATTTCTTAACTGTATTATTCAGTGATGTTTAAATTTAAATATGTAAATATATAAATTTATATGAAGAGGGGAAACAGCCTTTGTACTAGAGGACCTGAAATATTTTTAATATTTAAAATAAAATACATTGAGAGCATTATGTGACTATTGCATTTTTTTCTGATCAGAAAAGTCAAGAATCAAAACTACTCTCTACCTGTTCCTCAGATCCTCTGATCTAATTCCTTAGCTTCCTTAAACGTATGACCTGCTCCTTTATTCTACCTCAGCCATACAGGAGTGATCATATACTATACTTTACTGTTGCCCACAAGTATACCACTTCCCTAAGTAGAAACTTTGACCTCTATCTCACCATAATCTCATACCATTCTACCCCTCCCTATGCCACATCCCTCCTAAACTTGTTCTTTGCCTGTATCAAGAATTCTAATCCATCCTGCAATCAGAATTTTCAACCTCCTTATTGGTTCCTTCTCTGTTGCCTTCGAAGGTACTCTCAAGTGTCCACCATACTTAAGAAGCCACTTGACTTTATCATCCCTTCAAGCTAACATCCTATATCTCTCCTTTCTCAGCTAAACTCCTGGAGAATGCTGTCTATAATTGTTGCCTCTAGTTTGCCTCCTTTCCTTAAGACTTTGCAGTCTGGCAACTAGTCTCATTCCTCAACTGGAACTGCTCTCTCCAAAGTTAACAGTGATCTCTGAATTGCCAGATGTGATGATGTTTTCTCAGTCCTTATTCTTCTTAATGTATGTGCTGCATTTGACACTGTTGATCACCCTCTCCTGGAGACTCTCTCCTCTTGGGTTTTTTATGATGGTGTTCTCCTGGTTAACCTCTTATCTGTCTGATCATTTCCTCTCAGTCACCTTTGCTGACTCATCACAACATACTCCATAAAGGTGCATGTTGCCCATTATTCTCTCCCAGTCCCTTTTTTCCCTTTTCTCTCTCAATAAACGAAACTCTAAGTTAACTTTTATCTCTATGCCAGTGACTCAGATCTATATACCCAGACGCAGTCTTTTTCCAAGCTTATTGGACATTTCAAATTGTATTTCCATGGAGACATCTCGAATTCAACACATCCAAAACAACTACTGATTCCCCCAAGCCCTCAACCTTCCAAACAGATATTTTTATTCAAGTCAGCACCACGCATCCAGTTTCTCAGATTCATAACCTCGGCATTATCTTCAACTCCTCAATTTTCGTTAGCTCATCTGCAATCTATTGCCAAGTCTTGCCATTTCTCCCTCTACAACATCTCTTCCATCCAACCCCTTTTTTTTAAATTAATTTATTTTGATTTATCAATAATCCCTTCCATATGCTTTTGAGTTTAAAATTTTTCTCCCCCTTCTGCCCCACTACCTTCCCCAAGACGGTGTACAATCTGATATAGGCTATACATATACATTCCTATTAAACATATTTTCACATTAGTGATGTTGTAAGTAAGAATCAGAATCAATAGGAGGAACCACCAGAAAGAGGAAACAAAACTCAACAGAAGAGGAAAAAAAATAGCAAATAGTATGCTTCAATCTGCATTCAAATTCCATAGTTCTTTCTTTGGATATGGATAGCATTTTCCATCATGAGGCTTTTGGAGATGTCTTGGATCTTTGTATTGCTGGGAGTGGTTTAGTTTATCAATATTAGTCATCACACAACATGGCTGATATTGTGTACACAACCCCTTCTTTCTACTCACCGTAATCCATCCTTGCCTCTCACCCAGATTATTGCAAAAACTTCCTAATTGGGCTCTCACAACTCCAGTTCATCATACACGTTGCTATATACTGCACATAGTAATTCTCCTTAAGTACAGATCTGATGATATCACTCTTCATTTAGCTTTTAAAGTACTGCACAACCTGTCATCAACCTATCTTTCCAGCTTCATACTCCCCCTCACACTGTGCAATACTGCCAAATTGGCCTTTTCTTCTATCACATCTCCATTCCCCTTCTCTGTGCCTTTGTCCTGATCATCTTACATGCTTAGTATTTATTTTTCTTCATTATGCAACTCAAGTCCTAACTTGTGCTCAAAGCCCTTTCTGATGCCCCAACTGCCTTTGCTGTCCCTCCCAAACTATCTTGTATTGAACTGCTTTGTATGCTGATGTGTTTATTTACTTTATATTTATGATATGTATATATTTATATATGTACTTGTCTCCTCCATTATGATAAAAGCTCCTTATAGTAGGCATTGTTTTATTCTTTGTACTTGAATCCTCAGCACTTAGTACAGGGCCTGCCACAGAATAAATACTTAATAAATAATTCAAGTAGCGTTCCATTCAAATAACATACTCAATGTAATTTGGTAAACCTGAGAACACCAGCTAATGGGGTAAGAAATTATTTTTTGATAAAAACTGCTGTGAAAGTTTGAAAGAAAAAAGTCTGACTTAGAAATTAAGCTTAGATCAACATATACACCACTATACAATAAGCTCCAAATGGACCAGTATTTAAAAAGCCATAAAAATATATTGGAGAAGGGAAAGTGATGCTTTCCTCTAGATAGAAGAGTTCTTGAGCAAACAAGAGAAAGAGAGGTAAAATGCACAATTTTGATTACATGAAATTGAAAAGTTTTGCCCAAACAATGTAATGTCATTAGAAGGGAAACAGTTAAGAGACAAAAGTCCTAGCAGCAAATATCTCTGACAAAGGTCTAATAATCATAGGAACTGATACAAATATATCAAAACCAGAGCCATTTTCCAATAGATAAATAGCCAAAGGATTTGAACAGGTTTCAACAGAAGAAATCCAAGCTGCCAACAATCATGAAAAATATACTCCAAAAATTAATAAAAGAAATGCTAATTAAGGCATGTTTGAGTTACCATCTCATACACATAGATTGGCAAAGATGACAAGGAAATTAGAACTGGGGGAGGATGGGGACACTAATAACACTATTGATGAAACTGTGGAGTGGTCCAACCATTTTGGAAAGCAATTTGGAAGTATGTCCCAAAAGTCACTAAACTCTGATTCACTTCTAGGCATATAATCCCCAAAGAGAGCAAAAACAAGATGAAAGGACTCATGTACAAAAATATAGCAGCATTTTTTGTTGTAGAAGAGAACTAGAAACAATTTGTTATTCAGTCATTTCAGTCATGTCTAACTCTTCATGATGTCATTTGGGATTTTCTTGGCAAAGATACTGAGTGGTTTGCCATTTCTTTCTCCAGCTCATTTTACAGATAACGAACTGAGGCAAAAAGGGCTAAGTGACTTGTCCAGGGTCACACAGCTAGTATCTGAGGCAAAATTTGAACTCATAAAGATGAGTCTTCCTGACAGGGCCCAGCACTCTATTCACTTCGTTATCTACCTACTCTGGAAACAATAGATTCCTATCCACTAGGGAAGGCTAAATAAATTGTTAAACGAATCTAGTGTTAAATGAATGTTACTGTGCTATGAAGAAAGGGACGGATTCAGAGAGACCTGAAAATGCTCATGTGAGCTGATGCTAAGTGAAGTGAGTAAAACAACAACAAACAACTGTACAATAGCCACAACACTGCAAAGGAAAATAACTAAAAGATTTATGAACTCTGATCAATACAATGACCAGTCAACTCCATGATAAAACATGTCTCCTTCCTCTTAGTGAAAGGTAATGGACTCTAGAATGAGACACGACCAATATAACACAAATCTGTTTTTCTTGACTATAAAAAAATAATGAAGTGAGCCCTTCTCTTGTGAAATTGTCAACAACGTATTAAAAGCATACCTGTTACGTAAAGCAAAGGTCCCTGTCTGCAGGTCATTGCACTTGGGCCTTGGCAGCAATATTATCCACCAGTAAGTTATATTTTAATATAGATAGATAGATAGATAGATAGATAGATAGATAGATAGATAGATAGATAGATAGATAGATAGATAGATAGATAGATATAATACCCCCACTGACTGTCTGCTTGGTAAAGACAGTATAATCATAGAAGTATAGATGTAGAACTGGAATTTCTCAATCTACTGAGTAGTTCACCTCATCTGATATAAGTCCAGACTAGATAATGGTTGTGATCAATCAGCATTGTTGAGTCAAAGATGTTCCACAGATGAACTAGTTTGGGTAAAAAGTTTTGGGAAGAAAAGCAAGAGGAAGTCCATCATCCAAAAACTAATTGTAAGGATGTTAGAATTCTGCCTGCCTCCCTTCCCAAAACTTTTTAGGAATGGAAAGAATTATAATTACTTCTACAAACAATTTAAGATGACATTTGTGTAGTCCTCGAAGCTTTACAAAGCTCTGTGTATACTTGATCTAGTTTAAACCTCACAATAACCCTATGAAGAAGCGCTGTCACAAGTAGTATCCCCATTTAGGAAGCGGCTAGGTGGCCCAATAGATAGAGCGCTAGCCCTAGAGTCAGAAGGCCTGAGCTTAAATCTGGCTGTGTGACCAAGTCACTTAACCTGATGCCTTAATCCACTGGAGAAGGCATTGACAAATGACACCAGTATCTTTGCCAAGAAAACTCCATGGACTGTATTAGCATGTTATGATACAAGGGGTCACTAACAGCAACATCATCATCCTCATTTTGGAAATGAGGAAGGAGTTGAGGGAATTGCTTGTAGTCACACAGCTAGGTAGGAGTCAGAAGCAGGATTCCAACCTCTATCTCAGATGAAGTGAACCACTTAATGGGTTAGGAAATTAAATAACATTCTTATAATTCCACCCTGCCATATTGTTAGCCCAAAGACAAAAAAGCGCAGGTGAGATAAACATGCAAAGATGCTACCAGTGAAGAAAAATATCACAATCTTTTTCATACCAGAAATTACTACCATAAAATATACGAGTGATGGATATAGGCTGATTCATCCTCATTGTCTCACCTACTCTCCCTTGTGACAGGTGGCACAATTATTCATAAAACACTTAGGAATACTGTAGTTCTATGAACCAAGGCAAAATATATTTACTTCTGTAGGGAATGAATTTCTGAGTTTAATCTCATCAGAGTATCCAGCTCACTTCCCAAACTAGTAAGTTGTGTTATTTCAGGAGCCCTTCCCAGGTTACCTCAGCAAACTCACAAATCTGTCACCAACTTTTGTATTTCCTATGCACTTACATTTTTGTTTATATTCTGCTTCTGTTAGATATGTACTGTCCTACTGAAGTTCTATGTGAGCAATGATCCTGCCTTATTTATCTTTGTTCTCTTCCCCCATGCCTGGAACAATCCATTACACATAGGAAGTGATTAATAAACATTTGTCAGATGAATTAGAGCTACTGGAATCAAAAGTACGTTTTCAATGTTTCTTCCACCTTGATTTAAGGATCTGTTTTTGGAGAGGGAGAACTAAAGCTTGCAATTTTTCCTCACCAGCTGTTGAATAAAAGAATGGCATTGTGTTTTTTGTCCTCTTCTTAGCCTCACCAATTTTTCTAGTAATGGCAGAGTTGTATTCACTGTTTATAGAAAGCTTGTTTTAAAAAAAAAGATTCTAGCATTACAAATTTTAATTGAATAGCTGCTCACATACATATTGTAAATGGCATTTCAATGCTGATGATGGTTCAGCTGTCAGGTTGTCCATGGGGATATGATAATAGGTAGAGCTCTTCCATCAGGAAAATAAAAAAGTCCTTCAGAGCTACAGAAACAGGACATGTTCCATTCATCTTCATTGTCTCACCTAGTCTCCCTTGTGACAGGTGACACATAAAACACTTTTATTTAGAAAACTTTTTTTATTCATAAAAATGGTGGTGTTTTTTGTTTGGTTTTTTCCCCCATAAAATACTGGCTCAACTTAGGAATACTATTGTTCTGTGGACCAAGGCAAAATATATTAACTTACATAGGGAATGAACTGCTCACCTTAATCTTATTATCATAATATTCTAGCTCACTTTCCATACTCATAGGATGGCTGTTTTGCTTCAGAGATCCTTCTAGTGTACCTTAGGAAATTCATGTCTGTCATGATATTTTGAATTCCCTACGTACATATATTCTACTTTATTTTCTTTCTCTGTATACATGTCTTGTCTATCCAAAACTGAAGTCAGGTACTCCCTGTAAATGCACCCAGATTGGTTCCCAGGCTTTGGGGTAAAGGAGAACAGAGAATGAAAGAAGGGTTTGGTATTTAAAAGGCAAAAAAAGTAGAGGAGGCTTTGTGAAAATTAAGTCAATACTTATGTCTTAAGTATTTACTAGTTCCCCAGGTGAGAAGTGATCAAAGGAGATGAACAGTTGTTAAAAGAATTGCAAACTATTAACAAAACTATTTTTAAAATGCTCCAAATATATAATAGGAAGAGAAAGGAAAATTAAAACAACTCTGAGGATTCACCTCACATCCAACAAATTGGCAAAGATATCAAGGGGATGTGGAAAAACAAGCACAGAAATGCATTGGTGGAACTGTGAATTGATCCAACAATATTCTGGAAAGCAATTTGGAATTATGCAGATAAAGTGTGTAAAAGGTCCACACTCCTCGACCTTAGAGATTCCACTGCTAGGTATACATCCCCTAGGAGGTAAAAAATGAAAGAAGGATTACATATACACTCAAATATTTACAGCAGTAATTTTTGTGTTAGCAAAGAAATAGAAACAAGTCAAGTCAACAACTACTTATGAAGTGCCTACTATGTGTCAGGTGCTATGCTAAGTGCTGGGGATACAAAAAAAGACAATAACAGTTCCTGCTTTCAAGACAGCATGCAAACAACTATACACAAAAGGATGTACGCAGGAAAAATTAGAGATAATCTCAGAGGCAAGACACTGGCATTAAGGGGGACCAGCGAAGGCTTTGTGCAGAGTTTAGGATTTTAGCTAAGACTTGAAGAAAGCCAGGAGGCAGAGATGAGGAAGAGGATTCCAAGCATAGAGGAAAGCCATAGAAAACGCCTAGAGTGGGCAGATGGAGTCTCTTGTTCAAGGAACAGCCAGGACGACAGAGTCACTGGATCACAAAGTATGTGGAGAAGAATAAAGTATAAGAAGATTGGAAAGATAGGAAGGGGCTAGGTAATGAAGGACTCTGAAAGCCAAATGGCATTTTGTATTTGAACCTGGGGATAATTAGGAAAAGCTAGAATTTGTCAAAAAGGGGGTGACATGGTCTGACCTGTACTTTAGGGAGATCATTTTGACAGCTAAGTGGAAGTTGAACTAGAGTGAGGAGAGATTTGAGTTAGGGAAACCCACCAACAGGCTATTGCCTTAGTCCAGGTAAGAGGGGATGAGGGGCTGTTACAGGGTGATGGCAGTGTCAGAGGGGAGAAGGTGTATACAAGAGATGTCATGAAGGTAGAATGGCAGGGAACAAGGTTATTCTGGGCTGGGCCTGACTTAGTTAATTTAGTTTAGATATTGAAGCAAAATGAGACACTCGGGTGTTTCAACAGTTAACAGAAGGAATTTACTTAGCCAGAGCAGAAGACAGTTCAGCCAGGAAAGGCACCGATGACTCCTTTGAGCTAATTCAGCTGAATGAAGCTCCCTTGCCTCAGCTGCTCATTTCAACCCACCAAACCATCACCACAGTCTGCCTGCAGCTCCTCATGGTGGCTTTGTACTCAGGCAAAACGGAAGCGATATCAAAATCTTGAGCCTCTAGTCCTCTGAGCCAAACTAGTCTTGATTATGATCTCAATACTTTTATAGAAAAAAATAGACTAGTTTGCATAGGAGCAGGGTTAAAATATTGCTTCAGAGCAGCTAGGTGGCACTGTGGATAAAGCTCTGGCCTTGGAGTCAGGAGGAGCTCAAATCCAGCCTCAGACACTTGACACTTACTAGCTGTGTGACCCGGGGCAAGTAAGTCACTTAACCCTGATTACCTCACTAAAAAAGAAAAAAAAAAGATATTGCTCCCACTAGAAATTATATAGCACAGTGTCTGGCATACATCAGATGATTAATAAATACTCGATTGATTGACCACTTCAGCCAGTTTTAATGATTCAGTGGGATATAAAGTATATCAGAGATTGAATGTAATATAAAAAACAAAAGGCACTGATAAAAAATGTAAAAATTAATATGTATGATTAGAAAAAAGGATGAACAATGTGATGAGAACAAAGGATAGTAGATGGACAGTACTAGACTAGAAATGTTGTGGGGTTTTATTTTTAATCTAAATGAAAGCTTCTAGGATATTGGATGAAACCCTCCCTCTCCCATGAAGAAATTGTGGGAGAGTTGAACAAGATGAGCTGATGAGGGGCTTTTAAAGGGAAGACCATTATTGAAATCATACAGGGGTAGGGAACCTGCAGCCTCGAGGCCACATTTGGCCTTCTAGGTCCTTGGGTGTGGCCTTTTGACTAATTCCAAGTTTTACAGAACAAATCCTTTCATTAAGGGGATTTGTTCTATGAAGTCTGGATTAAGTCAAAGGGCTATACTTGAGGACCTTGAGGGCCTACCCCTGATTGATGAGATCTCAGATCTATTACAGCATTGATATATAAAACTATTAAATGTGAGATGCCAGTTCAGTATCTAAATGAAGATGTCTACCCAGCAAAACTGAGTATAATCCTTCAGAGGAAAAAATGGTCATTCAGTGAAATAGAGAATTTTCAAGCATTCTTGATAGAAAGACCAGAGCTGAATAGAAACTTTGACTTTCAAATACAAGACTCAAGTGGAACATGAAGAGGTAAACTGGAAAGAGAAATCATAAGAGGCTTATTAGGGCTGAACTGTTTACATTCCTTCATGGAAAGATGATATTTATAACTCATGAGACCTTTGTCAATATTAGGGTAGTGGGAGGGGAAAAAATTATATGTATGGATAGATAGATAGATGAGATAGATAAATAGATAGACACAGACAGACAGACAGACAGACAGACAGATAGATAGATAGATAGATAGATAGATAGATAGATAGATAGGTAGGTAGGTAGATAGATGGCACAGGGTGAGTTGAAGATGAAGGGGTGATATCTGGAGAATAAAATTAAGGGGTGAGAAAGGATCATACTAGGAGAAAGAGAAAGGGAGAGGTAGAATGTGGTACATTATCTTGCACAAAGCAGACAAGAAAAGGTTCTTACAGTGGACGGGAAGCAGGGGAAGGTAAGAGGGAATGAGTGAATCTTATTCTCATCAGATTTGGCTTAAGGAGGGAATAATATACACATTCGATTGGGTATGGAAATCTGTCTTACCTTACAGGAAAATAGGGGGAGAAGGGGACAAGAGAGCAGGGGGATGATAGAGAGGAGGGCAGATTGGGAAAGGGGGTAATCAGAAGCAAATACTTCTGAGGAGGGACAGGGTCAAAAGAAAGAATAGAATAAATGGGGGGGCAGGATAGAATTAAGGGAAATAGAGTTAGTTTCTCACAACATGTCTGCTATGGAAGTGTTTTGCATAACTGCACATGTATGACCTGTATTGACTTGCTCGCCTTTTCAATGAGGGTGGGTGGGGTGGGAGGAAGGGAGAAAATTTGGAGCCCAAAGCTTTAAAAACACATGTTTAAAAAAAATGTTTCCACATGCAACTGGGAAATAAGAAATACAGGAAATGAGGTACAGAAATCTATCCTGCCCTACAGGAAAATAGAAGGGGAAGGGGATAAGAGAATGGGGGGAGAGATAGAAGGGAGGGCAGACTAGGGGAAGGGGTACTCAGTATGCATGCCATCTTGGGGTGGGGGAGGGGCAAGATAGGGTAAAAATTTGGAATTCAAAATCTTGTGGAAGTAAATGTTGAAAACTAAAAATAAATAAATTTGTATATAAAATAAATAAATGAATGAAGATGTCTAATAGGTCATTGATGAGGGTCTGGCTTTCAGAAGAGAAATCATGTCTAGAGATATAGAGACAAGGCACTTGAAGTGATGAGAGAGAATGAGATTGCCGGGGGAAAGTACAAGATACTCTGTTTTGTAAATTCTGTCTTTTCTTACATATATGTGGTAGGACCTGGTTGGCTTCACCAATGTCATGCAACTCCTTCATCTTCAGAAGCCCTCAAAGGGTATCCACAAAAAGATGAGACCAGCTACTGCTTTCTTGCAAAATGGGAAACTACTAATTAATAACTTACATTAACCAACTACAGCTGCCTAGTTGTTAATACACTAGACTCCTAATCCCTAACCCCATCCAACCCTCACTATGTCTTAATCTCCTCATGCCCAAACGGATCTACCCAACCCCCGTATTCTCACCCTCTCTATGTACAGATTTCCCCCAGTCTGCCAAAAAACATGGAAGAGTTTCTCACCAAAAACATCCTGATAGACTTCGAGGAAGTGCTACTTTCTATTATAAGAGTTCTAGCCATCAAAACCTGGTGAGTTGTGCACACAGCTGAACCTTGGGGACTATTTATTTCTATCTTAAGAGGAAACAATGGCTTTTATATGTTGGGCCTGGACAAACCAATGCAATTCTTTCTTTTTTATTTTATTTCATTATTATATTTCATTTTTCTTATCCCTTCATCACTTTGATCTGTATTCAGACTCTAGTTCTTTCTCTGAAAGTAGATAGGGTTTTCTGTCATGAGTCTTTTGGAATTGCCTTGGATTGCTGAGAAGAGTTAGGTCAATTCACTGGAAAAAAGAAGTCCAAAATCTTAAGGAAGAAAATAACTCCTTGAAAACTAGAATGGGGCAAGAAGAGAATCTGAAACATCTCATCAGAAAAACAACTGATCTGGAGAACAGATCGAGAGAGACAATATAAGGTTCTAGAACAAGAGGAAAAAGTAAAAATAGAAAAAAATCTACCATTTACCACCTGAAAGAGATCCCAGGAGGAAAACTTACAGGAATGTCATAACCAAGTTTCAAAACTCCCAGGTAAAGGAGAAAATATTGCAAGTAACAAGAAAAAAAATTTAATACTGCAGAAATACAGTCAGGATTTCACAAGACCTAGCAGCTTCTACTCTAAAAGACCATAGGTTTTGTAACATTATATTTTGAAGAGCAAAAGAGCTGGGGAAAAAAAAGGTCATTTGACAAACTGAAAGACTTTCAGGTATTTGTAACAAAAAAGGCCAGAACTCAATGGAAAATTCAATATAAAATATCCAGAAGAAATATAAGGAAAACATTAAAGACTAATTATAAGGCACTCATTAAAGTCAAACTGTTTCCTTATATTTATATATGAAAATGTTATCAGTATTCTTAAAACTGTCATCATTACTATGGTAATTTGAAAGAAAGGTTGGGGCTGAGTTGTGTATAATAGGATGGTGCTAAAAAACAAAATTGGGTAGGAAAAGGTAAAAGTAAACAATTATATTATAAAAATGAGGTGTGAGGGGCAGCTAGGTGGCACAGTGGATAGAGTACCGGCCCAGGATTCAGGAGGACCTGAGTTCAAATGCGGCCTCAGACACATAACACTTACTAGCTGTGTGACCCTAGGCAAGTCACTCAACCCCATTGCCTAGCTAAAAAAAAAAAATGAGGTGTGAAAGGAAGAAGTAATGCAGAGGAAGCAGGTGGGGGTGGAGAGCTGGTAACGTTGGAACCTTAGTCTCATCTGGGTTGAAGAGGAAAAACGTGTGTATCTGGAAGGGTGTAGAAGTCTTCTGAACAGGTAGAGAGGTGAGAAAAGTGGGGGACAGGGTCGGGGAGGGACTTCTAGAGCAGTGTGTGGATTGGGATTTGGGAGGGTGGAAAGAGGGGTTGGGGGTATTTTTGGAAGGGTAGGTGAAGTGGGAGGTGAGAGGGTGGGGGGAAAAGATAAGGTAACAGGGAAAGGTAAGAAGAAAGGCTAAGAAAGAAAATAGTAAAAATAAGGTGAAGGAAAATTCACAATTAGTAATTATAACTTTGGATATGAATAGGATGTTTATAGTGGCTCTCTTTGTGCTGGCAAAGAATTGTAAATTGCAGGGATCGCCATCAATTGGGGAACGCATGAACAAGTTGTAGTCTATGGTTGTGCTGGAATACTGCTGTGCAATAAGAAACAATGAGCTCAATGATCTTAGAAAGGCATGGAAAAAATTGCACAACATGAAGAGTGAAGTGAGCAAAACAAAGAGAACATTTTATACAGTAACAGCAATATTAAGAACAACTTAAGAATCAAGTCATTTTGACTATTATAAATATTCAAAATTAAAAATAAAGGACATATGAACTAAGATGCTATCTGCATCCAGAAAAAGAACTGATAAATAGAAATATGTATAGAATAAATTTACATGCATATATGTATATTATTTACATAATATACATATATATGCCTTTGGGTATATTTTACTCATCATTAAATTTTCTTTTTAAATTTAATGTCACCCTAATCTTATATACATGTATAAGGGCAGCTAAGTGGCACAGTGGATCAAGTTCTGGGCCTAGAATCAGAAAGACTCTTCCTGATTTCAAAAATGGCCGCAGACACTTACTAGCTGTATGACTCTGGGCAAGTTACTTAACCCTGTTTGTCTCAGTTTCCCCATCTGGAAAATGAGCTGGAGAAAGAAATGGCAAACCATTGCTGTATCTGTGCCAAGAAAACCCCAAATGAGGTCACAAAGAGTTAGACATGACTGAACAACAAAACCTCATATACAAGCCTCTATTAGAATATTCCTTTATAACTAATCTTAAATTTTAACCTAAAGGAGGTTATTTAAACCTCCCCCAATGATGTCACTCATGTCTCTAGCACTTCATGTCAGTTTGTCACTAAGTGTTCTATAGCGTCTCCCCACAAGTCAAGATTTCAGCTTAAATAATCACTTATATGACTACCTGTTTTTGAGCAGCCTACTTTTTGTTCCCTTTCAACTCCACTCAGTCATCTCCAAGAAGCAGAAAAAAGAGATAATTGCATAACATCCTCTCATCACCTATATCTTAAAATTCCCCATCTCACTTTTTTTCTCTAAATCAAGAAAAAGGAAGTATTTTCCCACTTCTCAGTTCCCCTTCTCCCGTCAAGCTTTCTCTTTCAAGAACTGCTGACTTGTTCTATATACAATGACTGGTGTTACTAATTAACCTTGGTAGCTGTTGTCCCTCAACAATAACCTTAGCAACTCTGCCCCAGAATAACCAAAAAGATTTCTTGAGAAAGGTCAATATGCCTTACAATAGAACAGGAAATGTGGTAGACTGGAAAGAGTGTTGGGCTTGAATTTCCACCCTTCTACTTTCCAACTTTGGGAATTTGGGGAAATTATTTAACCTCCCTGGGCCTCAGTTTTCTCATTTATAAAATGAGAAAAGTTGAATTAGATGACCTCTGAAGTCCTTTCCAGCCCCTATTTGTGATCTTATAACATTTACAACAATATATTAAATTCAACTTTAACTGTTTGGTATTTTTTAACCTAAGGACTTATCTGAAAAATAGTATGACTGAAAGCACAGAAATGGGAATAAACAAAATGTATAAGGGATATTAAGGAGACTGTCCTGACTAAAGAAGGAGATGGGGTAGAGATAGGAAGATAAGGAAATTAATTTTTATCAATAATTTATTTTTCCCAATTACATATAAAAACAATTTTTAACATTTTTTATAATTCTGAGTTCCAAATTCTCTTCCTCTCTCTTCTCTCCCTTCCCTCCCTATTGAGAAGGCAAGCAATTTGATATAGGTTATACATGTGCATTCATGCAAAACATATTTCCATATAAGTCATATTGTGAAAGAAAATACAGACCACCTCACCCCCCAAAAAAGTGAAAAAAAATAAAGTGAAAGGATATCATTTGATCTGCATTCAGACTCTACCAGATCTTTCTCTGGAGGTAGATAGCAATTTTCATCATGAGTCCTTTGGAATTGTCTTAGATCATTGTATTGCTGAGAATAGCAAAGTCATTCACAGTCAATATTGCTGTTACTATGTACAGTGGTCTCCCGGTTCTGCTTCATCAGTTCATATAAGTCTTTCCAGATTTTTCTGAGAGTATCCTACTCAAAATTTCTTATAGTACAATAGTATTCCATCACAATCACATACTACAACTTGTTCAGCCATTCCCCAATTGATGGACATCCCCTCAATTTCCAATTCTTTGCCACCACAAAAAGAGCTGCTGTAAATATGTTTGTACATATACGTCCTTTTCCTTTTGTTTCGATCTCGTTGGGATACACACCTAGTAATGATATTGCTGGATCAAAGGGTATGCACAGTTTTATAGTCCTTTGGGCATAGTTCCAAACTGTTCTCCAGAATGGTTAGACCAGTTCACAACTCTACCAACAGTGCATTAGTGTCCCAGTTTTGTGGGAAATTAAGTTGAAGAAATATGATAGAGGGTATGGAGGCCTTGAAGGTAAAGTGGAAATATTTTCAATCAAGTAGAATAGGAAGCCATTCTAGTCTCAAATGTCATTTAAAGAGGAAGGACTGGGAGATGATTCTGGGAAGATGGCAGAGTAAATCAGAAAATTTCAAGCTCTCAAGATTTTCCTCCACAAAAGAGATAAAATACCACCTCTGGGTGAACTTAGATCCATGAAAACAAACAAGAGTAGGGTCAGAAGAGAAGTCCTCTTGAAACAATTGGAGAAGATCTGAAGAAAACTCCTGGACAAGATTTCCTCCCTGTAAAGAGTAAACACCTCCAGGCTCAGGTCCTCCTGAACAACAAGCAGTGGGGGCAGCTAAGGTGGTGCAGTGGCTATAGCACTAGCTTCGGAGTCAGGAGGACCTGAGTTCAAATTCGGCCTCAGACACATAATACTCACCAGCTGTGTGACTCTGAGCAAGTTGCTCAACCCCAAATGCCTCATCAAAACAAACAAACAAACAAAAACCAGCAAGCCCTGGGGTTAGTTGGTCTGGGAGGCTGTCTTGGCCCCAGGGACAGTGAGAGGTATTGGTTGGTCATCTGACCTGGGGAAAACCGAGGGGACCTCTGCTGACAGGGAACACCAGGAGCAGCTGTGCCACAGAGTGTGGTGGGGTTGAGAAGGAACCAGCATACCCCCAGTGAGTGCAGAATCAGTGGGGCTGGATGCTGCTGGCTGAGGTCGCTTACAGGAGGCTAGAGGACTTGGTTGGAGTCCAAGTTCAGTAGGGAGAACTGAAGAGGATTAGAGGCCAGAGGCACCCACCATCCCCCATACCCCAGGACTAGAGGTGATTATAAAAACTAAACTATTAAAAAAAAATACACAGGCAAAAGAGAAAGAATCCAACCATAGAGAGCTACTATGGAAATAGAGAAGATAGGGTTTGTCTTCAGAAGAGGATACTGAACCAAAGAAACCCTCTTCTGTCCCAAAGAGTAACATCAAATGGGTCACTTGCACAAAAAGAACTCATTGAAGAACTTAAAAAAGACTTTAAAAATCAAATGAGAGAGATTGAGGACAAACTATAAAGAAAAATAAGAACAATACAAGAAAAACAAGATTATGAAAAGAAAGTCAACCAATTAGAAAAGGAGATCCAGACTCTTAAGGAAGAAAATGACTCCTTGAAAATCAGAATTGGGCAAGGGGAAGCCAGCAAAGTTATAAGAGAGGGAGAAATGAAAAAACAAAATATAGACAATAAAAAATAGAAGAGAATGAAACATCTAAGAAAAACAGCACATCTAGAGAACAGATCAAAAAGAGAAAACATAAGAATAACTGGACTACCTGAAAGTTCTGATCAGAAAAAGAATCTTGATGCAATAATACAAGAAATAATTAAAGAAAATTGTCTTGAAGCATTAGAACAAGAGAGGAAAGCAGAAATAGAAAAAATCCACAGATCACCACCTGAAAGAGATCCTACGAGGAAAACTCACAGGAATATTATAGTCAAATTTTGAAACCCCCAAATCAAGGACAACATATTACAAGAAACAAGGAGAAAAAAAATTACATATGATGGTGCCACAATTAGAATCACATAAGACCTAGCAATGGCAACACTAAAAGATCGAAGGTCTTGGAACACTATATATCGAAGAGCAAAAAAACTGGGCTTCAGACCAAAAATATCATACCCAGCAAAGCTAAGCATAATTCCAAGTGAAAAAAAAAATAGACATTTGATCAATTGTCAGACTTTTGGGTCTTTGTTCAAAAAAACCCTGAATTCAATACAAGACTGAACATACAAGAGCCAAGAGAAATATAAGGTACATACCAATAAATAAGGATAGAATGTTTACCTTTTATGTATGAAAAATGTAAAACCTATGTCTAAGATTGTTACTAGTAATTAGGTAACTTATAAGGAAGATTGGGGTAGACTTGAGTATGATATGACTTCAGAAAGTAAAACCTTTCAAATACAACTAGAAGAGTAATTATCTTTTACAAATGAGGTGCAAGAGGAAGAACCAATACAAAGGAATTAGATGGGGGAGGGAGGCTGTTAGTTCTGGAAACCTATTCTCATTGGGAATGGGTTTAAGAGGGGGAAATACATATACATTTAGAAGAGTATAAAAATCTTCTACATTTAGAAAGAAATAAAATTCTAAGGGGATAGAGAGAGGGGAGAGGATAAAGGAGGGATCTTTAGTGGGGAGGGTGTGGGAATAGGTTAAAAAGGGGATGTATAAGGGGGTTCAGATTTAGGGGAATGGGAGGATAAGGAGGGATTGCTGGAGTGGGAGTAGGTTAAGTAATAGGAGGGTAAGGTAGCAGGTAGAAATAAAGTAAAGGAGTTATAAATATAAAGATTAGAACTAGAATCTCTTAGGGAAAGTGTATGTTTATATATATATGTATGTATATATGAATGTATGTATATATATATATATACATATATATACATACATATATATATACATATATATATATGTATAAGTGTATGTATATATCAATACCTGTATATCAATATATCCAATGCTCAATTATAGCCTTGGGGTAGTGGGGGAAGAGGGAGGGGAAAAAAGAACAAAGTAAAAAGTGTACAGCAGAGAACAAAAGAAAACCTATAAGGAAGCAAAGAAAAGATGGACGGCTTTCAGCATAATGCACAGTATTTAATATATAGGTTTTCTTGAAATGAAAAGTTATTGCTATATATTTTGAATCCTTTCCTATGTTCTGCTGTGTGCATGACATTTTTTTGTTTTTTCTTATTTTATATTTAAGTTTATAATGTTTCTTTTTCTTTTCTTATTGTATATTTAAATTTTAGTATTTGTCTAAAATAAAATTTTTTTTAAAGATGAAGGACACTAAATAGACAACAAATGGCAAAGATCTATGGAAATTTCTATAATAAACTTGTTTCCCTATCAATGACAGTGAAGCCATCACATTTGGACTCAAACATCTCATCGTTCAATGTGCTACATGAAGTAGAAATAGTACTAGATAAAACAGATGAATGCGAGGTTGCCCCAGGAAGATAGCTTCCACCCTCACCACCTCATAACAACAAGAGATTCACCAAAGTAAAAAAAGGCAGAACAAAATTACCAAGTCCATACTCCCAGCTCCCCATGGCTGCAATGGCATCTGCCATTTCTCCTCAGGGTCATATCACAGCAGAAATCTAAATGGACAGCCCTGCTTCTTTTACAGGGGAGGCCATTGAACTCACTCAGCCTTTGTGATCTGGATAAGATGAAGTGAATAGCTATGTATGGAGAGGGAACCAAGAAGATGAAATGATATTTGGAATGAAAGGGAAAGATCTGTGGTAAGAAAGTCAAGAGAGAGATTGGCCATAAGCTCAGGACTGACTCATCACCAGGCATGACTCAGTCCCAAATAGCTAAAAAAGCACCAAATAACAAGAAAAGAGGAGGGAAAAAAAGTGGATTTTGAAAATGGAAGAATGAGTCATTATGTCCAAGCTTAACCCACATCCATTATCTCAAAATGGCTAGCAATGTGCCCAAAATAGTAAAGAACAAAAGTAAACAGAAAAGACTATATCATAGGAATGACATCACAGATAAACTATCAGTAAGATGGATAAAAAAAGGAGGAAATGAGTAAACAATCTAGAAAGAGACATTAAAATGGGGGGAAAATACCACAAAATTAAGAAAAGTGATTCAGAAATCCTTGATGAAAAGGAAGTGAAAAGGAATCTAAAACAATAAATTCTATGGAAAGCCCAAACATTATATTAGATCACTACCAAAAAAAAAATCCAGGATGCTTCACAAGAGAATTGAAAGAAGGAATAAGGATGAAAACTGTCAGAAATCAGAGCTCTTAAAGAATAAATTCAATTAAACTATTAACAAGCATTTATTAAGTACGTACTATGTGCCAAGCTCTGGTGTAGGCACAGGGGACTTTAAAAAAAAGTCAAAAATTAATAAAAACAAAACAGTTTCTGCCCTCAAGGAGTTTATGGTCCAGCTATGGGAGACCATAAGTACATGTATAGGTGATGGGGTGCTTGGGTGCTTGTGTTTGGGTGCTTATGCTTGGATCCCAATTTCTCCCTAGCCTCAGAAACACTACCCCTTACAGTTTCTCCCCAGCCCAGGGACACCGTGCCTGGCAATTACTCATAAGTGGGCCCCAGCAAGACCCTTACCTCTCTCCTTGGTGCAGTTACAAACAGCACCTGAAGGAATTATTAGTTTGAATTGGCTTTGCACTGGGTCATAAAGACATTCTTACCCACTGGACTATCTATACTACCACCCTACCTCATTATCTACATCCTGGACTCCTCATTATTTGTATTCTAGACTTAAGACATATGTATACTCCCTACATCTATCTTGTCAAATAAGACATTGATTGGTGGCAGACTGGACAGCTCTCAGTTACCCCTGAACTCTATTAACTTAGTGACATAGCAGACCTAAAACCATACCTCCATGTGGCCCCCCTTGTGGGCTTTTCCCAGTGAACTCTGGGTAAAACGCCTGTGCAGTAGGTACAAGAAGTGCATGTTCTTTTAAGAACTGACCATTTCTTAACCACTCCCTAATCCCACCCTGAATCACCTTGTTAGCATATTTGGCACATGTTTTATTATATTTTATCCTATATAAACTTTAACTGTACCACTCTAAGATTGCAGGATCCTTAAGAATCCTTGCCCGCTGAAAAGCGTAACAATAAACTTTTTGCCAACTTGACTTAAAGAATGCTTGAGTCTGTGAATTCATTCCAGATGACTCCATCATGTACTTCAGTCTTTGAGGGATCACAACCTCTCAGACCGCAACATAGGTATGTACAGAATAGATACCAAGTAATTTTGGGGAGAAAGCCCCAGAACCAGGGGAGAATCAGAAAATATTTCATGTAGAAGGCTGTGTTTGAGTTAAGGATTTTAAGAGGAAAATGTTAGGAAAGAACACATTTTAGGCATTCCAGTGAAAAGTCACAGAGATAGAAGATGAAGTATCATGCATGAGGAACAGTGAGAAGGTGAGTTTGATTGGATCATAGTATATATAAGACTTATCAATTCTACTAGAATGAAAGGACAGGTAGATGGTGCAGTTGGTAGAGTGTCAGACCAGGAGTCAGGAAGACTCATCTTCATGAATTCAAATCCAACCTCAGATTAGCTGTGTGACCCTGGGTAAGTCACTTATCCCTGATTCCCTCAGTTTCTTCATCTGTAAAATAAGCTGGAGAAGGAAATGCCAAACCACTCCAGTATCTTTGCCAAGAAAACCCCAAATGGGGTCATGAAGAGTCACACAGGAATGAAATCGACTGAACAACAACTAGAAAAGCCATTATGTGAGAAAAGTACAAACCTGTATATACTGCTGAAAGAACTTTGCCTCTCTGAGTGTTCATAATGAAACTCTTATTATTCAGCTGTAGGCCATCCAAAAGAAGGCAACTAAGATGCTTCACCATGGTCTTGAGGTCATGCAATAAGAAGACTGGTTCAAGGAAGCAGGGATGTTTCACCTGGAGAAGAGAAGAGTCAGGAGGAAGCTGATGTGTTTGAGGAGCCAAAACCCCTGGGATAGATTAGACTATTTCTGCTCGGCCCTAGAAAACAGAATGAGGAGCAATAGTTTCAGAAAGGGTGATCTAGGCTTGATTTAGGAAAAACTTCCCTACTAGAGCCATCCCGAAGCAGACTGAGCTGCACTGTGGGGTAGTTAGTTTTCCCTCCCTAAAAGTCTTCAAGCAAGACTGGGCAGCCACTTGTCAGAAACGTTGTAGAAGGGATTCTCTTGTAGGTACCCGCTGGATTGGATAATCCCTCACATCTCTTCTAATTCTCAGCTTTTGTGATTTAGTTAGGGGACCATGGTCTCCTAATATGGGCATACACAAAGGCCTAAACTAAGGTAGTGGTCATGGGTATAAAGAAGATGTAAAGATCTGATAGAACTTGGGGACTGACTGGTAAATTTTAATCTCTGAAATCTTTTTTTTTGTTTTGTCTTTTTTCTCTTAAAGACCAGCATTAACCCCAAATCACTCTGGTCCTAGACCAGACCCTATTTGGTCACTGTTTGGGCCCTGATTGGCTCAGAATGAATGTAAACAACAATTGTTTCTATTTTGGCCAGAAACCCTGAGGGTCTTCCCCTTCCATATCTATTTTTTTAAAGAGACCATTCTTTGCCGCTTTTTTTGGTTTGTTTTTTGTTTTTTTGTTTTTTAAATTAAGCTTTAATCACTGAATGGGCACTGCCTCAGTCAAAACTGTTAAAGACCTTAGTTTGAAAAGGCCAAGGTCCCCCACTGCATACTGGGCCATTTCCAGTTGTACTGATCCATATCTGGTCACTGGACTCACATGGCTCCAGAAGAGAAAGTGAGACTAGTAACTTTGCATAAGCCTCCCTCACTTAAATCCAATTCACTTGCATGTCATGGCATCACCTCCCTGATGTCATGGTCCCTTTTGAGAAAGAAGGACAAACCTCAAGCAATACGGATGGTAAAGAGGGGTAATCAAAGATGACTAGAAAGTTTGAGCTTGAGAATCTAAGACCATTACCTACTATCAATGACTAGTATTTGTGGTGAGGGAGGTAAGGAAGTCAAAGTACAGTAGGGATGTGGTAAGAAAAAGAAAGTAATGTTGGGAGATAACAACTAATTTCTTTAAATACAAGCCTATGTCTTTATTCCTGATGGTCAATATGCAGAGGCAAAGTATTTTAAAGGAATTTACAGGTATCAGAGGGAAAAAAATCATTTCAATATCAAAGCACACACAAATGTTTTAGATTCAAGATAGTTTTTAAATTTCTATTTTCATGAATCCATGGTGACTTGAAGCCCTTTCCATGTGTAACAGGGATGGAACATAGACAGAACTGCTCTGGTCGCTTCTGACCGACTGTGTGCTGGCTCATGGCTTGGGCTCCCTGGGGGATAACAAAGCCCCTGTCTGCTTCTGACTGGCTATGTGTGAATCCGTTCTAAAGGACTGGGCACTTTGAGGAAGACAAAAGAATCGCCCCATTAGCCACTAAACTGAAGAACTTTTAATTCATCATCAGTTTTCCCTTTTCCTCCTGGCTGTAGATCCTGGCAGGACAATCTGAATCTCTCTGTGAGGGATGAGAGAAAGGGCCACGCTTTCCTGACCCTAGCTACTCCCACATGACAGTTGGAGAAAGGGAACTCAATTAGGCCAACTTGAGCTCAAACCCCCACCTGCCTTTTCTGTTTTGTGTTTCTTTCTCTGAGTTCACATATAGGTGACCAGCCATTGATACTGAGATGGGTGTCATGTCTTTGGTGGCAACTTTGTGAGTTCAGGAGTTTGGAAGTTGTGGGTTCCTTGGAGCAGCCTGCTAGCAGGTTGAGTTCCTTCAGTACAAAGGATACCTCTGACGCAGCAAAAATGAGCATGATCTTTCAGGAGAGGAGGTGGATATTCAATGAAATAGGGGACTTCCAAACCTTCCTGGTAAAAAGACCAGAGCTCAACAGAAAACTTGATCTTCAAATACAAGACTCAAGAGAGACATAAAAAGGTAAACAGGACAGAAAGAAACAACATATTAATAAGGGCAGACTGTTCATATCTCTACAAGGGAAGATGACACTTGTAACCCTTGAGAACTGTATTGTTATTACAACATGTTAAAGGGGTATACATAGTGGGTATAAGTTGACTTTGATGTAATGATTTTTAAAAAATCTAATCAAGTAGGTTAAATGGATCCAAGTAAGTGTATTAATCTGATCTAACTAAGAAAATGTACTGAGAGAAAAGGAAAGGAGGAGGCAGACAAAGGTAAATTAGATTACAGGAAAAGGCACAAAAACCTATTACAGCAGAGGGGAAGAAGGGAGAGAGATGAGCATTGTTTGAACCTTAATCTCATCAGATTTGGCTCAAGAAGACAATAACATAATCAGTTAGGTACTAATATTGATAGACTTAACCCTTCTCAGCAATACAAGGATCTAAGACATCTCCAAGGGTCTCATGATGGAAAGTGCTCTCCACATCCAAAGAAAGAGTTTGAATGCAGATCGAAGCAGACTATTTGCTATTTTTTTCTTCTGTTGTGTTTTGTTTCCTCTTTCTGGTGGTTCTGATGGGGTGCTTGGGTGCTTATGTTCAGGTGCTTGTACTTGGATCCCAATTTCTCCCTAGCCTTCAGAAACACTGTCTCTGACAATTTCTCCCCAGCCTAAGGACACTGTGCCTGGCAATTACTCATAAGTGGGCCCCAGCAAGACCCTTATCTCTCTCCTTGGTGCAGTTACAAACAGCACCTGAAGGAATTATTAGTTTGAATTGGCTTTGCACTGGGTCATAAAGACATCCTTACCCACTGGACTATCTATACTACCACCCTACCTCATTATCTACATCCTGGACTCCTCATTATTTGTATTCTAGACTTAAGACATATGTGTACTCCCTACATCTATCTTGTCAAACAAGACATTGATTGGTGGCAGACTGGACAGCTCTCAGTTACCCCTGAACTCTATTAATTTAGTGACATAGCAGACCTAAAACCATACCTCCATGTGGCCCCCCTTGTGGGCTTTTCCCAGTGAACTCTGGGTAAAACGCCTATGCAGTAGGTACAAGAAGTGCATGTTCTTTTAAGAACTGACCACTTCTTAACCACTCCCTAATCCCACCCTGAATCACCTTGTTAGCATATTTGGCACATGTTTTATTGTATTTTATCCTATATAAACTTTAACTGTACCCCTTTAAGATCGCAGGATCCTTAAGAATCCTTGCCTGCTGAAAAGCTGTAACAATAAACTTTTCCTCTGGCTAGAAGATTTGAATTGAATTCATTCAGACAGGGCCTGGCATCGCAATCTTGGGGTTCCCAGAAGCACCCCAAAAAGTCCTAGACCTCTTCAGTTCTTCCTATTGGTTCTAATTCTTCCTTACAACATCACTAATGTGAAAATATGTTTAATAAGAATGTATGTGTAGAGCCTACATCAGATTGTGCGCCGACTTGGGGGAGGGAGGTGGGGAAAGAGGGAGAGAAAAAATTAAAACTCAAAAGCTTATGGAAGTGACTGTTGATAAATCAAAATAAATTAATTTAAAAAAAACAAATGAGATTACATTTGTAAAGCACTTTGAAAGCTTTAAAAAGAAAAAAAGAAAGGATACCTCTGGCCAAAGGATGAGCCCAATTTCTAGCCTGGCTAACTGTAGGTCACCAGCTTACAGGGAGACAACGCAGAGCCAAAGTGAAATGTAAAGTGCCTACTCATCAGTTGTGCAAATCGATTCACGTTCTAAGGTTTAAGTCTCAAACTCCCAGGAGAATATAACAGTAGTTTTTATTGCTGTTTGTTTAAGTTCTGTCAATGCATACTTGTGAGAACCTTTTGTATCTAGCATTTCTTTTACATGGGGGAAATAAATATCTGTTCCATAACTGATTTACAACGTAAATCAAGGACCTTTCTACTCCACCCTTTGGGGAGACTCTAGAGAGGGGCCAACCCCATGTTTGAAGCAAATTTCCCCTGCAGTGCCAAATATAATGAGTAAGGGAGTTCAAGAAAATGTTTCTGACCCCTCTTCTGGTTGATCAAGCTCTCCCAGCCTGCACCACTATTTGTACAGATCCAGAGCAGAGGGACCCCTTGATAAAAGGGAGAGGATGCATAGCCCCATCCTCTTCAGCATATCGAAAGTTGCTTACTGTTGGATAGATATACGTGTTTGTATGTCTGTATACATACATATATTTTCCCCCTATAGAATCACCTTTTTAGGAATCCCTCATTTGGCATTCTTCATTTATAATATGATTGCAGGTCACTTTATCCTCAGTCATTCTAGTGAGAAAGACAAGTCACTTTAGAAAAACATAAGCCAAGCTTCAGTGGCATCTCTGAATTTTCCCAGTAGAGCTATGTTACCTAAACATGGCTCAAGCCCTTACAGTACCTATCTTTCCCTGAGACAATTTAATTCATTTGCATAAAGTCATCTTTGTCTGCTCTCATATGTGATAAGGAGGAAAACATACAGCCTTTGCTGCTTCCTGAGCTCACCAGATCCTTGGAATTGAAAAAAAAAAGGGGGAGGAAAAATTGGCAAAGACACAATGCTTCCTACCCAGCTTCAGCAGCATATAGTAAAAAGTACATGTGCTCTGAAAACATCCAAACCTTGTTCATTGAATCACAGAGCTGGAAAGGACCCTAGAGATTGTTTATCCCAAATCACTCTTTTTTAAAGATAAGAAAACAGACCTGAAGTGGGAAGGTGACTTGCTCAAGACCATGCAGAGGAATCCAGACCCAACAATTGGTCCAGTGATCTTCTCATTACAACATGTTATTTCTGACTTGTTTCTGTGAGGTGTTATATACATTATTGTCATGAATGTATCACAAAAAAGTGGTGGGTTTTCTTTCCATGGTTAAATCCAAAATTTTAATTCTTAGGTTTCATTTTTATTAATTTTTACTTGCCTATTCCTGGGATTATAGCCTCAATGAAGTTAATTACATGGGGAAAAGATCTCTATATCCAAAAATTGTTTTCAGCAGAATTACTGGTAGTAACAACAAGCTAGGGGAAAAAATGCGCCCAGTGGCTAAAAATGACTGAACAAACTGTAACATATGAATTCAATGGAAAATTAGTGTGCCATAATGAATGATGACTATGAAGAAACCAGAGAAACATGGGGAAATTCTGTACAAAGTGACTCAGGGTGGAGAAAGCAGAGCTAAAAGAACAATAGACATAATGACCATAAGCAAGTAAATGTAGATGGGTCAGATAAGAAGGAGGCTTGGTAAATTACTGTTAACTCTAAAATTAGAGCACAAAGCCTTCCTTTCTGTTAACAACTAATGAACAACAAAAGTAGAAAGTGACTTGTCCTATCAGTAGCAATCACCCAATTATGGAGTTTTACTTAACTATTTTCTTTGTATATATTTAAGAAGGTGAGATATTGTTTGGGTGTTATGGGGCAGGAGATGGCAGTAAATAGAGTACTAAATTTGGGGTAAGAAGACTTGAATTAAAAATCCTGGCTCTGACATTCCCTGTGTGACACTGGACAAAAGTCTATCAACCTCTCTAGGCCTCAGTTTCTTTACCTGTAAAATGGGGAAGCATGGTTGGACTTGTTAACCTCTAAGGGCTCTTCCAGCACTGCTATGATCCTATGAAATGCCTCTTTTGTCAAAATTCATCAATAAAGATTCAAAAATAAAAGTAATTGAGCTATTCCCAATCGAAGTTTAAAAAAAAAGATCTCTGTGACAGATCAAAGTATCTGGTCCTCAATGCCTGTACTAAGGATATTAAAATTAGGAGTAAAGTGATCTAGAACTTGTCAGCTCTAGAGAAGGAATATTTGAGTAATTGGAAGAGGGAGGGTGCAGGCTTCAGGAGAGATTGATCTTAGTGTTGTATCCAGAAGGGGGCACCATAAGCACATAGTTTCAGGACAGAAAGGGATTAAACCTATTTCAAGCTCCAGTACTGATGGCTGTTTAGGAGTGAGTTATGTCTAAAGACCAAATTCACTTCAAAGAACAATCTTCTATAAGGATGTCAGAGCCTCCCTGCCCATGCAGTGGTCTAATGAAAAGAACAGTGAACTTGGAGTCATAACTTTGGCCTCAGTTTCCTAATTTGTAAAGAGGGGAAATAATAGTTACATCAGTAGCATAGAGTAGTGAAAAGTCCATAGGGTCTTGGAATCACGAGAAAGCTGGGTTCAAGCCCTGCTTCTGACATTTACTATTTATGTGGCCATGGGCAAATTACTTAAGCTCTCTCAGCCTGTTTCATTTGAGGTTCAAATGAGATAATGCATACAACATACTTTATAAACCTTCAAATACTAAAGGCTAAATGTTATTATTATTTAACACCCACAGGAATTAGTAGGAAATGAGATACTGCATGCAAAATTATTTTTATACTGTGAAACATTATATAACTGTGAGCTTTAATTAATAGGCAGGTATAATAGAAAGAATACAAGTTTAGACATAAGAATTGGCACCAGTTCTGGCTGTTATACTTTACTACTTATTTGACAGGGGCAGGAAAGGGATACAAAGCTATAAGTTTTCTCAGATTTCATTTCTTTTTTTTTTAAGTGAAATTTTTTCTATATTTTTTCAAATTACATGCAAAAACAATTTTTAACATTTGTTTTTGAAATTTTTGAGTTCCAAATTCTCTTCCAGTCTCTCCTAACCTCCCTCCTTAAAAAGGCAAGCAATTTGATCTAGATTATACATGTGCAATCATGAAAACCATATTTCCATATTAGCCATGTTGCAAAAGAAAACACAGACCAAAAAAAACCCAAAACCAAACCTCAAGAAAAATAAAGTAAAAAAAAAAATATGCTTTGATCTGCAGTCAGACTCTATCATTTCTTTCTTATGGAGGTGGAAAGCATTTTTCATCTTGTCAGGCTGTTTCTTGATCTATAAAAGAAGGATAAATAAAATTTGCATTATCAGTGTTTTCAAAGCTACTAGATTTATCCCTCAAACTCAGGACCAAGTCAAGACTACAGAGGTTAAATTCTTGGATTCTCAAAATTTCTAAATGTCTTAGGAATATCTGCTATCTCTCTTTTTCATCCAACTCATCTGATGTAGTCTGGCAACCCCAGCTGCCTACTGGACATCTCTAACTGGATAACCTGAAAACCAAGATGTCCAAAACTGAGCTCATTATCTGTCCCCTCCCCTTTTCCTAACTTTCCTGTTCCTGTCATGAGAACCAACATCTTTCCAGCCCCCGGGCTCACTACCTAAGTATATAACATTTCTGTTCTTGTTTTTGTTTTATTTTTAGGCAATTGGGGTTAAATGACTTGCCCAAGGTCACACAGCTAGTAAGTATAACTTTTTTATGTGTAGTTTTTTACATATTGTCTCCCTCATTAGACTATGAACTACATGAAAGTGGGGATTGTTTTTTCCTTTTTTGGTATTGCTAGAGCTTGGCCCAGTGGTTCATCATCGAATTCATTAGAGTTCTTAAGTCTTTCTTGGTAAGGTTTTTTTTAACATTGTTATATAAATTAATCCTCAACTTCTGCTCCCCTTACATTGCATCTTTTCATATTAATCTCCCCTAGGTTTGTCTGAAGCTATCTTTTTTTTTTTCATTTCTTGTTGTGCAATAATATTCCATTACTTTCATATAACACAATTTGTTCAGCTATTCCTCAATCTATGGGCACCCTCTCAATTTCAAGTTCTTCACCACTACAAAAAGAGTTGGTTTAACCTTAGTGCAACTCAGAATTCTTGAGCTCAATAGCTCCACCAGCCTCATGTTCCCTGGCAACAGAGATTAAAAGTGTATGACACTATGCCTGACTTTTATTCTTATATATTTGAATCATTTCCTTAAGCAAATATTTTCCCCATTTACATTTCCCTTCTAATTTTAATTTTAATTTTATTTTGTGTATTGATTTTGGCTGTACAAAAACTTTTCAACTTTATGTAATCAAAATTATCTGTTTTGTCTATCTTTTCTATCCTTTGGTCATGAATACTCCCTCTGTAATAAATATTTCCATACATGCTCTTTTAGGTTGTTTGCTGTGATACCTTTCATATTGGTCATATATCCATTTGGAATATATCTTGGTGTATTGTGTAAGTGGCTGGTCTAAATCCAATTTCTGCCAGACTCTTTTCCAGTTTCCCTAGCAGTTTTTGTTGAACAATAAGTCCTTGCTTCTGACATATTACTTTTAATGACTCCAAGTTTATCCTGGAAAAAAAAAGTCTAATTTTTTGGGGGGTTGTTTTTATTTATTTATTTTAGGCAATTGGGGTTAAGTGACTTGCCCAGGGTCACACAGCTAGTAAGTGTCAAGTGTTTGGTCTGAGAGAAGATTTGAACTCAGGTCCTCCTGACTTCAGGACCAGTGCTCTTTCCACTGCACCACCTAGCTGTCCCAAAAGTCTAATTTTTTAACATCAATGTCCTTCCCCCCCCCTTAGGCAATCGGGATTAAGTGACTTGCCCAGGATCACACAGCTAGTAAATGTCAAGTGTTTGGTCTGAAAGCAGATTTGAACTCAGGTCCTCCTGACTCCAAGGCCAGAGCTCTTTCTACTGTTCCACCTAGCTGCCCCTGTCAATATCCTTTCAATAACACTATATGGCTCCCAGTCATAGAATGCACTAATTTCTAAATAATCAAAATTGTAGACCCTCCAAAGAACAATCTTGGTAGATATGAGTAGGCTACAGAATTTAAACAACAAAGCATAGCACAAATGAAATGGGAAGGATAGTTTCAAGGAACTATATGACGGAAAAGTAAATGGGCCAGTTATATAACAAGAAAGATGATGGACAATCCTTGTGCTCCGTTGGTGTTCATGAAATGTCATGAGACCCAGAGGCCCTCAGCATATTGGGTGAGGTCCCAGAAGGATACATGGATAAAAGTCACACAGCATAAGAAGGTGTAGATAGGTTCTGGTCTGTACCATGTAAGGGAGTACCCATATCGAAGAGATCACAGATCTGTTGAAGTGCAGACAATTTATTAATGTGATAGTGACAGGGTGCTTTGGTGCTTGTGTTTGGGTGCTTGTGCTTGTACTTGTACCCCAATTTCTCCCTAGCCTCAGAAACACTGTCTCTGACAACCACTCCCCAACCCAAGGACACTGTGCCTAGCAGTTATTCATGCATGGGCCTCAGCACAACCCTTATCTCTCTCCCTGGTATAGCTACACAGATCTGGGCTGCTCAGGCCCCAGCCCTCAGATCATGTCTCTGGAAGCCTCCCAATTCCTTAGTAGTTCCTGTCTTGTAAGAAAGCTTTCCCTTGTTGCAGAACATTCTCTCATCAAGACAGAGGGAGAGGGGTGCCTTGCCCAGCCCAAGGAGTTTTGTCCTTGGCCAGCCCAAGGACTCTTCCTCCTGCCAGACTCCAAAGAGCCATACCTCTGTCATCTCCCTCCCTGTCTGGTATACTCCCTGTACTTTCCCATCCATAGCCCCCAAAGACACCTGCACCTTTGGATTACCTCATCAGTGTCCCTGGCATTTCTTTCCCATGCTCTTTTCCATATAAACCCTAGCTGCATCCTCAGTCTTTCGCAGGATCCTTTAAGAATCCTTTTCCGCTGAAAAGTGTAACAATAAATCTTTGCCACCTTGAATTAAAGAATGCTTGAGTCTGTGAATTCATTCCAGATGACCCATTCTGTACTCCTGTCTTTCAGGGGTCACAACCTCTCAACCTCTTACACTGCAACAATAGAATATACCATTATACTTTTTTTAAACCAGATTGTGATTTTATCAGCACAAGGAACTCCTGAAAAGGAACTCCATGTATCAATAAACAAAAAGGTTGTTCTGCAACTTTCAGATCTTACTTTCTTTAGAGAGTTGCCTGGGGCCCTGAAAGGCTGTGATTTGCCCAGAATCACAAAGCCAGTGTATGTCTGAGGCAGGATCTCATGACACTGAAATCAGCGTTTCACTATTCCAAACCATAGTAAGTTAAAATGAGAAGACCACACAGAAGTATGGAAAGATATGAATGGAGTGATTCCAAGGGAAAAGCGGAATCAGAATAATCACGTGCTGACCCTGAACATAACAATGAAATACAGTATACGTAATGGAAGAGAGCCCAGGTTCTGGACTTAGATGACATCAATTTGAAGCCAGATAAGGATGGTGTTGGAAAAATTACTTCCTCTTTCTGGACTTCATCTTTTTCATCTCTAAAATAAAGGAGTTACAATAGATAACTTTTAAAATCCCTTCCAGTTTTAAAATCTTACTTTAAAAAAAAGTTATTACTTTAGATTTCAGCTCAGGGGCTGGTGACCTCTGCCTTTTTCTGTCCTTTACCTGTCCTCCTGGGAAACTCTGGCTTGACTCCCAAATAGGGGAGTTATTATGAATAAGGGGTTCCCAGCCAGTGCTTCAATTCTGTCCCCCATGTTAGATTCCTGGTGAACAATTCTATTTCTGGCTCCAGTCTAAGGGTTTCCCCCACCCCCCAACAGTGGGGGAGGAAGTTAAAAAGTATCCAGAGTACAAATATGAATCAGGTAAGGAACAGGCAATTTTAATTAGTCGGGAAGACAGCCAGGCAGAAAGCATTTACGAAGCACTTATTTTTTGCCAGGCACTGCATCTGTCTAAGCCACAGCTAAGCCCTGGAAATACAAGTACAAGCAGGCAGTCCTATCCTCAAGGAGATTACTTTTTTTGTCTTTATTTTTTATTTTTTGGAGGCAGTTGGGGTTAAGTGATTCGCCCAGGGTCAAATAGCTAGTGTCTGAGGCCACTTTTGAATTCAGGTCCTCCTGACTCTGGGGGCTGGTGTTCTATCCATTGTACCACCTAGCTGCCCCAAGATTACATTTTAAAGGGGAAGGCAATCCATAAAAGGAAGCTTATAACTAGTGGTGGAGAAAATGAAGCTATGTATCGTGAAGAAAGTCGGGAGTACAGCCAGGAGAGGAATGGAGATATGATTGGCTTTGGCTGGTGCCCACCTTAAATGGAAGTTGAGGGGAGGGGAGGGTAGAGAGCCATCCAATCCAAGGGTGAAGCCTGGTGTAGAGGGGTACTTCCAGTTTATGAATTCTAGGGCTGGAATGAATTTCCAGGAAGCCCAGATTTCTGAGGCATGTTAGAGGAATTCTTGGAGTTCAATCATTTGAGAGTCCTGTACAAAAAGCTTCACTGGACCTTTGCAGAAGGGCTGCTCATTAGCTATTATATGTTTTACTGCCACCAAGGAAAGCCTGCTCAACCCCAGTTGGGCTCTGTTCTTCCCAGTAGATTGTCTCTCTGTGGGGGTCTTGACTGTTACTGTCATAACACGTTGCTTTGCAATGACTCCAGTAGCTGATATCCTATCCCTTGGATGCCACCAAGGAGGGAAGCCACCAAATGCTTTTCAGTCCAGGTGGCCCTATCCCATAGACTTTCCTAAGAGGTCAGGCACTCACAAGCTTTGGGTAGAAGGGTATCCCTACTCCACATTGGCCCTAGGAAATTTAGAATCATCCTTACACTTTCCACCAGGAGAAAGGTCTCAGGGGCAGGGAGCTTTAGTACCTAAGACTTCTAGAAACACAACAGGCCTGCTCATTATCCATTTTACATTTCACCTCCACTGAAGAGCCTCATCAATGCTCCTTATACTTTCCACTCAACAGCCAATTAAATGAATCCTCCTGGGCGACAGAAAGAATATCCCCAAAGAGGTGCTACAAGGTGATGCATGTCTTGCCCCCATATCCAGTCTCTTGCCAAGGCCTGTGGATTTCACCTTTGTAACATCTGTTGATTATTTGTCCCTCCCTCCTCTGACACTGCCCTCATGCCTAGACTATTGCAATGGCCTGCTGATAGGTCTATCTGCTTTAACTTTTCCCCCTCTAATTCATCCTTCATTCAGCCACTAAAGTGATTTTCCTAAAGTTCAGGTCTGACCATGTCACATGCTCCCCCCCACCCCAAACTCTCAATCACCTCTAGTATTAAATGCAAAATCCTCTGGCATTTGAAGACCTTTATAACCTAGCCCTTCTTACACCACACTCTTCCTACCTCCTAGTCTCCCTCTCTCCATACTCTTCAGTGAAGGGACACTGGCCTCCTGGCTGTTTCATGAACAAGACACTCTATTTCTCAGCTCAGAGCATTATCACTGGCTATTGGCTTCCTTTAAGTCCCAACTAAAATTCATCTTCTACAGTTAGCCAGAGCCAGCTGGGTGGCCCAGTGGTTAGAGTGCTGTCTGTGCTCGGAGTCAAGAAAACTTCAAATCTGGCCTCCGACACTTACCAGCCGTGTGACTCTGGGCAAGTCACTCAACCTGGTTTGCCTTAGTTTCCTCATCTATAAGATGATCTGGAGAAGGAAATGGCAAACCACATCAATATCTTTGCCAAGAAAACCCCAAATGGGGTCACGACTGAACACTAGGAAGCCTTCCCCAACCTCTCTTAATTCTGGTGCCTTCCCTCTTTGAATCCTTTCCCATTTATCCTTCGTAGAGCTTGTTGGTACGTACTTCTTTACTTGTTGTCTTCCCCATTTGGACTGAACTCTTTGAAGACAAGGATTATCTTTTGCTTCTTTTTGTATCCCCATTACTTAGCACAGTGTCCAGCACATAATAGGCACTTAATAAATGTTTATTGACTGACTGACCTGTCAAGAGCAACACAGAAATTTGCTCTCTAATTCTTATCAGAGCTAGGACTTTATACAGCGAAAAGAGGAAGCAGCTAGTTCTTTCTTCAGAATTCTGTACCGGAATTATCAAGTGTTGCTTTAAAACCATTGGTTTCTGGTGGAGGGGAAGGGTTAAGTCACCTTCCCGTTGTTTTCCGTTTCTTGCTTCCTGTTTTCCCACAGCACCCTTTAGCTGTGGTTGTGGTAGAAACTATTTGCCAGCTTGAACTGATACGCTTAAAATTAGCAACAACACCCTCTGAAAGGGGCTAAAGACTGGGTGGGATAAGGGGTTAAGGAAAGAGAGAATTATAAAGGGAGATGGTACTTATTCAAGGGCCAAGGCCGGGGTGGGGAACCTGTGGCCTCAAGGCCTTCTGGGTCCTTGAGTGTGACCTTTTGACCAGTCCAAGTTTTACCAAACAAATCCTTTTATTAAGGGGATTTGTTCAGTAAAGTTGGGATTCAGTCAAAGAGCAGAATTTGAGGACCTAGAGGGCTACGTGTGGCCTCAAGCCTGAAGGTTCCCTACCTCTGGGCCAAGGCAATCCAGCAAAAAAAAAATCCAAAACACTCCCCCACCCCCCAAAAAATAGCCTGTCTTTTTATCTAAGTATCCTCAGAGAAAACCTCAAGCGCACAGAGGAGACCGATGAAAGCAATGAACTCTCAGGTTCCAGCTGTGGCAGTAGCCCCGCTGTGGCAGTAGCCCCGCTGTGGCAGTAGCCCAGCCACCCCCACCCCGCAGTAAAGGTTGCTACTGTATTCTGGCTACTGTTGGTGGCTGCAGTCTGCTCTGATTGCTCATTTTAAAAGAACCACAAACTGATTTAGGAGTAGAGGAATGCTGCTTACAAAGCTGCTTAGACCAAGGCAGCCAGTGAGGTGATGACTTTCCTGATACTTTGGGTGAAATTGTCTGTTTCTTTATACATAAAGTAACTTTGTTATTATCCGGCCATAAAGCTAGGATTCTGGGAAACCTTTTCCCTGGAGGCACCTGAGGGATGAGTCATCAGAAAGAACCTGGGGAAGTGGGCAAACCTAGAAACCTGAGCAGAGACAGGCTTAATCATTCACTGGATTTAGGGGCGTGTCATTCATGTTTATTCTGCAAATGAGCTGAGCCAAGGAGGCGGGACCCACACCGGAAACTGGGGCTTTGTGGGCAGCCCAGAGTGGAAGTGTGAGCTATGGAACAGGTAGATGCAAAACTTTGCTACTGGCGCTGCTGCCTCTTTCTTGGAGGGAATGTTGGTTCCTAGCATCTTAGCCACTCAGGAGACAAGCTTAGGAAAACAGGAGAAGTTGGGTTTCCTTGAAACCAAGGGAAGAGACAGCTTTAATAATCAGCTACCGAAAATGCCTCAGGCAAACCAAACAGAATAGGAATAAATCAAAGGGCAGAGACACCGAGACCTCCTATAGGAGCTGAGAAAGGTGTAGTAGGGTCAGTGCACAGGTGAAATCTTTGGGATCAGATAGAGGGATGCCTTCCTTATTTGGGAACCAGCAATTTCAGACTTGAACTGCAACATAGACCTGGTCCTGGAGGTGGGGGGGAGCAGTCAGTTCAGCTCTAGAGAAAAGATAAGGAAGCAAGTTCTAGAAGGGACTGAAGATCCCACCAAACCTGGTGGTGGTGGTGGTGCCAACCATGATCTGCCTTTGGGTAGAAATCTGAGTATTTTGGTCCAGCATCAGCTGAAGCAGGATAAAGGGTAGGAAAAATAAAAAGGGATTTATGTATGTAAGAGAAAGTGTGGGGGGGGGCAGGGGGAGGAGATGATTCATCAATGAGGGCCCAGGCCTGGAAGCATGTTGGATTCATGAGCTCACCTCTTCAGAGCATGCTCCTAGGAAGGAAGAAAACAAGCATTTATTTATTAACTATTTGCCAGAGACTATACTAAGTACCTTTATAAATATTGTCTTATTTGATCTTCACAACAACCCTATGAGGTAGGGTGCTACTATTTTCCATTTTACAGTTGAGGAAGCTGAGTCTGTGAGGTTGTGTCACATTCACACAGCTTATAAGTTTCTGAGGGCAGATTTGAACTCTAGTCTTCCTAACTCCAGGCTCAGCAGCATTCTATCCACTGGGCCATGTAGATAGTGCTGTCACTAGCCGCTCTTCGTAATATGTCCATTAACCTGAATGCCAGATCATTTTATGCACACGTCTAAGGCAGCAGATTTTGAGGGCAGTTATTACATTTCTGTGGTTTTATCTAAGATCTCTTATTGCGTTCTCTGATTTTCTTAAGCTTTTTTTTTTTTGGAAAATTTTCTATCCTGCCTTGGCAGAATTGGCAGAATTAAAGGTTAACAGGAATCTATAATTATTGGCTAAGGAGAACCATAAGAACTCAAAAGACCAGGCAGGACATCAGCCTTCCAGTCAACTCAGATTAAGAGTAAAAAATAGGGGGCTTGGGCAGATAAAGAGAGAACCAGGATTATCTGAATTCACTGTTCCCTTCTTACCTAGGGGTTTTCCCCTTCACAACCTGCACTTGAAAGGCATACTTATTTTTATGCTGGTCCAGACTTACTCTAACAAAGCAACAAATTACATTAATCTGTTTAAAGGAAGGTCATTTTTCTGAAACTCGGTTTTGAAGAAAAGCCAGCATGGTCATCCCTAGGCAAAACTGTGAAATAGGACATTTTGCTCTGGTACTCCCATCCTCTCTCTCTGCTCCTCCCTTCTCTCCTTTTCCAACCCACTTCCTTCCATTCCCAAGCTCATCCCCAATCAAAATCAATTCTCTAAAAAGGATATGAAATATCAAATCAGACACTCCTACCTATGATACTATAAGGAATAGAGTAGGCCCCCTGAACCCCCAAAATGAAGAATCCCAGGAAAGCTTGCCCTGACTCACCCTATCATACTAAGTTCATCAGTAGTGGCCCAACGCCCCTTCTCAGGTGGAGAGTGTGAATGTTTCTCAGCTGCTAATTCCCCAAGTCTTCCCTTTTCCCACTGGTATGAATCGGCTTCAGTCCCAAAGTTCAGGCTCCTGACTCCCTCCCCCCACACTCCATCCTGCAATATCCTGATAAGAACTCTATAAAAACTGACCAAACTTTATTGGTTTGGGAATGAGTGCCCCATTCCCTTCCCTAGTAGGGTTACTAACTCTATCCATGATTCTAGCTGACTGCTCTAGGTCCGTCCTCCACCATTTTGTGAGTCTCTCCCCTCAATAAAGCTGGCTTTTGTTTCCTAGTACTTGGTTTTTAGAATTTCAAACCTTTGTAAGCCTGTGTTGACAGATACATACTAGCTGTAGGACCCTAAACAAGTCACTTGCCCTCTCAGTGCTCTAGGCAACTGTCTATAATAACTGCAGAAAAACTTTGATAGAGGGAGTTTCTTTCTCACTCACTCACATAGTCCCTGTCCTACCATTTATTTCCATCTTGATGTGAATTTGCCAAGGCCTTACCTTTCTTGGGGATCAACCCAATTCTAAATGACAGGCTTTGTCTACAGTTAAGAGGTTTCAGGTACCCACTTCAATTTCAAGTAGGCCCCTGAAACTTTTCTCAATGCCTGGCTCCTAGTAGACTCAATCAATGATTCTTGACTTGACTTGACCATTATGGTACCATAATAAAAAAAAATTTCAGTGAATTTGGTCCATATTATCTTTCTTTTCAAAAGTTTCTCTGGCTTCTGCCATAGGTTTTTTGCTGGCCACTCCTCTGGTCTCTCACATTGGCATTTGAAGGTTAGTGTTGCATGGACTGATAATGCTGATAATTCATTTACTACCCAGCAGCACTAAAGTGAAAGTTTGTTCTCAGATCTTCTTATTGAAATTACATTTACGGAAAAACATAAGCACAACTTACTAGTTTTTCCTCTGACCCTCCTCCCATTCAACTACCACTATCCTCTAGATAAAAAGAGTTTTTAGATTCATAACAACTTTACTTCAAACAATATTTTCAGAAAGGCCTGAACAATTGAAGATTTTTCTTATTTTTAATTCACATAATGTATATATCTTAATGTTTGTATATTTGAATGTGTAATCTGTGATTTCAGCATCAAGTAGGCAACTTGAGGTATGGGAATTCCCTCCACCATCCAGCTTATAATTCAGTAGGCAGCTAGCTGGTAGAATAGATAAAATTCTGGACCTAGGGTCAGGAAAGCACAAGTTCAAATCCAACCTCAGATACTTACCAGCTTTATGACCCTGGGCAAGTCACTTAATCTCTCTGCCTCAGTTTCCTCATCTGTAAAATGAGGATAGTAATATCCTTATTTTACAGCCTATCTTTAGGGGTTGTTATAAGGATAAAATGGCATAGTTGTAAACCATTTTGCAAAGCTTAAAGCTATATATAGATGCTAGCTGTTAGTATTATTAGCTAAGTCCTAGGGAGTTCCCTGAGTTACACAGAGGTTAAATGGCTTGCCCAGGGTAATTGAGCTAGTAAGCATCTGAAGCCCAGTTTGAGTTCAGGTTTTCCCAACTTCAAGTTCACCACTCTATCCATTACGCCCAGGAAAATGAATTGTGGAGAATGAACTTATCTGAGTCAAATCTATTAGGAGAATCAACTATTTAAAAAAATAGTTGGTAAGAATCTGAGGTCTGTGAAGGCTCTACCTACTAACCTATGTATCCACAAATCACTAGTAAGCTACATTGGCTGGATTTAGACTAAATATTCTAGTGCAGAAGTATCCTGACAGTTTTTGCATTCAGAGTGGCCAGGGCATGTTCAATAGAATTTTTTCTGGATCAGAAGCTGTCACTGTCAGACTCAGAGAATCAACTCATTACAATTGTTGTTTAGTTGTTTTTCAGTTATGTCTAACTCTTCATTGACTCCCTTTGGGGTTTTCTTGGCAAAGTGGTTTGCCATTTTCTTCTCCAGCTCATTTTTACAGATGAGGAAACTGAGGCAAACAGGATTAAGTGACTTGCCCAGGGTCACACAGCTAAGTGTCTGAGGCCAGATTTGAATCCAGGTTTTCCTGACTCCAGGCCTGGTACTCTATCCACTGCATCTCCTAACTGCCAGTAAGTGCCCTATGGTAGGCTACAAAAATGTTAGTTATTATCATTATAATTATTGTATGTTGTCTCTTTTCCTTCATTTTAGGCTTAAGATTTTTTCTTTTTAGTGTTTTAGATATGTTACCATGGTGAATCATTAGAGAAGGAACCGTTCCCTCCCACCCCCAAGCTGGACACATAAGAATGCATTTCAGAAAGCAAAATTCCAGCCTATAAAGAAATCCATGTCCTTAGACTTCTCTAGAGAATTGTGCTCTCACTGCCTGTCCCTTGATCTTCTCTCCCAGCTCCTCAGCATAAATTTGAGTATTTCTGAGATAATCAGCTATTCGATATAAAGACAGAACCTCGATGGCTTCCCTGATATACATTTCACATCATTAATAACACTGTTCACCCCTGTTAGTTGGAACGGACAAGGTGACCTGAGCAGAGGGATTATGATTGATGCAGTCAGTGCAGCCCCTAACACAGTGCATAGAGGTTAAATAGTAATCAGTAACGACTTTAAACACATTCTCCTTTGGCAACCTCTCAGTGAAATTACAACCTGGGTGAGACATAGAAGCCTGCCTGCTGGGAGGAATTAGCTATAGAGGCCAAGACTACAAATTCCCCCCATTGCCCTGCCAAGCCAATGTGGAACAGGTTACCAAGGATGTCTCTGCTTCTGCAGAAATAGAGGAATGTTCAACATGCATATTATTCTGCTTGTTTTATTCCTCTTCCTCCTGCAGGAGTGAAAGCTAAGATTTGGGGAAACTTAATGGTTTGAATCTGGGCTTCACATTTTCATTTTGCAGCTGTAACAGGCTCTCTTCCAATCTGAGAACAGAATAATCAAGATGCTTTTTTTTTTCCATTTGCGATATTTTATTACCTCATCTACAAAAACAAAAGATGTTACTCTAACAGAGTGCATCAATTAATCCGGCTAATTTAGGTACAGTGAGATTGGACAGTGCCTTGTCTGCTTGAACGATACTGTCAGTAAGCTCCCAGCCCTGGGGAACAGCCTGAAATCAGAGGGAATGAGCTGTTCTCAGAAATAACTTGAAGCAACTTCTCAAGTCTCAAACATTTGTCCCTGCTGTCACTTTCCAGCATGTTAGAGAGCAAGCAGCAGAATAGAGTGGAAAGACTGTCAGTTCTAGATTCAGATGACGTGGGTGTGAATTCTAGGCTCTTCCACTTACTCCCTGCATGACTTTGGACAAGCCATTCTTCTTCAGCTGGTTCTCAGTTTCTCCATCTGTAAAATGAGGTGTTTGGATTAGATATCCTCTGGTTCCTTCATGGTCTTGCATCCCAGGATGCTATGCTGCCTGACCAAGGGGTATTCCTCAGGTGATTATTTCTTTTCTCTTAAACAACAAAGAAATGAGACCTGGAAATACCGCTGCAGGCCTACCGAAGCACAATAGAAATGTTTGTCATGCACTAAAGCTGGTGAACGTTATAGGAAAACCTTAGTTCACTAAAAGCTGTCTTTTGAGATGGTAAAGAAGCCAAGATTTTTGTGTAAGTGGGAAAGAAGCTGTACGTGTTGTGCTTGATTGACAGTGTTCTTTTGTTGCCCAGAACTCATTGCTGTTCCATTATCTGAGGGTATTTTAAGTTATTATGGGATTTCATGTAATTATGAATGGCTCCTGGGTGGAAATTCTTTTTCTTTTTATCACAAAGAAATCTCACCATATTTCCTCTTGTGGACAACTGTGTTATACCTCATAACCTCCACAAACACCACCACCACAAAAACCCGCTCAGGCTGGGTTCTAGACAATTGTAGTGTTTTCAGAGAAGTCATAAAGCTACTTTTTTTTTTAAAGTCCAAAGGTAAAGCTCCAGCTCTCGATACCTCTGCCCCAGCCCTGAGGTAGCAGTAAGTGCTGGACCCTAGAAGATGATGACTCGGATGAACCAGTCCTGCTCAGCTTACAAAGAATACCCAATCCCCCTTGCACTCCACAAAGATTCCCAGGTTTACCCAAAAGGAGAGAGCATTCTCTTAGGACATGGGCACCACGGACATGGGCGATAGTTTCCTTTGCTAGAGATCAGTACCTGCCTTAATAAATAGACTGGACCCTGTTAAACCTTAAAGAATGGCCTTAGGGTCAGGGCTGATTGAGGAAGACCTGAAGTTGTCATGATAGAGACAGGCACAGTTCTTAATAAGCTCCCACTGAAGCAATAGGGAATAATGCTGTCCCTGGAAGTAATTTAATTCAGCAAATCCTTAGTAAGGACCTACTCTGTGTGACCCTGGGCAAGTCACTTAACCCCAATTGCCTCACCAAAAAAGCAAAAAAAAAAAAGCGCCTACTCTGTGAAAGGCATGAATAAGAAGGGTTCCAGCCCAGACTTGTGCCAGGATAGTCCAGGATGTTGTGTAGAGGGCTAATCTCAGAATCAGGAAAATTTGGGTTCCAGTCCTGCTTCTGGCCTACTCTGATCTTGGGCCAGTTGCTTTAGTTCTCAGGTCAAATTTTCTAAGACTATAAATTGTGTAATTGCCATTCTGCCTTGGTAGGAGGAATTTCCTTACTAGAAGCTCCCCTATACTGACAAACTCAAAGTGGTCATTATTATTAGTAATACAATGAGTAATACTTATGTAGCACTTTGAGGCGTATAAAGCACTGTATATCCACAGCAAGTGTTATTTTTCCCATTTTGAGATGAGCCAACTATATAATAGTTCATAGAAATGAAGTGACATGCTCATGGTCAATATCAGAGGCCATCCCAAGTCCCAGAATCACAGGTTAGAGCTGGAAGGAACCTGAGAACTCACTTATGCCACTTCCTCCATTTTACAGAGGAAGAAACTGAGTAATAATCATTATAATCGTGGCCAGCAAAATATAAATATAATTTTAAGGTTTTCAAAACATTTTATGTGTATTATTTATGTGAATAAAAACAGAGAGGTATGATTTGGCCAAGGTTACTCAGGTAGTGATGAGCTGGCATTTGATAACAGGCCCTTTGACAAAACCATTTTGGGTTTTCTTGGCAAAGATACTGGAGTGGTTTGCTATTTCCTTCTGCAGCTCATTTTACAGATGAGGAAACTGAGGCATAGATAGTTAAGTGACTTGCCCAGGGTCACACAGTTGGTAAGTGTCTAACTCTTCATGACCCCTTTTGGGGTTTTCTTGGCAAAGATACTGGAGGGGTTTGCCATTTCTTTCTCCAGCTCATTTTACAGTTGAGGAAAGTGGGGGCAAACAGGGTTAAGTGACTTGCCCAGGGTCACACAGCTGGTAAGTGTCTGAGGCTGGATTTGAACTCAGGAAGATGACTCTGGCTCCAGGGCTAGCACTCTATCTATTCTGCCACCTAGATACCTAGCTGCCCCGATCTTCCCACTACCCCATGCTTTAGACTCTAAGATCAGTGTTCTTTTCAAGATACTACATTGCCTCTAAAATTAGGCATTTTGTCCCATTCAGAGATCAAACTGGTGACATTGTCATTATCACCACTGATGTTAATTCTAGGGAACTAAAGTGCATTTCATGCCCTCAAAGATGGGAAATCTAGTAGGGAGATGGTTTAGGTACACATAAAATGAATCCTCTCGTTCAAATTAGACTATGTTAAGAGCATTTTAGAGTCCAAACAAATTGCTCAGAGATCCGTGGAGCAAGATTATTTTGATTTGGAAGGGGAGTAGGGGGAGGGGAATCAGTTCTGGTTCCTGGACTGAGGAAGTAGGTTGAGCTTGTCCAGATGGTGAGGGAGAACAAGATGGTAGGGAACCTGAGAAGGAACTCCCACTTGACCTGTCCATGACTGATAATGTCCCACATCTTCCCTGCCTTTTGTGGCTAAACTCCTTGTGATGGCAAATGGGTGCCTCCACTTTCTCTCACACTTTTCTTAACTCTCTATCATGGCTTCTGATCTCATCATTTAATCAAAACTGCTCTTTCCGAAGTTATTAGTGATCTCTTAATTGCCAAATCCAATGACCATTTCCCATTCCTCATTCTTCTTGACCTCTCTGCAGCCTTGAATCGATCATTCTCTTTTTCCTTGATAATCTCTTCTCTCTAAATCCCCAGGACACTACTCTCTTCTGATTCTCCTTCTCCGTGTCTGATCACTCCTCAGTCTCCTTTGCTGGATCTTCATCTAGGTCACACCTGCCACTATGGATGTCCCCCCTGACTCTCTCCCAGCCCCTTTTCTTCTTCTATACTGTTTTACTAGGGCGGTTAGATGAAGTGGATAGAGAACCAGGCCAGGAATCAGGATGACTCATCCTCCTGAGTTCAAATTTGGCTTCAGACACTTAGTAGCTGTGTGACCCTGGGCAAGTCACTTAACCCTGTTTACCTCAGTTTCCTCATCTGTAAAAAGAGCTGGAGAAGGAAATGTCAAACCACTCTAGTGTCTTTACCTAAAAAAAATCCCCAAAATCCCCTGGGGAAATCAGGCTGGACCGAACAACAACAACAACACTATTTTACCAGGTGATCTCCTTGTCATGTTATCACTGATTCAATTATCATTTCTTTGCAGAGTATCAAATCTACTTATCTACCCCAACCTCTCCTGCTGACTTCTGATTTCTCATCTCCTACTGTCTTTGGACATCACAAACTGAATCTCTGTGTCTCATAGACATCTTAAACTCGTCATGTCCCAAACTGAACTCATCTTTCCCTATCAAACCCTGCCTGGTCCATACTTCCCCATTACTATTGTGGGCACCACTATCCTCTTGGTCCCTCAGGCTTGATTCTTAGATGCCATTCTCAAATTTCTCATTATCTCTTATCCCCCCATATTCAATCTCTTGCCAAAATCTGTCCATTTCATCCTTACCACTTCTATTTCTGCCCTCAACAAAAATATCACCGCCATTCCCTTTAACTTATCACTTTTTACTGATGTCCCAACCATCCTCCCAGGATGCCAGACTTGTATCCTTTTTGACTACTCCTCTTTCAAAACATCCAATCAATTGCCAAGTCCTTTTGTTTGTTTTTATCTCCACATTATCTCTTGCACCATACTCCTCCATTCCCACTGCAACCACCCACATACATTGTTTCTTTTCTTCCCTGGACTTTCTTAGTAGCCTCCTAGATATTCTTCCTGCCTCCAGGCCATCCTATCTCTTATCAGGAACAACAATAATAATACAAATAAACATGTATTATTCATCTTCCACACCATGGAGAGTGATCTTGCTTTGATGTCACTTCTATGCTCAAAAACTCCTAGCTGCCTCCTAGATAAGGTGTAAACTCCTGATTCTGGCATTGAAGGCCCCCACAAATGGTTCCAGACCACTTGTGTGCTCTGTCTAAGGTTCAGTGAGGCTGGCTCTGATCCCTTTGTTATCTCCACCTTTCTCATCTCCATACCTTTTCTCATATTATTTTTCCATGTCTGGAATGGACTCACTTCTAGATATTGTCCTTCCTTTTCTTCAAGATCCAACTTAGCTTCCAACTCCTTCATGAAGTCCTGCCTGACCTCCCAGCTAGAACTGACCTCCGCCTTCTCAAATTTCTCTTAACATTGTGCCTGATTCCCTGTTGTTTATAAGCTTCTGGAAAGGGAAGAGTGGTATAGTGTAAAGTGTAGTTGGATCAGTGAAAAAAGACCTGGGTTTGAATACTTTGTTCAGTCATTTTTCAGTCATGTCTGATTCTGTGACCCCGTTTGGGGTTTTCTTGGCAGAGATACTGGAGTGGTTTGCCATATCCTTCTCCAGCTCATTTTACAGATGAGGAATTGAGGCAAACAGGGTTAAGTGACTTGCCCACGGACACACAACTAGTAAGTGTATGAGATTGGATTTGAACTCAGGAAAATGAGTTTTCCTAACTTCAGGCACAGCATTCTATTTACTGTGTTGCTTGATTCTGAATAGTAGCTCTGCCTTACTGGCTTGGTGACCTGGGCAAGACATTTAACCTCTGAGTCTCAGTTTTCTCATTTGTAAAATGGGAAAAAAATAATAATGCTTTTATTGCCTACCTCAATAGGACTGTTATGAAAATCAAATGAGATAATGTATGTAAATCATCAAAAAGATATGAATTATCATTATTTATCTTTGTAGTCCCCACAGCATAGTGAATACAAAGAGGATTCAGATTCTGGACACAGAGCCTCTCTCTCAGTAGCAATCTAGATAGATGTGTACTGTGGTATACCATTTTTTTAATGCAATAGATGTATTATTTTTCAGGAAATAAGGGTAATTTTTTATTTCAATGGTATGTACATTTTTTGGTTACTATAATTATATTTTAAACATACTAAAAGAGTTGTTTTTTATTTAAAGGAATTTAATCCAATTTTGTAAATCTGGATTTTCACGTATCAGTTTGCTTACATTTTGGAACACCTGATCTATTCAATGCGCCCCAGAGAAAGAAGCTGGTAGTAATTACTGCTGGAAATTTCTATTGAATCATAATAAGTTATAGAGAAGAGTTAAGCCTCATGGAATGGCCAGCCCTAGGCAGAGGTGTAAACTAGTTGGTCTGTAAAATATTTAAGCCCCAGGAGGACCTGAGTCACTTAACCCTGATTGACTCACCAAAAAGCAAAAAAAAAAAAATTTAAAAAACATGTGTATATACATACAAACACACACACACACACACACACACACACACACACACACACACACACACACATACCTATATTTAAGTCTCATCTTTCAGAACTTCTTTCCCAGTTGTTAATTCCCACTTCCCACCCTAATATTCACACTATGCTACTTTTGGGCAACTCACCCAAGCTAGCCCTTCTGGTAATTCCTTTACATGCTCTTCTCTCCATTGTTAAAAATCCATGTTGTGGTGGTAAACTAATTCCCAATCTTGTGCTGATGACCACCAGTGAATTAGCCCATCTAGTCCTTGACCTGGAGCAGTTAAATGAAGCTCTAATTGTGGGATTTCCGGCACCAGGGATATAGGCCAAATTTTGAGATATATAACTGGGTATTTTAAGTATTGCTAGGCCTAGCTGAAATATATTCATCCAAGAAACAGAAGAAGCTATGGGGTCTAAACTGAAACATTAGGTAGTTGCTAAATGCTACCTCTTCCTATCCTGGCTTAGCTTTACTTTTTTTTCCCCCTAAGACATTTAGTCCATTAAACAAAAGTAACAAATTCAGTTAAAAATAACTTGCTATAAATTTAATAATCTCAGAAAATACAAACAAAAAACTAATATAATCCAAACTCTTCATATTTTCAAAATGAAAGATTTGTAAACTTTAACAAAAGGATAACAATAATGTGTCTATTTGCCCCCCATCCCCTTTTCATGTACATATAAAGTATCATTATTGTTAGCAAACTCAATTTCCAAAAGGCTTCCCTGTATTTTCCAGCCTAGCAATGTCATATAGTTTAAGAGCACTGGGCCTGTAGTCAAGAGATCTGAGATCGAATACTGGCTCTTAGTTACTTTTTATGGGATAGTGAGTAAAACATCTCATCTTACAAAATTGGATTTTGAGAGTTGGAAGGTGCCTTATCCCTCATCAACTATCTAGCTGGGGGGCGGGGGGAGGGCAGAACCTGTGGCCTCAAGGCCACATGTGGCCTTCTAGGTCCTCAAGTGCAGCCTTATGACTGAGTCCAAGTTTCACAGAACAAATCATTTTATTAAGGGGATTTGCTCTGTGAAGTTTGGATTCAGTCAAAGAGCTGCACTTGAGGACCTAGAGGCCCACATGTAGCCTTGAGGCTGCAGATTCCCCCGCCCTGGTCTAGTCCAATCCACACCAAAAACATACCTGTCAGGTAGCCTATCCCACTTTGGGACAGCTTTAGTTACTGGGAAAGAGAAGGTAGGTGTCAAAGTGGATGGAGCACAAGCCTGAAGTCAGGAAGACCTGAGTTCAAATGTGACCTTACTAGTTGTACTAGGCAAGTGACTCAAGATTTAGTTTCCTCATCAGTAAAATGAGCTGGAGAAGGAAGTAGCAAACCACTCCAGTATCTATGACAAGAAAACCCCAAATGAGGTCATGAGTAGTCAAACAGTTGGACAGGATTGAAAAATGACTGAACAGCTAACAAATGCACAGATCATTCTTCTTGGCAGAGAAAACAGAAGCAAAGTAAGAACCAAGCAGTTATCACCATCCCACCCACCTCAAGTGGTGATCTTCTCCATTCTTTGATCCTCTTCAAGTCTCAGCTCATCTGGGTATGAGCACTCCTGACTCTCTTTTTAACAGGACTGTTATCATGCTTTTATATTCATCCTCTATTACTGGCCCTTGATTCTATCTTCTGTGTTTCTTTTTTGAAAATCTCAGTTGGTTTGTGAGTTCTGCATATCAGCATCATTCTTTTCAGGTAACTCCTATTTCTCCTCATGAGAACTATTTTCCTTTATGTCTTCAGAATTTTACTCATGAGTTTCCCATATCTCATGGGTTTACTCAACTACTATTCTTCTTCCATTGTTGTTGGGGTTTTTTTTTTTTGGCCAGGCAATGGGGTTAAGTGATTTGGCTAGGGTCACACAGCTAGTAAGTGTAAAGTGTCTGAGGCTAGATTTGAACTCAGCTCCTCCTGACTTTAAGGGCCTGTGCTCTATCCACTGCAGCACCTACCTGCCTTTTTTCCATTGTTGTTAACTACCCTTTATAGTGTTTATGTTGTCAACTGAGAACAAATCCAAACCTAAAAAAGGCTTTTTAGAAAGAATTTTGTTGTCATTCATCAAAAGGGAGAGCCAGAAAAGGTGTGGCCTTTTTCTTCTGAATTTTTGTAAGTTTTACATGGATATAAAATTCAAACAAGGGTAGAAGGACACAATTAGCTAAGTGCCTTGCATATAGGTGGTTTCCAGAAAGGGGCAGTTTCCAGATAAGGCATGTAGATTGCAGGAGATGTGTATCAGCAGGTAAATCTAAACATTCAATAAAATCTGGGCAAAGCCAAAGATCCAAACATTTTCTGCAGTAATCTGTGACTCCCCTGGAGGATCTTTGGGGTTAATATGACCTACACATCCCGCACAGCCTGGGTTATGCAATATCTAGCAATACAAAGCTAGATTCAAATAATATAATAAATAATAATGTTTTCCCACAGTGTATTTATATATGTTTACGTATATGTATACGCAGACATACAAACACATATAAACAATTTTCTTCTTCATCTCTCCCATTATCCTTTTTAATTTAAAGTCCTTTTCATTAGATAAAGACATTCAGCAAATATTTTCTTACTAGCCTTTGTTAAATACACTTCATCCCTGTCCAGGAGTTGATCATCCCTTTATTTTAAGCCATGGTCCAAAAGCCCAAATCCTATTCTCAGACACCATCTTCTTAGCCAGATGTTTGCTTCTCAAATCAGTTTTTCTCTTTTATATTCCTTGCCTTCAATTAGTAACAGTGAGGAAAATTCAAGCTATGCCCTTACAGTCTTTAGGGTTTTTTTTTTTTGCCCAAGACTTCATAATCTTTACTAATGATCTTTAAGTTTCTACAAGTAGTATCTTTTACACCCACATTAAACTGCAGAAGAGGGTAGCCACCCATTTTGATAAGATTTGGGAGATTTTCTGTTAGAGTGCATGTCTCAGGAAGACCCCTGTTATCAGGTTAACAATACCGGCTTCAATACCCTAAGCTAGGACTCACCAACCACAATCACATTCCTCTGAGGACAAGCTACTATTTCCTCCTCAGAGCCTTTTGTTCTCTCTTCTTCAGGAAGATTAAAATCTTTTTTGTTTTGTTTTGTTTTGTTTTATCTCTAAGTATGCACAGCTGTCCATTTTCTTCCTTACCTCTCCCATGTGACACTCTTCTAACCCCTGCAGGTCAAACTCCTCCACTTCCTACTCCTTTTTTTCCCCTTGGAAATCCGTGTTTATTTCTTTTAGAAATATGTCATCGTCTCTACAATGGGAGTGTGGGACAGCATTTCTCCCCTTCATATTCTCTTTCTGGCTACTGCTAGGTGTGTTGATCAGTTGTTTTATTCGTGTCTGGTTCTTCATAACCCAATTTGGGGTTTTCTTGGCAAAGATACTGGAGTGGTTTGCCATTTCCTTCTCCAGCTCATTTTATAGATGAGGAAAGTAAGACAGACAGGGTTAAGTGACTTACCTAGGGTCACACAGCTACTTGTGTCTGAGATTTGAACTCAGGAAGATGAGTCTTCCTGACTCCAGGCTAGGCGCTCTCTCCATCTCTAGGTGATGTCCTGAAACGAAAGCATCAAGGTTCTCCTATCTGCTATTTACTCTCCCGCTTTGATTCTATAAGTCTCTATCTCTCTGAGAGACTTATGTTCTGCTACTCCTAATACCAAAAGATGGTGGAAGATTCTTATATCCTAGACTCCAGGCCAAACTCAAGGGATAAAAGTAGTCTTTTCAAAGAATTATAGATTTAGAGCTGGAAGGGACCTCAGAGGACATCTAGTCCAATTCCCATTTTATAGATGAGGAAACTGAGGCATAGAGAGATGTGAAGTTACTTGCTCAAAACCAAGACAGAGAAGAGTCAACCCCAAGTCTACCACACTAGATTCTCACCATGCTATACCCTTAGCCTGGATGTTGGGGCTTTGTATAGATTCTCTTATCTTTCACCGTTCTAGTGGCTCAGTGGCCTAGAGTCAGGAAGACTTGAGTTCAAATTCAGCCTCGGATATTTAATGTCTGTGTGACCTTAGGCAAGTCACTTAAATGTGGCTTGCCTCAGTTTCCTCATCTGTAAAATGTGGATAATAATAGGCCCTACCTCCCAGTGTTGTTTTGAGGATCAAATAAGGTTAATATTTGTAACGAGAGCTTGTAGTATAGTACCTAGTATAGTCACATAGTAAGCACTATACAGTTATCCCTTCCACATTGCAACTTTCCCCATCAAGATGTATTGAAGGTCAGCATAAGAAATTAACTGGGAATTTTGGAAGAGTTTTGTGCAAGCCGCAGATGACACACAAAGGCTAGCAGACACAGAGCCTATAATCAAATACTTAACACAAATTTTACAATAAGGTACCATACACACTCCATAAAAGAAAAAGAAAAAATTCACACTTCTCTGGTACAAAGGGGAGGGCCAAAATTTTTACATGGATTTTCCAAATCACAGGGAGCATCATGTCCCTAACCCTGCAAGTATAGAAGGATTGTCTATGTATTATTATTTTTCTACACTTTCAGCATCTGTGGATTTCCTGATTTTTAACCATCTGGTTTCTCCTGACCAAATACTCTTCTATGGATATGTATTGTGGTGGAAAAAGCACCAAACTTGGGTTCCAATGCTAGATACACCAATAACTAGCTATGTGACTTTGGTCAAGTCACTACTGCATTTTCCTTATCTGAACAATAGAGAAGTGAGACTAGGTGATTTCTAAGGACCTTTCCGATCTAATACTTTACAAAATCAAATAAGATACTTGTAAAGTGCTTTGCCAACCTAAAGCACTATGTAAATGTCAGCTATTATGAACATCATTATTATGGTGATATGTAATATATGTTATGGTAACGTGTCATCTTTGTCCATAAATAGCTTGTCGTCTTAGTGGGAAAAAATGACCCTTGTGGGAGTGGAAATAGACAGAATATTCAATATGAACTAGCATTTCTATTAAATAGCCTTATATGCTCCTTCCAAACACCCTTTCTAATACTAACCTTAATTTAGATTCTAGGTGCCTTGCTATTTCACAGCTTTTTCAATTAACTATTTGCAAGCATCATATGGAAGTCTCCCTTCAACACCAATTTGTCATAAAAATTGGTCGATAAGGAATTCTCAGGCAACAATCTTCGTTGGCTTATACAGTGATTCAAAAGCCTTTGTGTTGTCTGATGAATGGATGGAAGTATTTTTGACAAAGGCTGTGAATTACACAAAGGCAAGGATTTTCTCCTTACATGAAAGTGATAGAAAATATTAGCCTTAGGAAAAATTTGAAAGAGATGAAATTTTATCTTTGGCAGTTTTTTTGTGTCTCTATGTAATGATCACCTTTCCCATAGTTATTATTCATTCCTAAAAGGCTTGGCTCTCAGCACATATATAAAATAAATCTCCATTAGTTGATAAAACTCCCATTAAAGGCATTTGTATTTTGGGAGATTCTTAAAGACTCAAAATTACAGGTAACCTAACTGGTATTGCCCCCAAATCTTCCTCCTTGCCCTCCCAGCAGCAGGAGCTTAGCACTGTCATATTTCATTCTTCCCCCTTCTAAAACTTATTCTCAGGAGAAGAGCTAAGAACTTCATTTACACTATTGTAAATGCCAGGTAAAGGTAAGGTATAACCTTCTGCAATATTTATATTTTAACAGAAGTCAAATTCTCAGCCAAAGAAATAAATCTCTCATTATTGCATTTCGTGTTTCAAGCTAGGAAGAAAAATTCCCCCACCCACCTACCCACCCAGTGATTGTGAAATCACACTCGTTCAGCAGCTGCCTATGGGGCAGGGATATTTATAATCTTAGCCCCATTTATGTTTGCTCTTCGTTCTTAGGCGTACAGAACTAGGCATCCCAGAACATTGTTAACATTACCGGAGTATCATTCACAAATTCAGTGTGAAATATAGCACTACACAGTCCAGAGAGAAACATGCCTTTGGAGGTTCAGACAAGTTGCCTATTCCAACTGACAGGTAAATTGGGCCTACCAAAGTGCTTTCAGAAATGGTGTTATTTACCTTTTGATAAGTCTATCAGTGCTACAATACTGTGGGGGAAAAAAAAGGAAGTGGCCTGAGACTGTGGCTTATAGTACAATGAAGCCTTTGTGTAGAGAGTCTGAGGACTTAATTCCATGTTAAAATACAATGAATTGATGTTGCATTGAAACTCATGCCATGGCTGACATATATAATTACAGTTCAGATCATTATATTAAGTTCTGGTTGGGGAGGGGCAGGAATCTAGATGCAAAGACAACCGTGGAAGCTCCTGGGTGAAAGAGTGATTGCTAGGGAAGCCAGGGCCCTGCTGTAATCTGGCAGGCAGGGAGCTGGATCATGTAAAACTGTTCCTAAAATATCGGTAACCATATTGATGGCAAAGTGGTGGAAATTGTACAGTGGATAGAACATTAGAAATGGAGTCAGGAAGACCTGAGTTCAAATCTCACTTTGGATACTTACCAGCTGTATGATGTTGGGCAAGTAATTTAATCGCTGTCTATCTCAGTTTCCTCAGCTGTAAAATGGGGATAATAATAGCACTTACTCCCAGGGTTGTAGTGAAGATCATATAGGATGATATTTGTAAAGCACTTAGCATGGTCCCTGGCCTATAGCAGGCTTTTAATAAATGATTGTTTTATGACCTCCCTCCAACTCCTCCATACTTTAAGGAAAAGTTATTTTTGGTTTGTCTTAACAAAAGCATTCACCTCACTTGTAATTTGTAACAGTCTGCATACTGTCAATATTATTAGAAGGAGCTTGTTTAATTTGCTGAAATGATCTGTGATTTCAACAGCCAATTGATATAGGAATTCCATGCACCAATGTAGATTGCAACTGTGATTTAGTAGATAGAGTTAAATAAGCTTTTCCAGGTTCATGCATCTAGAAAGGGTCAGAGATGGAATTTGAACCCATGTTCTGTGACCCCAAAGCCAGCATTCTATGTACTATATACCATCTTTTTTCTCTTTGGTTTGAATTAGGTTAAATAAATGCCCTTACAAACTTACTAGTAAGCTTAAAAATATTTTCTTTGTAACCTCTCTCTTCATAGATAATTCAAATATAAACTTCAGTTTAGTTCACCAAGTATAACAAATTCTGAATTAGTTATCTAAATTAATGAGATCTTACTGGATATTATAAGATTTTCATTTCCATATTTCTTCAGCCCTTTGCTTTATCTCAAGGCTGGAGATAAAGGAAGGCAAGGGAACACTCACTTATTAAGCACCTACTATGTACTTGGCACTATGCTTTATAAATATTGTCTCATTTGATCCTTCTAACAATCCTGGAAGGTAGGTGCTGTTATGATCCCCACTTTATTGTTGAGAAAACTGAGGCAGATAGAAGTTAAATGACTTGCTCAAGGTCACACAGCTAGTAAGTGTCTGAGGCAGGATTAGAACTCAGTTCTTCCTGACTCTGGGGGAACCCTCTATGCCTCTGAGCATTTCCATATACTCCTGGTTTAGTGGAAAGAGCACTGAACTTAGGAGTTAGAAAGCCCGGGGTTTAAGTACTGGTTTGGGCACTTAGATGACTAGGGACAAGTAAGTCATTTAACTTCTCTTAACTTTAGATCCCTTGTGTACAAAATAGGGATAATAATGTGCTGTAGGAATGTCAATTATTAACATGATGTCTATGTGGCCCCAAACTTCCTATTTAATTTTTTTTTCAATTTGATGGATAACACTCTTCTAGTTCTAACTGAAATGCCCATTTCTATTGAAAAGCCACTTTTGTTTCTTCCTTTTGCTAAGGGAACAGAGAACTATTTACATTCTGTATCAATCCTGTCTACATGTTCAAGAGAACTATTTACATTCTGTATCAATCCTGTCTACATGTTCAAGTTCTGAGCCATCCTCATCATGCTCATATGTTTCTTGGGCAGACCATCAGCCCAGCCATTCTCTCCTCCTGCCCCTTAAAGGAGCCTTGTTCAGCCAAGCTGCTGTCATTCAGGAGATGCAGGCAAGCAGATGTCATGAGTGTGCAGTGTTACATGCTGGGATGATCTGAACTTAGATAAACAGGAAATAAGTAGAACAAGTACATTCTAAATCATGTGCTGCTGTATCATAAATATTAATTATTATATTAATTACATACATTATTAAGTATATATTATTATATTATATATAATTAATTTGTTATATATATATTAATAACAATAAGGGGGGAAATGACAATAGTAGTTACGCCAACAAGGGAATGTGGACAGAATCGTTGGACAATCCATGCTTTTTCTTCATAGATAATTCAAGTATACATTTACAATTTTAAGGCTTTACAAGTTTTTATAGTTTCAAGACTTTTATAAGTTTTACAATTTCAAGCTCCCTTTCACATTTGGGTTAAATTTTAAAGAAAACAGAGAAATTAAGAGGCAAAGGTGGCAAGGTGGAAATAGCACTGGATTTGGAGTCCGATGACGTGTCCTACTAAGTCCCACCTGTGTGACATTGTGCAAGTGACCTAACCTCCCTGGGCCTCACCCTCCTCATCTGAAAAATGAAGAAACTGGGGTAAATGACCTCTTAAGAACCCTCTAGCTATAAATCCATGATCCTAACTTATTCACTGAAAACAATTAGCTTTCTGCTATAGAATTTTAACAAAAAGCATAAACCCATTTGTGAAAGCCACATGAAATGTATGAAGTGCTCTTCAGATAAAAGGTGTTACTGTACTTGGGGACTGACTGGCCTTCTGTGCTTCTGGCATTATCTAACATTGGCTCAGTGCCTTTATCTCCAGCAAGATGTTAAACATCAAATATGGGTCAAGAGTAAACGCTTCTCAAAAGATAGCATTTTGTTTTTGACTGTGATATTCAGATTGTATGACCTCTGCAGTGATGGGGATAAAAAATCAGTCTGCATTTCTCTTCGTGGAAGTACACAGCTTGTACAGAATAGTATAACTGTGTTGTTGTTTTTTTTAATAAAACATCATTCAGTATTCCAAATGATTGTGATTTTGTTTAGAAACAATGTGATTCATAGATCACCCTAGAATTCTCAATACTCAATGTTCACATAAATGCTGTAAGGGATTTACATGGATTGCAGGAAGAATGACTATCCCTGTTCCTGCAAGCAAATTTTCCGTTGTTACAAGAAAGAACTGGCTGAATGGTGGAGACAGGAGGGATAAATTCAGAAATAAATATCAAATAAAAACAAAAGGCATCAATAATTTTTTAAAGAATCTCTTTGTCTTTTCCTCTTCCCTCTTCTCCTTCTTCTTTCCTGACTTCTTCTCTCCCTTAGATGAATTACCTATCCCCAAATACAGATAATTTGTACTTGAGTGTTTATGTTCATGGTTGTGTTTAGTCTGACCAGTGTTTGAATATGAGAGGTGTGCATTGAATAGTATCTGAAGAATTCAGATTACTGTAGGTGTTCACAGTAAGCTTCACTTTTTTTTTTTAAAGCCTTCCTATTGCAATGGGTGATGTGTTGAAAAGAAATATCAGGAGTTAAGGGATATAGAAGAAATATGGCTTATTAACAGTCTGACTATTTTTATGGCATTTCAAGATGCAGGTAAAGTATTTCAAGATACGACACTTTAAAAACACTCCAACTTGATTAGTGACATATATTATTAAATATATTTTCTTTGTATGTAGGCCTCTTAGGAAAAACAAACAAAAAGCATTATTCACTATAGACTATTAATACCAAGCATGACATCATAAATTAGAGGGAAAATGGTGAATTGGCCAAAAAAAAAAAGAAGTTACTTTGCTATTCGCCTCTGTTTGAATACTTGAGTAACAGAACCACTGGCCCAAGGGGGCAAGGGGTTCCCTCTCCCACTAAGGCCCTCATGATGGCTCAGTTCAGGGAAAGTCTGTCCTCTAAAGGGAGGGGGCTTGCACTTTGTCTCTGGATCGCTCTGTCCTCACCCTAATCCCAATGAAGACAAAGTTTAGGTTTGGCTCATGTTGTGGGCCTCCCCACAAGGGATTAATAGGGTCCCTTTCAGTGTGTGAAGTAGATCTGTTACAGGATAAATATTTATTTCTCCACCACAAAAGAAATACTTGAAACCCAAAAGGTTCATAAACATGCATCGACAAAGACTTTAAAATAGGAAGGTAGGTGTTGCTGTGGATAGAGTGCTGAACTAAGAGTCAGGAAGGACCTGAGTCAGAATCCTGCCTTAGATATATACTTACTATCTGTGACCTGAGAAAGTCAGTTACTTCCTCTCAGCCTCAGTTTTCCTTACCTGTAAAATGGAAATTATAACAGCACCTACCTTGCAGGAGGAGGCTCAAAAGAGATAAATACATGCAAAGTACTTTGCAAACCTTAAAGCGCTATAAAAATGCCAGCTATAATTTTCTATCAGCTTATCATATTCTTATGTTGTTGCTGTTTACAGTTGTATCTGATTCTTTGCGACCCCATTTGGGGTTTTCTTGGCAAAAATCCTGGAGTGGTTTGCCATTTCCTCCTCCAGCTCATTTTACAGATCAGGAAACTGAGGCAAACAGAGGTAAGTGACTTGCCCAGGATCATGCAGCTAACTAAATGTCTGAGGCTGAATTTGAACTCAGGAAGATGAGCCTTCCTGACTCCAAGCCTAGTGCTCTGTCCACTGCACCACCTAGCTGCCCATCATAGTTTTATAGTACTATTATATTGCCCCAGGAGGCTGGTGTATTTAAGATGAAACACTTGGTGGGACTGTTGAAAAGACATTTTCACCTGTATCTTGTGTGATGGGATCACTGTCCACCAGAGTTCCCAATTCTCTCAGCTTCCACCTGACTCCTCATGTGATTTGGACCAGATATTTTTTCCATGAAAGATGATAAAACTGTCCCTGGGACTTGACTGGCCCAGGAGGCTAAGACTCAAGCTGCACTTTCCTTTAGGCATATTTCTGGTGACCCTCTGGCCCTGTTATTTTTATTTCCTAGCTGTCTAAGGGCCTGAAAGGCCCAAACTTGTGGAGTAAGAAGCCTGTGTGAAGCTCCAGGGAGGGGCTAGTCACTTCCTTCAGTTTGGGCTTCTGTACTTTGGTCTCTAGGAAGCTACACGAATAGCTGAGCCTTAGTCTCCTTAACCAATCAAGTGTCAAAGACAGCTTTGCTGTCCTTTTAAGAGGGAAAACTACCATAATATGCATAGCAAGGATCCTTCCATACCCCCATCCCCAAACATGCTCCATTAGGTGGGCTCTAATCCAACTGTCTCACCATACTTAGATTGCAAACTAGGTTCTGAATCTTCCCCATGGTTTGTATGGTATCATCATGATCAAATTCTAAATATTGATTATCTACAAGCTATACTTAACCTATCATGTTGTAGATGTTCAACAATCATTGAATTTTCAAATGACTAAGATGAAATTTGGTCTTAAGGTAGTGAACACCGGACTGGGTCAGTGGAAAGAGTGTTATTTGGAGTGAAAGAAATCCCAGCTTTTTCACTTATTATCTGTGTGATCTGGGACAAATTATTTAGCCTCTCTGGGCTTCTGTTCTTTGTAAGATGAGGGGACATGATCAGCTGACTTCTAAGGTTCCTTCCAACTCTGAATCTATATCCTATGACCTGTAAAGTCCCTTTGAACTCTAAATCTATGATCTAAGAAGACCTGGTTCTGGTCCTGGCCCTACCAGTAGGTAGCTATGTGACCTTGGACAAGAAATTTTACCTCAGTGGGTATCACTGGGTGTTCTTCATCTGTGAAAGAAGACAGTTGAACTAGGTGATCTCAAAGTTTCCCTCTTTGTCTCAAATTCTATAATTATGTGATTCTATAAAATAACAAAATGCTTCAGTTAGCACAAATGAAAAAGTACACAAATGCCTCATTGCCTCTGGTGTTCAAGTAAATTGATGTAAGTTAAGTTTTCTGTAGGGTTTTATATTGGGAAGAATTACTCTCCCTATTTCCCCCTCACACTTTCCCTTGCTTGCAGTAAAGGAATTTCTAGTCACATGTTTGCAGTATGCCTAGTATATAGTAAATTCTTAATAAATGTTTATTGACTGATTGACAGATAGAAGAATTAAAAACAACACTGACTCGAATTAGAGGATGTGGTTTCAAGTTCTGGCTTTGCTACTTACTATTTGAATGACCTTGTAGAAGTCATTTAACTTCACTAGTCCTCAAATTTTTTCTCTATAAAAGGAGGAAAATGGACTCTATAATTTCTAAAATTCCTTCCAAATCCATGATCTTTGGGTAAACAATCTTATTTGGGATCATAACTGTAGGGTAGAATATAGGCTATTGGGCCTACATGTTCTGCCTAGCAGAAGGACAGCTATTACATTCAAATTCACCTATGTACTCTTTTGTTTTCGGAGTATTGCAGAAAAGGTTACAAATTGGAATACACAGATGCTAGCCGACAGTGGGAAAGAACGGTACCACAACTAGGGTAGGGGCATAGGGGCTTTGTCTCAGAGAACCAACATATGTTTTATGTGGGGTATAATTCATCCCTGTGTTAGTCTTCCAACTGATGAAGGAGGAAGGGGAGAAGTCAGGTCCTTATCTGGTCGGTCTGAGGATAAGGATCAGGCAAAGATGAGTTCTGTTGGATAACTATTCTTTCAGGTCCTTGGAGAAGTTTGAGTGTCTCGAAGGAATAGATAGTCGATGGCATCAAAAAGGAGAGTGATAGTGAGAAGAATGAGGACTACGATACATGAAGATCTATTGCAGGACCGGGGACGTTTAGCTTAGATAAAGTGGACATCTTAGCTATCTTCAAGAATAGTTTTGGCTTTCATGGGAAAGAGGGATTAGAGTTATTTTTCTTTGGCTCCAGACGACTGAATTAGGAGCAGTGGGTAGAAGGTGCAGAGAGTCAGATTTCAGTTTGATTTCACGAAACATTTAAAGATATCCCAAAATGAAAGGGGGTAACTCTGGACATAGTGATTTCTCCCTCTCTGCAAATCTTTGAGCAAAGACCCAATAGCCATTTGTCAGGAATGTTTTAAAGGGGATTCTTTTTCAGATGGACTCTGAGGTCTCTTCCTTTTTTTTTTTGTTTAAGTTTATTTTTAACATTTATCTTAAAAAAATTTTGAGTTCCAAATTCTCTCCTTCTTTCTAGCCCCTCCCTCATCCATTGAGAAGCCAAGCAATATGATATCAATTATACCTATATCTGAGGTCCTCTCCAATCCAGAGACTCAGTGATTCTGCAAACTCTAGAAGATTAGACAAGTTATAATAACTCTTGGCAGCATTTACTATTATCACTTTTTCTTTCTCTTTCCCTCTTCTTTCTTCCCTTCCTTTCTTTTCTTCCAGTGACTGTCTTTTTCTCTTTATCTCTTCTTAACTTTTATTCCCTCATACTTGTTAGCTTACTTAGGGGACCCAGAGGAAGCTACAGGCTTGGCTTAGCTTGCCATAATAAAAGGGTAGCTAACTCTATTAAGTGCTGTCCTGAGCCTACCTAAAGGTACTTATTTCTCATTAGATGCTGACTATGTCTAGAAGAAGTAAGTTTTACAGGACTCTTGTCTACCTTCTTCAGCTGCATAATCCAGGAATGCACTTTTCATTTTAGCAACTACAAAGCAGGGAATAGACTGAGTAGGATGCCATAGAGAAGCAATTTGAGAAGGTGAAGAGAAGAATCAGGAATAAAAACAAGAGAAAATAACTTTTGGATTAACTATGTCGTTTATTTGAAGAAGATATTTATTCATGTTCTTTATGAGATGACTATAATCCAAGTTCATTTTTTTTCAGTAATAGAATGACTGAGTTGCCTTCATTTCCTAAATGCATTTACTTTTTTTTTTTTTTAGTCAATCAGCCAATAAACATTTATTAAGCACTTACTATGTGTCGGGTTCTGGGGATGCAAGTGACAAGGATGCAAAAAGAAGCCAAAGAAAATCTCTACCCTCAAGGAGCTCATGGGGGGAGACGATAAATAGGGATACTTCATTGTTGGATTAAGGGAATATCCTAGATATGGTTTTTCTAAGCTTTAGGAAGGCATTTAACAAAGACATTCACAATATCCTTATGGATAGTTGGACAGATCTGGGCTGGATGATGGTACAGTCAGATAAACTTGGAACTGTTCAAACAATTAAAGGCTTGATGTCAGTCTGGAGGCAGTGGAGTGGCACAGGGTTCTCTCTTGTCCATGTTCTGTTGAGTTTTTATCAGTGACTTGGATGAAAGCACAGATGGTACATTTGTCCAATTTGCCAATGATACAAAGCTGGGAACAAGAGTTAACAAGCTGGAAGTTAGAATTAGGATCTGAAAGAAAATATCAGTAGGCTAGAATGTAACTATGATGAATTTAATAGGGATAAACGTAATGTCCTGCACTTGGATTTTTAAAAATTAACTTCACATATACAGAGTTGGGGAGATATGGCTGGTCTTTTAGCATCTTGAAGAGCTTTCAAAGATTTTTGCCTGAGAAACTGCTCCAGAAGTAATTATGATTCTGGATCCTGTGCTCCTGATATTCTCAAACTATAATCCAAAGTTAAACATATCAGTATCATTTAAACCAGCAAAACTCTTCTTTCCAAAGCAGGTCATTCAATATTAGATGTGATAAAAGGAACAGCTAAGAAGGCTAGTATGGATCTAGCCATTATGGAAACTGGAAAAACCACACTGAAAATAAAAGCTGTATTGAATTTGATCTTCAGAAATCCAAAAAGGAATCATCATCTACTCTTCCCCCTCCTTTATTTCTTATTTCAAATCATTTGCCAAGTTTTGTAAATTCCATCTCTATGACCTCTATTCCATCTGTCCTCTTTTCTCTGTTTACATAGCTTCTGTCCTAGCTCATGCCCACACCGCTTCTAGCTGGTACTACTGTAGTAGCCTTCTAACTGATCTCCCTGATTCTAGATTCCTCTTTCTAATCTAGTCTGCTCACAGTTGCCAAATTGATATTCCTAAAATATAAATCTGACCACATCACTACTTTAATAAAAAACCATCAGTGACTCCCTATTGCCTCCATGGCAAAATATAAAATCTTTATGTTGGCATTTAAAGCTCCTCTACCCTCCCCCTCAAAAAAAACCTGACTTCCATTTATCTTTTTAATCTTATTTTATATTCTTCTTTGAGCACTCTTTGTTCCCATTGAACTTTGCTATCTAGTCTATATACAAGATGCTATCTCCTACCTTGATGCCTTTGTACAGGTGGTCCCCCATATCTAGAATGTACTCCTTTTTTATTTCTACCACATAAAACCCATAGCTTCCTTCAAACCACAGCTCAGTTTCCATTTCCTACATGAGGTATTTTTCTGATTACCTCAGTTGTTATTGCTTGCGCTCTCTCTCTCTCGCTCTCTCTCTCTCTCTCTCTCTCTCTCTCTCTCTCTCTCTCTCGGCAATGGGGTTAAGAGACTTGCCCAGAATCATACAGCTAGTAAGTGTCAAGTGTCTGAGGCTGGATTTGAACTCAGGTCCTCCTGACTTCGGGGCTGGTGCTCTATCCACTGGACCACTTAGCCTACTTCCTCTTCCGCTTAACAATTTTCTTCAATCTGCACTGAGTCCATCACTTCTCTATCTGGAGATGGATAGCATCTTTCACCATTAATCCTCTGGAATTGTGGTTGGTCATTGTTTTGATCAGAGTTCCTAAGTGTTTCAAAGTTGATTGTCTTTACAATATTTTTGTTACTATATACATCTTTCTCCTGGTTCTTCTCACTTCACTTTGCATCAGTTCATATAAGTTTTCTCTGGCTTGTCTGAAACCATCCCCTTCAACATTTCTTGCAGCAGAGCAGTATTATATCACCTTCATATACCATAACTTGTTCAGTCATTTGCCATTTGATGGGCACCTTTTTTTTTCTACTCTCTTCAAAATTTATAGAAAATCCCTGAAGTGTAAGCAAGTTTCCTTGGCCTGTTTGAATATAATTCTTGCGCATCATTCCAGTTTGAAGGCCTTTTAGCACTTGGTCTGAGGTTTATGTATGTATGATTGATTGAAACATGTTCTCATCTAATTAAGGTATCAAGATTTGGATTACTCCCACCATTCACCACCTTAACTTCTACACACAGGCCGCTGAAGAAAGATGGAGGTTTTGACTGGATCTATTACAGATTTCTGTTATACAACCTCAAGTGGCCCTCACTGCTGCTAAGCAATCCTACTATACCTCCCTTATCAGCTCACTATCCCACTCCTCACAGTGGCTTTTCCAAACCTTTTCATCCCTTCTCAAACCTCCCATGGCCCAACCTCCTCACCACTCCTTCTGCTGAGAACTTTGCCTCATATTTTACAGAAAAAATTGAGGGCATTTTATTGTGAACTCCCTCTTCTTCCCTCTTCTTCATTTCCTATCATTCAGGTGCCTTGTGTCACTATTTCCCCCTTCATTCCTGTCTCACATGATGAAGTGACCTTACCCTTTACCCCGGCTAACCTCTCCACTTGTTCAAGTGATCCCATTCTATCCCATCTCCTCCAATAGATTTCCCCCTCTGTTACCCCGACTCTTTCACTTATTTTCAATCTCTCCCTCTCTACTGACTCATTTCTTACTGCCTACAAACATGCCTAAATCTTCCTTATCCTGAAAAAAGCCTCACTTGATTCTTCCATCCTTTTATCCTACATCTACCTATGCTACCTTTTGTCCTATATCTCTTCATGTACAATAGGTACCTCCACTTTCTTTCCTCTCACTCCCTTCTTAACCCCTTTAATCTGGCTTCTGACCTCATCATTCCACCAAGACTGCTCTCTCCAGAGTTACTAATGATCTCTTAGTTGTCACATCCAATGGTGTTTTCTCAATTTTTTTTTTCCTTGATCTTCCTGCAGGCTTTGACACTGTATGTAGATCACTCTCTTCCCCTTGATACTCTCTTCTTTCTATGTTTTCAGGATACCACCCTCTCCTGGCTCTCTTCCTACCTTTCCAACCAGTCCTTCTCTGTCTTCTTTGCTGGATCTTCTTCTAGATAATGCCCTTTAATTGTAGGTGTCTCTCAGAGTTCTGGGTCCTCTTTTCTTCTCTTTCTATACGATTTCATTTGGTGATCTTAGCTCCCATGGATTTAATGATTCTCAAATCTACCTTTCCTGTCCCAACCTCTCTACTAGCCTCCAATCTGACATCTTCAACTCAGAAATTTCAAATTGCATGTCTGGTAGACATCTTAAACTCAATATGTCAAAACAGTTATCTTTTCCCCTAATTCATTCTTTGTCCCTAGACTCCTCTGTTATTGTGGAGGGCAATTCTACCCTCCCAGTCTCTTAGGCTTGCACCCTAGGACTCATATTGGATTCCTCACTCTCTTGCCCCCCATATCCAAGCTGACAAGGCCTGTCAATTTCACCTTTGTAACATCTATCCAATAAACCTCTTTCTATCTTATGATGTCGCCACCACTTAGAACAAGCCTCACACCTGGAAAATTGCAATAGCTTGCTAGTGGGTTGGCCTGCCCCATGTCTCTCCCCATTCCAATCCATCTTCCATGCAGCCACCACAGTGTTTTTCCTAAAGTGCAGATGTGATTATGTCACACACACACACACACACACACACACACACACACACACACACCCATCCTTCCCCTCTATTCAGTAAACTTCAGTGACTCTATTTCCTCCAGGATTAAATAAAATATGCATTGTTGGCATTCAGAGCCCTTTATAACTTATCCCCCTCCTACCTTTCCAGTATTCTTACTCCTTACTCCCTTACACATATTCTTCAGTTTGGTGACACCAGCCTCCTGTCTGTTCCATGAATAAAATACTCCATCTTCCTGTTCCCAGTATTTTCTCTGGCTGCTCCCCATGCCTGGAATGTTTTCTTTCCCTCCCTTATTCTACTTATATATTCCCTTAAGTGCCAATTAATATCCTACAATTTACAGGAAGCCTTCCTCAACCTCTCTTAATTCTAGTGTCTTCTTTGTGTTAATTATTTCTTATTTATCTTGTATATAATTTGCTTCGTTATATTTGTTTTCCTATTGTCTTCTTCATTAGCTTGTAAGCTCCTTGAGGACAGGGATTATCTTTTTCCTATTTTTGAATCCCTAGTGCTTAGCATTAGTCCTGGCACAAAGTAGGCATTTAATAAATGTTTATTGATTAATGGATTGAAATAATCCTCCCCTTTCTAACGACTTGTGTGAGGCCAGGTTTTCTTTGTATATTTCAACCAAGACAACATATAACAATAGATTGAATGGAGAAGTATATGTGAGAATCCAGCTGTCTTCTATTAAGGGAGACGTTGAAAAAATATATATTTTTCACTAAACGTTTTATGTTTTTGAAAATATAGCTTTTTCAAAAATGTTATACATTTTTGTATAATACGTATATTATTATGTTTAAATAAATTAACAAATATTTTAAGATTGTGTCAGTTTTAATTTCTAATATAGTAAATATCTATAGATATAACCCACATAGACAAAAACTCTGGGCTTCTCAATAATTCTTGAGAGTGTAAAGGGGTCCTGAGACCAAAAAGTTTGAGAACTGTTGCCCTATCCCAATCTTTAAAAAGTAAAAGTTGTAGTAACCAATTCAACACTTATCTTAGTTTATTCCTCTCTAAGTTAATCCAGTACATGAAAATCTGCTTTTATGTATCAGATAAGTTAGGAACTGATCATTTGTTCAAGGAAGCCATCTTTGCTTTCCAAAAAGATCATGACTGAATTCCTTTAAATAGCAAGTCTCTCCCTTAATGTTTTTTTAATTCCTTTCTGTCCTAAATCCATTTCAAGTGTATTGTCAGTCTTACGGAACTCATGATCTTATGCACATTTTGTATGAACCTCCAACAGCACAGTCACCTTCATAAACATGACTCAAGGTGATTATTTCAGGGACTTTTGAGGATGTAACCTATTTTTAATGTGAAAAAAAGGACAAAAAAACCCACCACCCACTATCTTATATTTGTTTAGCACTTTGACATTAACTTATTATTTCTTCTAACACAAAAGAAACTTTATAAAAAAATTTATTACCCACTATCAGGGTTGGAAAGAACGTCAGAGGCCCTCTTGTCCACCTTATACCTGAATAAGAAAAGCCTCCGCAAGATACCTAACAAGTAGTCACTCAGCCTTTGAAGGCCTCTAGTAATAAGGAAGGAGTCCATTGCTTCCTGAGGCACCCATATCACTTTTGGGTAGTTCTAATTGTGGAAGATAGTCTCTACAGCGGGGCAACTAGGTGGCACAATGGATAGAGAGCTGGGCCTGGAGTAAGGAGAACTCTTCTTCCTGAGTTCAAGTCTGGCCTCTGACTCTAGGCAAGTCGCTTAATCTGTGTTTGCCTCAGTTTCCTCATCTGTAAAATGAGCTGGTGAAGAAAATGAAGAACCACTCCAATATCCTTGCCAAGAAAACCCCAAGAATTGGACAAAATTGAAAAATGATTGAACAACAATTTCTCTACTTTAAACTGGTATTACATAGGGGATGGACCCAAACTTTGGCATTAGCTCCTTCTGTTTGCCTCATGATCAAGCTATTTCTCATGACACATGGCTTGGACCCTTGCTGAAGGGCATTTGGGACCAGAGGCTCTTGGTTGGCCTTTTGGTCCCCAAGATGGTGGCAGCAAGGAAAGGGGGATGGGACTATACCATAGAGGATTGGCCACTGAGTAGGAAGAACTACCCATTCAGTAGGCTTAAAAGGAGTAACAGCATTCAACTCTCTTTTCTCATCTATTGAGTATGTCATGATTCCCTAGGTCTTCCTTAGACTTCTAATGAAGGGCAGAGAGGGCTTTTGCCCTCAAAAGCAATAGCAACTGCCTAACTGCCGAAACATGGTAGTAAAAGCATGTGCTGGCCTATATGAAGAGACTGGACATCAACTCTCCGGATCTTTCCTTTACTTTGTATTTCTTACCTTAAACATAAGTGACCAGACAGAGATCCTGAGATAGGTATCTTTAGCCTTGGTAACAGCCTTGTTTTTACACCTAAATTTGACTCTTTGCAACTTTGTGGTAGGCCTCCCCCTACATCCCCCCCCCAAAAAAAAAATCCTCCAGGTTTTGTGGACTTCTTTGAGATACAAGGCTTATTTCTCACAGGATTTATATCTTTCCTCTTGCCCATTCTTTTACCTAAAAAACTTCCGGTGTTTTTGGATTTTGTCTTGCGGATGCTTCTAAACTAGGAGCTTTGCTGTCCAAACCCCAGTATCTCCCTAAGTATGATAATCACTCAGCTATATCTGCACAAGAACTCTCTCCTTCCTATACAACACATGAACCTTTTCTGGGGCATCAAGTTGGCCTAACACAAGAAGTGATAAAGGGCTAGACCACCATCCACTAAAGAAGGCAGAGTGGCAAGTGCTTGGTGTGTCCTTATTGTACCAAGGCTGGAAGGCGACCTCCCATAGGACCATCATGGCCTCACCTTTCTCCTTCTGCTCTGGCCTGAAAATCGAAATGCCTAGGATTCTCTCCCTAGATATACTTTGATCAGCACTGCCATGGCTCCTAGGTATCTCACAGTTAGGCATCATAGCCTTCCTTGTGAGAATTACAATGCTCTTGTAATAATTAAGACCCATTGTATTTAGCATCACTGGCTAGTCTGTCTTGTGAAAACATTTAACTACCAAAGCAGCTTCAATGGAATGGGATAAACATTCAGTGCTTTTAGTTTTGCTCTCTGGGGCCAAGTAGAACAAGTTTAATCCCTCTTTAATATGACAATCCTTCAAAAGTTTGAAGATTGCTATCATATTCACCTTGTCTTCTCTTCTCTAGTTTAAAAATCCTTCCTTCTTCCCAACTAATCCAGGATCTATTACATGATCTCAAGATTTTTTGACATCCTGGTCCTTCTCTCTGAATGCTCTCTGATTTATAATAGCCCTTCTAAAATGTCATGCTCAGAACTAAATATAATACTCAAGATGGGGTCCTACCATGGCAGATTATAGTAGGACTATCATTTCTTTATTCCTGGACACCAAACCTTTAAAAATTTTAAAAGTAATATCTCATTTTTATTTTTAATATTTAAATTAAATTTTAATAGTGAATTAAAATTTTAGTGAAAGTTTAACATTTTTATATTTAATAAAATCAATGCTTTTGTTTTTAATATTTAACTAATAACACCCCCCCCAATTACATATAAGACACCAAACCTTTCTTAAGGTAGCCCAAGATTACATTGTCTTTTTATTATTATTTATTATTATTATTATTATTACATTAGCTTTTTTGGCTGCCATTGTTTACTATTGACTCAGTGAAATTGAAATTAACTAAAGTTCCTATATCTTTGTCAGATAAACTGCCATCTAAGCATACCTCCCTGAACTTATGCTTGTGAAAAAAAAGTGTGACTTGATAGTTTTGACTATTAAAATTCACTGTACGGGGGCAGCTAGGTGGCACAGTGGATAGAGCAGCGGCCCTGAATTCAGGAGGACCTGAGTTCAAATCCGGCCTCAGACACATAACACGTACTAGCTGTGTGACCCTGGGCAAGTCACTTAAACCCACTGCCTAGCCAAATAACAATAATAATAATAATAATAATTCACTGTATTTGCAGTGTAGTGTAATGGTTTGCCTTGCCTCAGAGGCAGGAAGACCTGAGTTCCAGTTCTGCCTCTCACATGTTCCGGGCCAGTCACTAAGCTCTACGGCACTTCTCTAAGATTGACTTTAAGTTGCCAAAAGGGTTCTGGCTTGTACTGGAAGAGGTATCTTTTCATTCAGCAGTTTCTTATAACCTATTCAAATCACAGACTTTATCCCTTATGAGATATAGCCCAACTTCTAATTTGTTGAAGTCTTTTTGGATATTGACTCCATCTTGTTAGTCTATCCCTCCTATCTCTGTATCATCTTAAAATTTGATAAGCAAACTATCTATGCCCAATCTAAGTCTTTGATTAGAATGTTGAATAGAATGAGCCCAGTTTTCTTGGGGCACTTCACTAGAAGACTCTTTCCAAGACGACATCAAACCATTAATGACTATTACTGCCCTTTTGGTCTGTTTCAAATCTATCCCAGCATACTATCACCTAGTCCACATCTCTGTAGCTTGTCTACAAGAATGAGAAACCTTATCAAATTCTTTGCTCACATTGAAGTAAACTAAATCTGCAGCATTTCCATGATCTACAAGTCTAGTAACCCTGTCAAACTAGGAGATCAGATTAGTCTGGAAGGACTAATTTTTGATGAAGCTATGCTGGCTCTTTGTGATCTTTGCTACCTCTTCTAGATGTTCATTAATCATCCCTTTCAGAATATGGCAGCAGCTAGATGGCTCAGTGGATGGAGTGCTGGGCCTGGAGGCAGGAAGATCTGAGTTCAAATTCAGCCTCAGACATTTACTAGCTGTATGACACTGGGAAAGTCATTTAACTTCTGTTTGCCTTAATCTACTGGAGAAGGAAATGGCAGACCACTCCAGTATCTTTGCCAAGAAAACCCTATGGATAATATGGTCCATGGGGTCATGAAGAGTTAGAGATGACTGAACAATGACTTCAGAATATATTCTAGAATTTTGCCAGGAATTGAAGTCAAACTTGCTGGTCTTTGTACTTAGATTCTATTTTCTTGATTATTTTCAAAATCAAGAAAACATTTGCTCTTCTCCAGGCCTATCATGCCTCTCTCATTCTCTATGCTCTTTCAAAGATCACTGAAAATCCCTCAGCAGTCACATCTGACAGTTCTTTCTGGACCCTGTCCTGGGGTTTGTTGAGTATGGTAATTAATTCATCAAGGACTGTTAATGCGTTTTTAATAAAAATTTTTCTACTTATCTTAGGTTTCCACTTTTTTGTAGCGGCATCTGATTAGGGGAGTCCCTGATCAATTTGATAAGTTCCCCAGGCAACTTGATGAAGTTATAGGGCATGAACTTTCAAGATCTTCCTTTGGAGTGTGGGCATGCCCATTGGTGCCTTATTTAAAGGATACAGATAACTTCTCTGACTGGAGCTGCCTTGAAGATAACTGGATGGATGGGATTCATGAGGATAGACTTTTTGGAGTCACCCTTATCCATGCTCTATGAAAGTGTGCTGAAAAGCTAGCTTTGGCATTTGGGCACTCTCTTTTTGCTTCTCTGCTTGTACTTTGCTTCCAGAGATCTGCAGAGCTGGTCAGGAATGCAAAGAGATTCTCCCTTGCTTTCCCTCAGAGGCAACTGATTTGAACTTATTTGTAGAAGCACATGACACACCTGCTTGTAGGTAACCTGAGAGGGGAGATCCAGAGAAGAAGGAAGCATGATGTAGTGGAACTTGATGGATTAAAAATCAGAGGACTTGGGTTTAACCCCAGCTTAAACACTTACTGAGTGTCAGTTCTTTATCTGAAAATTGAAGGGGTTGGCCTAGATGACCCCCAAGTTCCCTCCCAGCTCTCACACTCTAATTCTAAGGTACTACAGTAGCAGTTGGGGGCATAGAGGCCAGCAGGGACTCTTGGCAAAAGCAGGCTTATGTGTGTCCACACACAGGATCATGGGATAACAGATGTAGAACTGAGAGGCACTTCAGAGGTCATTTAATCCTACCCCCTTATTTTTGCAGATGAAGAACTATGCTTTTGGGGAATACACACACATACAGAAGCACATGCCTTGTATAAAACACACACATATATCTATATGGGTACATATATTTAGTTAGATAGAAAGAAAAAAATATAGATTTTCCTGTAGTAATTCCTAGTGGGGAAGACCAACCAGAGAGGAAAACTGATCTTCCAAAAGGTCAGTCTCTAGGATCAAACCTGGTCAGCGTGAGCCCAGAGTATTCTGTGGTGTCCTGGGTCATAGGTGATAGGTCCATTAGCCATTTTTGTTCTGTCCTTTCAGTTCCAAGGGGCATTCTCCTTGGCAGAAAAAATCAGAAGCAAAATAAGAGCTAATTAGCTCTGCCTGCTCTCCATCATCCATTGTCATCATCTGATCTACTCAAGGAGGGAACATGTCTCTTCTTTGATCCTTTATTCTTCAAGATAGCTTAAAAAAATCCCTTATTATACTTAGCTTTCCTTCACAGCCTCAGCTCATTCTGTGCTTTCATGTGCTTACCACTTTTTTTAAAGTACTGTGGCACACATTAGAATTTATCCTTTTTCACCTGCACTTGTTTTTTTGTCTGTTAAAATCTAAGGTAGAGGGAGGCCATTAACCAAAGGAAAAGTTTTGTATACATCTAAATATTTAGAGCAGTTCTTTTTGTGATAGCAAAGGATTTGAAACAAAGTGGATGCCCAATTATTAGGGAATGGCTAGATAGATTGTGGTACATAAATGTGATGCAATATTAATGATAAAAACAGAGAAGCATGGAAAGACATATGGATTGATGCAAACTCAAGTAAGCAGAACCAGGAAAACATCATACAAGACTATGAGAATGTAAATGGAAAGAATAACTACAAAATAATCAAAACTGTATACTGATAAAGTATACAGTACAAGTTTGGCCCCGAAGAAAAGATGAGAAGACATCTTTGCATCTTTTTCAGTCTCCATGTATACAGAACACTGCATATAATGTCAGATTTTTTTGATGTTTTCCTGTTTCCTGTTTCCTGGATGTTGCACATTTGCTGATTTCCTCTCCCCTATTCCTCTAATAATTTTTTAAAAATTTTAATAAAAAAATCACTTTTTCTCCTTTCCACCTTCACTCTTTCCCTGTAATCCAGTTACAAAAAATGTATAGTCAAGCAAAACAAATTCCTACATTGTCCATGTAAAAAAAATGTCTTAGTACTCTGAGTCTATCACCTATTTATTAGGAGGTGGGTAGCATGTTTCATTTTGAGTTCTCTGGAAATTGTGGTTGGTCATTGCATTGATCATTGCTTATTATTTTCATTGTTGTTATTGTTATAAGGGGGCATCCCTGGGAGAAGAAAGAAAGAGGAATATAAGAAGAAATCTAGACAATGTAAAAATAAAAGCTATCAGTAAAAATTTTTGAAAAACAACAATAAATCTAAGGCAGTTTGTCAGGGCTTTAGCAGTACTATTACAATGCCTATGTATCCACATTGGTCTCTTTAGACTATTCCCCCTTTTTTTCTTCATTGAATTTCTTATTCTTGAGAGCTGCCTGTTCTTTTCTAGGCTGATTTTTCTACAGATTTTACTTCCTGGGAGCCTGTTTATCCTTACTCTGAAGCCTTTAAAATATGCTCTCCAAAAATCTAAGATATACATCAGATTATATGTGGCTTTCCTGTCCTGTTTTACAAAGTGCAAGATTGATCTTTCACTTCCAAATTTTCAATTATTTTTATCCTACACAACGAAACTGTTAAAATGTAAGAACTACACAATACAAATTTCAAATTAACCAGGTTGGATTATTTGATATTTTTATTACAGAACAACTGGGTAGGAAGGTTACTGTCTAATAGCAGTCTTATTGAAATATACAGTATTTTTAAATATAAAATTTACCATACAGTTATTAGTTCTGGGCAGAAATCCAGGACTTGTAACTAAACCAATACACTCCAAAGTTATCCTAGAAGTGGAAAAAGATTATTTTCCAAAATGTTAAAAGCTTATTCGACTAAGCAAATGATAAGTATGACATTTTAAAAAGCAAACCCAATATTTAGTATTTATTTTAATGGTCTACTTATAAAAATTCAAATTTTAAAAGAAAACAAAAGAATACTTGGAACAAAAAAGAATGCTAAAAACATGGGCTTCCAGACAATCTAAAGTCAGGTTTGTGCCACTGGGCAAGATGTACCAACCTAGTGAATCAGGTACTAGACTGCGAGTCACAAAATTTGATTCTTGTTCCAAGCTGTGCTGACTTGTTTTTAATTTGAACAAGGCATTCCACTTCAGCGTTATTCATTTACAAAATGGTCATATTTCTCTCTTTGACAAAGGAAGATGCTATAAGGAATGAATCTATAAAGTACTTTGATGTCTCAGGAAGAAAGGCTCTTCCAAAGGCATATTTTTATAAGCTTGTACTCATACAATTTATGTAGCTCTTTGTGGTAACTATTTCAATCTTTAGGACTGCTAATTTAACACTCCTCTAGTATAATTCATTTACAAATTCCCATAAAATTAATTCATATAGGAATCTCTACTTTTAAAAAATAAAAGTGTTATAATTGTTTGGACTTAAGCTAAGTTTCTATTTAATGGTTTTATGGGTTTGTTTTGGTCCTGACCTGTGATTGCTTGTGTGTGGGAATTCCCCTTCTGCATTCTCCCTGTACACACGCAAATCAGCAGTTTAAGGCTTTGTAGAGTTGCCTGGGTCACCAACAGATTAACTGTCTTTTGAGGTCATAGAGCAGGAAGGCCATCTAGTCCAATCCTCCCATTTTACAAATGAGGAAACCGAGGCCCCAAAACGGCAAATGATTTGCCAGAGGTTGGTAAGGTAGTAAATGCCAAAGGCAGAAAACATTCCCCCCCCCACAGTACTTGAACTCAGGACCTCATGACTCCACTAAGCCATGCTGTCTCTTTTATGTATCAAAATATTCATAGTATGAAAAAATGTAAAGTTTATATGTACTGGGAGAGGGGCATCATAGGATTTTAGAGTTGAAAGGAACCTTGGATGTCAACTAGTGTAATTCACTCATTTTACAGATGAGGAAGACTGAGCTGAAGGGGCATGCAACACTGAGGTTCTAAGTTCTAAGCAAAGTCCAGTGAAAAACTGTTTCTTTCCCTTTGCATTATAAGAATTCTTAGTTAATTGCAAACTCAGGATTCCTTTATGAACTTTGGAAGCTATTCACCATGTTTACAATCCTGAACAAGTTTAAGTAGGCAGAAGGCTGGGGGCGAGTGGTGGGGACGGAGGAGAGACACTAAGTTTCCGTAGTGTCTTGAACCGGCACCACTCTAGAAGTTGCCTATTGGGGAGCATTTAGCTCTGCACCAAGGGTGCTTAGTGGTGCAGACTGGGGTGGTAGTGGGGGTGCAAGAAAAGAGATGCTGCACCGACACCAGCGCTCGATTACTCTTGCCTAAGCGAGAGGCTGTTGCGGCTGCTGGAGCCGCCGCTGGTGGAGGGAGGAGGGCGACAATAACAAAAAGAAGTAAAAAGTAGGAGGGGAAAAAAGATGAGCCTGAGTTGAGGTTTGGTTGGAGGAAAGACGGACGAGAGAAATATCGAAAAGGAGGTGGGGGGTTAGGGTTGGTGGTGGAAGAGAGCACGATGGCTAACCCAGCGCTCCTTGCGGGGTGAAGGGGACGTGCGGATCACTAAGGTGGTGAGTCCCCGAGGCATCCCCCGGAGAAGCCCAGCTGATCGGGCTCGCGCGTGCGCGCACTTGCTGCGAGACAACTCTACCGCCCCCTCCCCCACCCCTCTAACACGCACTGACCACAGCGCCTCCTGCAGCGGCGGCGTCCCAACACCCCCGCCCTCCCCACTTCTCCACCCTCTCGGGACCTAGCCAGTCCAGCTCTCCGGCATCTCGCGCTCTTTGGCCAAATTACGGTGCTCCCTCCCTTCAGTTCCTCCCCCCCCCCGCTTTTATTTTCCCCTCCCTCTTTCCCTCCCCCTTCGCTACTCCTCCTTCTCGCCCCTCTCTCCCCCTTCCCCGTGTTCTGCCCCTTCCCCCTCCCTCTCCGTCTCTCTCGCCTGGCGCCGCCTGCGCGCTACGTCTTGCGCCGGCGGAGTCCGCCGCAGGGTAACAGCGGCGACGGCGGCGGCAGCGGCAGCAGCAGCAGTAGCAGTAGGAGTGGGAGCAGCAGCGGGAGCAGCAGGAGCAGCGGCAGCAGCAGCAGTCCAGCATCGACCTCCTCCGCCTCTTCTCTCGCGCGCTCCCCCCGCCCGCCCTCCGTCTCCCTTCATCGCTTCGGCAGTCCCCGTGCCTCGCGCGACCGCTGAGCTCGAGCCAACGTTCTTTCTCTCAACCTCCCCCCACCCCGCTCCCCCATCCCCGGCTCTCAGCCCAGCCTCTCCTCGGCTTCCCCTCCCCCAAGAGCCCCCCAACCGTCGCGCTCACCCCTAGGCGCGCGGGCCCGGCCGCCTGCTTCCGGGGAGAGGGGGGGCGGGGGCGGGCGGACGGACCGATTGACTGGGCCAGTGCTGGCAGCGCCCCTGGGGAGCAGAGGAGGAAGAAGGAGAAGAGGAGGAGGAGGAGGCGGCGGGGGTGTGAGTCTCGGCCGGGATCGGGATGTCCGGGCAGCAGCAGCATCAACATCAACAACAGCAGCAGCAGCAGCTGCCGGCCGTGGCAGCCGCGGCCGTGGCTCCGGCCCCGGGGGTCGTCCTGCCGGCCCCCACCCCCGTTAGTGCCGGCTCCTCTCCGGCCGGCCCTGCCGCAGCCGCGTCCCCGGTCGGGGGAGCAGGAAGCGGTGGCGGCAGCGTTGGCGTCGGGGTGGGGGCCGGGGCGGCCGCCCTGCTCCTGCACCCACCGCCTCCGCCGCCACCCCCGGCCACGGCGGCCCCGCCGCCGCCTCCGCCGCCGCCTCCCCCGCCTCCGGCCGCGGCCGCCGCCACCCCGGCCCCCGGCATCTCGGCGGCTGCCAGCCCGGCCGGAGGAGCCCCGCCAGCGGCCACGGGGAGCAGCGCCTCGGCCCCCTTCCCCCACGGGGACCCAGCCCTGAACGAGCAGGAGAAGGAGCTTCAGCGGCGGCTCAAGCGCCTCTACCCGGCGGTGGACGAGCAAGAGACGCCGCTGCCTCGCTCGTGGAGCCCGAAGGACAAGTTCAGCTACATCGGCCTCTCGCAGAACAACCTGCGGGTCCACTACAAAGGTAACTGGCCTGGGGGCCGATCACGCTCCCCCCGGAATCCCGCCACTTCCGTGTTTTTGTTTTTAAAATGTGTTTTGGCTGCTGAGCTTGTTTTCGAAGTGTTTCAAATTCGGGGGCGGGGGGTTGTGGAAAGAAAGGTGGGGGCAGGCCACTTCCGAGGGATTGGGAAGATTGTTGGGGAAAGTAGAGTGAGCATAATTATCCTGAGCAGAGATGTAGTAATCTTCGCACCAGTAACAGGACACCTCGAAAGAATCCAGAAAGGAAACATTTTTACAACAGTGTCAGGACAGAACTCTTTTCTGATCTCCCTTAAAGTAGAGGAAACTTACATCTTCAATGTTTAGTTACATTGTTCTCCCAGGATTCTCTCTTTAATTATTTTGGTATAGGGATAAAAAGATCTTAAGTATAATTGCTTATCTAAGGAGGTTAGGAACGCGAAGGAGATGGATATTTATTTAGTGGAAGGTTGTTCCGAAAAACAGGCCAGAAATTGTTTAGAAGAGGAAGAACCAAGGGCACAAGTTCGAAGTCAGCATATTTCATCAGACACAACAGGGAAGTGTCAAGAAGGTGAAGCCACAAAAACAAATCTTGGCTACTGAAACTTAACAGAAAGGGGAATAACATTAAAATAATCTGTACTTTTATATTGATATAGGTAGTGTTGTGGAAACAAGACTGTTTCACACTTGATAATGTCTTGATATTGCTGTTTTATACTTGTAATTTACAAGATCTGTGTGACTTCAGGAGATGTCCCTCAAAACAAAGCTTTCTGAAAAATAGCTGTGTATAAAATTGTATATTGTGTGGGGAGAGGGTTTGAAATTTCCTGAAGAGTGAACAGCAGATATGTTAATCTGAACAGCAAATATGTTAATCTGACCTATTTTTTTTAATCCATCTAACAGTAAATATTAGGTCTGGAAACAAATGTTTTGGTTTTAGTTTTAGTTTAGTGTTTTAGGCCCAAGACCTGAAATAAGAGCTTTTACTTTCAAAACAGCCTCTTTCTGATTGGCTGCAATGAGAGGGTCCTTATGGAGTCCTAGGCAGATGAATGTGGAGTGCAAAAACAACTTTGTGATTTAAATCCTTAAAGTATACAGGGTGAAATTTGCAACAGGCCTCCATAAATAAGTTACTGTTTAATCATAAAGGAGAATGACTTACAGGCACACAACTGGCATGATTTGGCTGTACTGAGGAGGCCTATATACATTAAAACTGATGTTGCTGAATATTGATTTACTCTTTTTTTCTCTTGCCACTCTTCTAGATAATATTGCCAATTTAAAATAATTACTTTATTACAAATTTCAGAATAATATGCTAGTTATTTTGCTTTTAATTTTCTACTTCTATTACTGTGGTTTTTGGCTATATGGTTAAGGTCTTTATCTTTGATATTACTTCCAAAAAAAGTTTCCTAAGTTGGACTTGATAGATTCTCATTTCTGTTAAAAAGTTTTGTCGATGGAAAAATACAAGTATGTAAACCAGTTAATGAGGTGTGATCAGAAAGAACCATTGGTGTCAGTTAATTTTAGCTATTACTCTGGATTATATTATTAACTGTGATCTTGGGCTAGTCATGGACTTCATCTTCCTCTTCTGTACAGTGAAGCAAAGATCCTAGGGACTTTTATTGACTTTAGTTTCTTTAACTTAGGCATAAATATGGTTTTAATTCCTTAGGTCAATTTTAATAGCTACTTTAAAAGTGAATAATGAAATGTGTATTATGTTCATTTCATGAAGTCAACAATATGTAAAAAAAACACTGGTACCCTCTGTTTTGATATTTTTTTTTAAAGCTGTTGGCTACATAATCTTTTCTGTGCAGTACTGAGGTCCACTTTCTAGAAACTTCACTTTTGTTTCTGGAGGACTGCATTTTGATGGTTGGTCTATGATTTTTTTTCTCTGCAGTCTTCCCTTCTGCCCCCTCCTCATTTTCTTCCTCTGCTTCCTTTCCTTGTACTCCTCCCCTTCCGTCTACTCATATCCTTTCTCCCCTTTATTGCCTCTTCTGCTTGTCATTTTTTATACGTTATATGAGTCTGGATGAAAAAATGTAAAGTATAACTAGTCAATAATACAGGAATCTTGTGAGCAGTTTTAGAGACAACAGCCTTTTATGTAGATGAGGAAAAAAATGAAAGATGTAATTGTACTTGACTTAAACCTAGTATTGAATTTCATCTACCATTTGGATAGATTTGCATGTTTCTAAATTCTAAAAGATGTTATCACACCAATTTTCCAGCATGTGGCTCCCTTATTCTGTCCATAAGACCTTAGTCTTATAAGCAGAGATTGGGCATGTGTATTTGGAAACTGTATTCCTTAAGTGATTGGAAGGATTAATGTTCAACAGTGCCAGACTCTTTCTCAAAATTGTGTTGCCAGGGCTGTGACTAACCACTGGGGTTCTATCTATATAGAAATAAGGCCTATGCATAGCATTCCCTTAATTGATAAATAAGGAGTAGGGCTTAAATCCTTTCACTTAAGAACTAAAGTTTATTATATTTCAATCGTAACATTTATAGTTAGTGTTGAATAGGCTATGTGTTGAATTAGCCTTTCAGAAAAGTTTAAAAACATATATTTAAAATTTTCTCAGCTTACAAAACTTTAAACTCTTTCCCTGTTTTTAAAGTATGTATTTTCGAAGTTATCACTTACTTATAGTTTGACTGGAACTTTCTTGATTTGTATGTATGTCACTTTAATGCTTCAAACCTGAAAACCCTAAAAGGATAGAAGGATGTTTAAAGAGTAATCGATTAGAAGAAATATTACCCACACGAGGAAAGTTAGTTGGTATTTCTAAGATTGGTCGATAGAGTGCCTTGGAAAGACTGTGATATGAAGCCAGGAAATAGTCAAATCACTTTAGATCTCTTATTTAGAACAGACCAAAGGTGTTCTAACATTTTAGGATAATGTGGTTAAAAAAGGTAAAGTAATGCCCTTAAAAATCTCAAGTAAGATTTTAGCTTTGGTTAATAGGTTAGGAAAGAGATATAGTATGATAGAAAGGTAAGAAATCCAAACTTTCCTTCCATTCCCTTTTTGAAAAGTGATTCTAGTGCCAAATGAACTTTTTTCAAAGCCCAGTTACTACTCAAAAAGTCAAAGGGTAAATGGGAATAGCTTCATTATGAATTTATTAATATATCATTGATTTTAAGTGATAAATAATGAGGCAGTTTGTACTTAGATTAATCTGGGCTATGAAAAATGAATTTTCACACTAGAGGAAACAAAGGCAAGGACCAAGCAGGGAAATATTAGGAAATGTGAGGCAAACTTTTTCTGTAAAGGACTCAGTCACATTTGACCATATTCCTTACATTTATTGCTTTTCTCTCCTCGCCTCTCCTTTAGCCCTTTAATACTTCCCAACCTTAGATGGATGAAGGGAGTGGAAGGAGTTTCCTTGAATTGAGCGGGCTTAGAAGTCTCCTTTTGTGAAGCCTTGCTTCACAACAGGAAGGTGAACTAGATAGCATTACTTAATCATTTTATGGTTCAAAATGGCTGTAGCCCATGGTCAAAGGACCACTGCATCAAGAAAAACTTTAATTAAATGAATGAAATTTCACTCTTCCTATGAAAAGCTCTCATTTAAATGTGTGTGAATATATGTATACATATATGTATGTATACACACACTTAAGTGAAAGATACATATGCATACATAAACTATATATGAAATAGAATTTATTATGTCTAGTATAAAAAATTCCTACATAAGAAAATCTGAAATTAAATGAAAGAATAAGTTGATTTTATAAAATGTTCCAGTACAAAGATTCTTTAATAAACTTCCTTAATTAATATAAAGTGCAATTCAGTTGATCACTTTTCAAAACTACATTCATTGCATACAAGGACACCCATACTGGAAATCCACCTGAATCAGTCATTTAGTAACACTTTTTAAGAACTGTTTTTAAACATTGTTGCTTCTTGTCAGTCTAGAATAGAAGGAAAAAATGTTTAGTGGAGTGTTTGTATACCTAACGGTTTTAAACATAATCAGTGCTTGAAAAAGCTTGTTATCCAGTAGGAGGATGTCATGTCTTGAGGAATAGAGAGTAGGGAGGAGTTATTCATCATTCCACAGGCTGAAGGAAGGATTTTAGCTTTGTATATTTAATGCTCTTCCCTGGAAGTGTCAAGCTTTTCCTTTTTCTTCATAGCCCTAGAGGGCTGGAACTGATTTCTAGGTTCACAGTGATTGTTTCAGGAGGTAAGAGTTGAATATCAAGTAACTTTTAAATGCCATTTCTGTTAAATGAAATGCTTTGGTGAAATTTTCTTTTTTATCCCCAGTGATGTATTTTCCTCCTCACATTGCTATTTGCTATGTGAAATTCCAGTTGGAGTTCAGAATTTCACAATAGTTCAGAATATTTCATAACATGACCTATGACTAAAGCCTCCAAAGCTTACAATCAAAGAAAATTCAGATCAGCTTTTTGTTTAAATCTAGAAAGGCATGAGGGTGTTGACTCCCTGTAGCCAAGGGCTTCTGTTAAATAACAGTGCAGATTGGTGGATATTTTATAACCTGAGGGTTATTTCAGAGTTTTTCCTCTTGAGAACTGGACTTATACAGTGTCTGCTTCTCTACTGCAGTATTTCTGCCACTTTCCTTCCTCCTCTTCCATCCCCTAACCAGCTTATTTCTAGTTTCAGCTACATGCTCCTTTAACCTTAGTATATATTTAACTGCTGCTATTTCTGCTACATTGGCTACAGTTTTCCATCCATCTCTCTCTCTCTCTCTCTCTCTCTCTCTCTCTCTCTCTCTCTCTCTCTCTCTCTCTCTCTCTCTCTCTCTCCCTCTGTCTCCCTCTCTCCCACCTACCTTTTCCACACAGAAATATGATGATGAAAAATTCCTTGTCTCCTGATCCCTGAAAGTGTCAACCACAATTTCCATCATTGCCTATTGAGAATTTTTTAGACAATTAACTTTTATTTCTGCTTTTTTTTTTGCTGTCAGAGGGTCTAATTTAACTTTTCTAGGAAAAAAACCCAGGTTTTTAGTGCATTGTAGACCAATTAAAATGAACATGGTACCCAGTTTACATAAGTTTTGTGACTAGGTTAAGGAATACAGTGGGAGGGGTAAGGAAGGAACATTAACTTGTCAAGTGCTATGACCAGGCATTAGTTTGCTGACCTGAAAATGACAAATTTTAAAGTAATTATTTGGTGCTGTTTTTGCATTTCAAATTAAAGTTTTGAAATATTGAATACTTAAATATCTTTGATGTATTATTTAAGTGCTTAGTTTCTTTTAAGCTTGAGAAATTGTTAGTGGTTGGCTCTTTTAGTATGAATTATATAGAATGTTCAGTGTCCCATCAGTGGTTAGTTCTCAAGACTTTTCATCACCTGACTGGGATTCTCCCTCATACTTTTCAACAGTTGTGTTACTCTCCTTCCTCAGCTCTCAAGCACGCACCCACATGCACGCGCACATACACACACACACACACACACACACACACACACAGAGTAAACCAACCCAGCAACAAGAGTATAGCAAATGGAAAAATCAGGGCGGGGTTGATCTCTGAGAGAAGGTTGAGAAATTTTTGAAGGCCTAAAAGAATATCATAGGTATTTTTCCAGCTCTAATGACTTTAACTTCAACTTCCTTGTTTTACAGATGAAGAAACCACAGGCCAAAGGAGGTGAAGGTCTGATATTCCTGAAGTCACATAGAAACAGAGACAGGATAAAAAGTCAGGGTACTTTCCATTGTACCTATGGTGCTGGAATATAGGTTATCTATTTTATCAGGTGTTTGCCATGTGTAACTTGTTGGGGAGGTAGGTAGCACATTGGATAGAGCCCCCCAGTCTGGAGTCAGGAAGACCTGAGTTTGACCTCAGGCACTTAACCAGCTGTGTGACCCTGGGCAAATTATTTAAACCTATTTGCCTCACTTTCCTCATCTGTAAAATGAGCTGGAGAAGGAAATGGCAAACCACTCCAGTATCTTTGCCACAAAAACCCCAGATAAGGTCATGAAGAGTTGGACATGACTGAACAACAATTTGTTTGAAGATTACATGATTTGACTGGTATTATATCTGAATCTGAAAGACTAAGTTATGTTTTAATGATATTCTGGTTTTATTTGGTCATGAGAAGGCTCAGATCATAAGATGGTCCAAAACATTAAAATGAAGATTTATGGGTTTTTTTTTCAGAACGCTGTTATTTTGAAGAAAAGTAGCACATTTCTCTCCTGTCTTCCTAAACAGTCTATAGGTAGATTGGGACAGTCTCTTAAACAAACAACCCAACTTTTTGATATGTAAATGTTAAAAATATTGATATGTATCTATATTTTAAGTATATTTTATATACTTAAGTCTATAAACATATAAGTATTTTAAGTATATTTTACGTATCTATATTGTAAGCCAAAATGTGACTGTCTTAAAAGTTATAGAAAGGCAGATTTGCTTAGTGAATAAAATTAATTGGACTCTTCACAAACTATTGTTGATGTTTTTTTCTAGCAATAGTTCTTCACTTAGCAAAAGGAAAGTTTTTAAAGACGTTTGAAAGAAGTATGACTAATGCCTTGCAATGTGCCCTAGTCCTCAATTAATAACAATTAAAGATTTCCTACTACATTTTTTTCTTGAGTGGGATGAGGAGAGGTAGGAGTGAGGCTTCATCTGGAGGTCACTGGGCAGGACTGGTAACTTGTACTCATAAGACAATTGCTGCTATACCAGCCCTACTTGATCCATCTCCAGATCTTCTAGTTTATTTTTGGCTCAGGTTTTGGAATCAGATCAGGCCAGGCTTTACTGCAGCAGTTGGCACATATCCAGTGAGTACAGGATCCCTTTCTATGTACATGTTTAAGATGAGAGGAGACATTATAAATATAGCAATCATAAAAGTGTGAAACTGCACCAAATTCTTTCAGTGCCCTGACCGGTTTCTTTATGTATTTCTGACCACTTATTCAAATCTTTTTTGGAGCTTGAGACTTGGCATTACAGTGTAAGAAACCTATTTTATTAGAACCTTTCCTCCTTAGAAATTGCTGAGTCTAAAATAACGTTTGCTGTATCATCTATTTTCTTTTATTCTTTATTCCCAGCCAGTTTATTGATTCCCACTTAAAATGTTTAGTTGTGAAATGGAAATGGCTGGCTTTCAACAGGATCTGCATAGTTTTCTGGGATGATAGCATCTTAATTGAGAGGTTATACTGAAGGTATGTGGAAGTAGGTGGAGCAGTGCTGATATTTTAATGTTGTAGTACCTTCTAATGGATAAAAGAGTGGTGAAGCAAGCTAACAGGTTGGGCAGATATTTTGGTACACTCTGTTTGTCCCAGGCTGGAGACCTTACCAGAATTAACATATTAAGCTGCCAAAGTGACTTTTTTCCTAAACATAGTTCTGACCATGTTACTTTGCTAGTTAATAAACTTCAATGGCTCCTTGTTGCCTTAGGTCAAACCAGTGGTGGGGAACTTGCAGCCTAGAGGCCACATGTGGCCCTTTAGGTGTTCAAGTATGGCCTTTTGACTGAATCTGTTTGGTTCCCCACCCCTGTATAAGCTCTTCCAATTGATATTTAATGCTCTTCACAGTTTGGTCCTAATCTGCCTTTCTGACCTTATTTCACATTATCCCTTTTCACCTATGTTATGGTCCATACAAACTAGCCTTTTCATTGTTCCTTGGACACATCACTTCATCTCCCATCTTGGTGCCTTTGCATTGGTGCCTTTGCACTGGCTGTCAATCAACAAGCGTTTATTAAATGTCTGCTATGTGCCAGGAACTGTGCAAGGTGCTGGGGTAAGAATACAAAGAGTGAAACAGACCTCCAATATCAAGGGACTTACATTCTTTTGAGGGGAGACAAGAAGTACACATATGAATGAATTCAGAATAAATACAAAGATAATAGATAAATACAAAGTAGTTACAGTAAATTCAAGGTAAGGAGAGGGGGCACTAACAGTTGGGATCAGGTTGAGCATCAAGTGGTACCTGAGTTGCATCTTGAAGGATGAGTTGCATCTTGAAGGAAGAGAAGGATTTCATGAGGTTTAGGTGAGGGCAGGGAGCAGGAATGCACAATCGTTGGGGAAGCCCTTAAAAGCCAGACAGAAGGTTTTTTTTTTTGTTTTGTTTTGGGCAATTGGGGTTAAGTGACTTGCCCAGGGTCACACAGTTAGTAAGTGTCAAGTGTTTGGTTTGAGGCCAGATTTGAACTCAGGTCCTCCTGACTTCAGGGTCAGTATTCTATCCACTGCACCAGCTGCCCCCAGACAGAAAGAATTTATTATTGATTCTAGAGTTAGGAGAAAACTATTGGAATTTAGAGAGGAGGGTAGTCTCACAGTCAGATTTATACTTCAGGAAAAACACTTTGGCAGTTTTGTGTAGGGGATGTATTAGAGTGGGAAGTAACTTGAGGTAGGAAGTCTGATTAGGAGGCTGTTGTAATAATACAGCTGTGAGGGCCAGAACTAAGGAAAGGAATGAATTCTGTTTTGGACATGTTGACTGAGATGTGTCTGAGACATCAGCATGGAAATCCAGTAGGTATTTGATGTGGGGCTGGGAAAGAATTTGGTGGTAGTAGCAAGGAGGGGGGAAGAGCTGGATTAACAAGTCTGTGGATTGGCTGTAGAAGAGGCTACTGAGAGTATACTGCAGAGATTCTTAACCTTTTTTATGTCTTGGGCCCCTTTGGCAATCTGGTGAAATCTAGGGACCTGATCTCATTAGAATGATTCTCATTATCATTAGAATGATAGCTTGAGGGGCTAGTAGCATTTAGTGAAGGTTTTTCTAGTACCTGGGTGAGTTGGGCGTATTTAGAGGCAGTAGGGAAGGAATTAGTAGATAGAAGTTGAAGATAGAGTAATGGGATGATTGAGGGGGCCACTGCTGTAGAAGACAGAAGCAGATACTATTTAGAGTTTTTGCTGGGCCTATTTTGTAGAGGGTTGGCCTTAGTAAGATGAGCTTCCTCATGGTGGGGGTTGCATGGAGGGGATAGGTGGGGAAGGAGTGAGGAATAATGTCCAGAAGTTTTGAAATGAAGAGAAAGCAGTTATGATAAATGGTCTGTTTTCTGAGTAAAATAAGAGACCAGGTACACACAACCAAGAGAGTTGGGTAGGGGTGGGTGGGTAGGAATTGTGGGAGGCTTGAGAAGATCTGATTTGAAATAGATTTTCGTGCAGAGTGAGTTAGGGAATTGTTGTTCAGTCATGTCTGACTCTTTGTGACGTCATTTGGGGTTTTCTTGGCAAAGATACTAGAGTGGTTTGTTGTTTCCTTCTCCAGCTCATTTTACAGATAAGGAACTGAAGCCAAACAGGGTTAAAGTGACTTGCTCAGGGTCACACAACTAGTAAGTGTCCAAGACTGGATTTGAACTCAGGAAGAGCAGTCTTCTTGACTCCAGGTTTAGCACTCTTCACTGCCCCAAGAGCTGCCGTAGTTAAGGAATTAGGGAGGAACAAAAGGATTGCCTTTTAAAGTTTGGGGAGGAAGGGGGGGATGTCTCTTATCTAGTCAGCACAGTTGTGTGATTTCCTCTCATTTCATTTCCACCTAGGGTGCAGTTAATGGAGTAACACAGACCTCGAGATAAAATTAAGTTGTGATGGGATAAAAAGGGATGAGGCATTAGAGAGCAGTGGATAGTGTGAGTTTACTTGGTTGAGACTGGGAAGGGAGGAAAGTGAAACACAGCAGAGGTAATTGGCCTAAGAAAATACTGAGGGGTAGTGGAATTGGAGGTCATGTTGAGGTTAATAGGTTTAGGAGGGGTGAGGCACATGGAAAGATGGTGTGATAGGAAGTTATTGTCAGACTAATGTCTTAGGTTTTTTATTAAAGAAATAGAACGTTTTTGAGTAATGCTGACATTCACAATCTATCCCTGTGTTGGATGAAGGAATGAATGACTTGGAATGAAGGGAGTTGGTAATATCATTAAAGGAGATTGAGGAATTAGGAGATAAGGAGTTTGAGGGAGCAACTTTGTGTGTTCTAAAGCCCCCTACCATCGAGGTGGTACAGTGGATTTGAAGGGCTCTGATCCTGAGAAAGTCACTTAATCTGTTTGCCTCAGTTTCTTCAGCTGTAAACGAGGAGGTCACAATAGCACCTGTCTCACAGGGTTGTGCCTATTATGCACCAGGCTTTGTGAAAAGCTCTGGAGAAACAAATATGGAAAAGAAAGACAGTCCCTGTTCTCAAAGAGTTTACTATCTAGTGAAGACAACACACAAAAGAAAGCTGAAAGTAGGGTGGGTAGAAAGGGAAGGATATATTCAGTTGGGGGGAAGAGGGGAAATGGTGGAGAAGCCACAGATGAGTAAAAAATGAGTACAACCAGGTCTTAAAGGAGGATGATGAGTTCATGACTGCACTGTCCAAATAGTGAGGCAGAAGGTACTGATAAGATGTGAGTACCTAGGCTGATGGGATCTTGCCAGATCGAAATGAGATCATAATTGTAAAGCATTTATCACTGTGTCTGTCACATGGGTACTTAATGCTTGTCCTCCCTGTTCCCTGAGAAGATAGTTAAGAATGGAGGGAGAATGCTCTGGAGGCTCATACACAACTGCCTTCTATGCCTGGAAAGCACTCCCTTTTTAAAAAAAAAATAGCATCTTATTTTTTTTCCCCAGTTAATGTCAAGATAATTTTTAGCATTCATTTTTACAAATTTTTGAGTTCAAAATTTTTCTCCCTCCATCTCCCTTCCCTTCTTCTGAAAGTGGCAGGCAATTTGACATTGGTTGTGCATGTGCTATCATGTAAAACATTTCCATATTAGTAACAGTCATGGAAGAAGAAACAGATCAAAAAGAAAAAAAGCCGCAGAGAAGAATAAAATAAAAAACCTCTTTGATCTGCATTCAGAGTCTATCAGTTCTTTATCTGGATGTGAATAGCATTTTCCTTCGTGAGTCCTTTATACTTGTTTTGGATCATTGTGTTGCTGAGAAGACTTGAGTCGCTCATAATTGGTCATCACATAATGTTGCTGATACAGTGTACAGTGTTTTCTTGGTTCTGCTCATTTCACTTTGCATTAGTTCATGCAAGCCTTTCCAGTTTTTTTCTGAAATCTGCCAGTTCATCATTTCTTATTTCACAATAGTATTCCATTACATTCATATACCACTGCTTGTTCAGCCGTTGCTCAATTGATGGGCCTCCCCTCAATGTCCAATGTTTTGCTACCACGAAAATACATTTGCACATATAAACCATTTCCCCTTTTTTATGATCTCTTTGGGATATAGACCTAGCAGTGGTATTGCTGTATCAAAGGGTATGAACAATTTGATTGCCCTTTGGACATAGTTCCAAATTGCTCTGCAGAATGGTTGGATCAGTTCACATCTCCACCAACCAGAAGTGCTCCCTTCTAAGGCACGACTCTATCCTAATTTTCTTTGAGGCTTAGCTAAGTACTATGTCTCTTCTTTGGGGACCCTTTCCAGATCCCCCCAGTTGTTAGCAGTAACTTCCTCCCTTACTCCAAGTCATGTTGTGTCTATTTAGTACAAGTCATTCATGTACAAGTTATCTCTTCCTCTAGATTGCAAGTCTCTTGACTGCAGAGGCTGTTTTGCTTTTCTTTGTACCTTTGTGACCTAGTACAGTACCTGGCACAAAGCAGGCACTTTATAAATGCTTATTGATTTTATTGTAGCCTAAAAAGAAAGAGGCTTATTTTGCTATTTTGATAGTGTAAGTGAAGTGAATGAACTTTATTGGGTTAAGTCTCATCCTGTGAATATAAACTATTTTTGAGTGAATAGCAAATGACAGCTATTTTACCTGTATTAGCAGGCCTGTTAACAGGTAAAATTAGAAATTATTTTATGTGCTAATATTGTGTTTAGGTTTGCCCACATTGTGACTTTTTAGATGAAACCTAATATAACTATAACGTATATTTGTGAGTTTCATGGAGAGAACTCACAGGACCATTTATGTCTAGTTTAAAATGTTATAATTTTTTGTAGCATAGTTGTTTTTGGCAGGTACATTATTTAAGATAACGATGAATATTCTTAGAAATAGGACCTATACCACTGAAATAACTGATGTGCAATCTGATAGGCATGAGTCTACATTTTAATCCTTGAACTAAATATTTACTTACATCTACAAATAAAGTTTTACTTCATTGAAATGTTCTGGGAGTGGAGTTGTTAAATTAATTTAGTTTTTCTGATTAAGGATTAAGCCAAGAAATGTTTTCATTTCTACCTCTTGTTTTAAAAAAATAAAACACCTTGAAAATGTCTCAATATTTAGTATAGTGGATTTTTTAAAATTAAGATTCTGTATTATTCGGTATCTCAGCATTATCATTATTTGGGATATAATTTTTTCATTGTATAGAATTGTAGACAAAGAAAGTATAGATTGGTCCTTGTGTACAGATATACCTTGGAAATTAGCTCCTCTTTTAAAAGTTGAATGTAGGGGCAGCTTGGTGGTCCAGTGGATAGAGCACCGGCCTTGGAGTCAGGGAGACCTGAGTTCAAATGTGGCCTCAGACACATAACCCTGACTAGCTGTGTGACTCTGGGCAAGTCACCCCAGTTGCCTCACAAAAGAAAAAAAAGTTGAATGTAGAAAAAGTTCGGTTTAATTTGGGGCTCCAGTTATTTGGCTTCTAGTGTAAGGATTTCCTAAAGATATTACCTTCAAAAATATTTATGGAATTAGCTTAGATATTTTTTTCTCCAGAAAATGCAACGTTTTCATAGAAAAGATGTTTTACTGAATAATATGAAGCCATGCAAGGTTTGAAGTCATTTGGTGAAAGACTATAGTGTCCCTGAACAATAAGCAGGGCACAGGTTTCAAAGCTACCCTGCTACATTTTTTGAATTCAAAAGTATATGAACATTGCTTGTAGGGTAAAAAGGAAATGCCTTTATATTTTAAAAATTGGCTTGGATTTTTTTCTGCACTTGTTTTCTTGCTTGTCTCTTTCTAGAGAAGGCGAATTGATCTTTTCATATACATATTTCCATATACTCCTTTACTGTTCACCAGGCTAAGAAAACAGAAGCATCTGCCTGCAGCAGGTTTCTTTAGATTTCTCCTACAGACACACATTTCCATGGAAACCTAACAGGTAATAGAAAGAAGAGGCAGAGTTTATTGAATGTCTTCTACACTCTGAGCATGTGGAAATGTTGCTTGTGTGTGTTGTAGGTATAAGCAAAATAATTTGATGGTATAATATATATTGGTAATATATTAGTCTTATTAAAATGTATCCCTAGCCAGATGTGATTTCCTTTCCTTTGATGTTTTCATTATATGGTGTGGGTGTGATATTTATATTCCAGACAAACTGACCAAAAAGCAAGTGACTAGTTTAAAAATCATACTTGAAGCATTCTAGATACTCATAGTTAAGAAAATGAGTGAAAGAATAATGATATACGTGAGTTCATGTTGAATAAAATAATGCCTTACTAGACCATTAAAATAATATGTAGTGTACTCTGGGAACAGTTTTTTGGGGATTATAGAGAATTGGTTCAGTTATTTTAAGCATTTCACCCAGGCTCAAAATTTTAGGGGCATTTCTGAGTTTTTCCTTCCTTCTTTAATATCCAGTCATTTGTAAAATCTTATAATTCTACTTCTGTGATACATATCCTCTCTTTTTCTTCTCACACTGACCATGTAATAGTGATCTCTTAGAAGATCTACTTTCAGGCTTTTCTTTCTAATCCATTCTCTACCTCAATCCTGGTTTAGGCCCTCTATGTACACAGTTGATGATCTCTTTGCAACTTGGTCTTAGAGGTTTGATATGGCTGAAAATTTGATTACCCTTTGGCCAGTTTGGTGTCTATCCTCTCCATACTTAGCTAGATTGGTCCTTAGTCAAAATATAAAAGTTTATTGCCAGGCTCACTCACAAAAACTTTCTAGCTCAAGATTGATCAACAGACATTTATTTAGTACCTACTAGGAGCTGTGGATAGAGCTACAATGAATGAAACAATCCCTTCTGACCAGGAGCTTTCATCCTAATGGGGGAGACAATAATGACAAGTATGTACAGAATAAATACAAAGAGAGTAAAAACAAGTACACAGTAGTTACCTAGTTACCTACAAGATAGTGAAGGGATCAGGATAGGCTTCATATAGAAGGTAGTGTTTGAGCCGTGTCTTGATGCAAGAGATGGATTCTGTGATGAGGTGTGATGATTTCCCACGTGGCTGATAAGACAGTAGGGCTTGCAAAATTCTGCACTAGGCCAACATGGCCTTCTATATACTTTAGAATAGGAATAGTCCTTTCTTCACCTTACTGCTACAACAGTCTTCCTCGTGTGTGGTTTCTCATCATTATCACTCACTTGCTTAAAATCTTCCAGTGGTTCCCCATTATTTTCAGGATTAAAATATAAACTCCTTAGTCTGGGGTTTACGGCCTTCTATAAGTTGGTTGTAGTTTTCCAGGCTTTTTAATAGTCCCCTTTACATTTTATATAGACTGGACTACTGGCTGTTTATCAATCTTCTTCTTCTCCTGCCTGTAATACATACTTTCCATATCTCCCTTTGGAAAGACTTTTCCTTCATGGGTCATCTCAATTGGAAGCTTTTCCCATGAAACCTTCCCCATTGTCCATTTTACTTATTTCACAGTGGGGTTGAAAATAACAGTAGTCTTCCTAATTTTTGTCATAGTACTTTGTATTTCTTCATACTTGTTACATTCGTCCTTGTATCATACATATTTGTGTGTAATCCTTCCGATTGGATCAAAAACTCCTTAAGGGAAAGTGACTGTTTTTTTGGTCAACTTTGTATCCCTAAGCCCTTTGACTGGTGTTGCTTTGGTGAACTTAGGAAAGGGGAATACTTAGGTTTTTGCATGAGATTCTATAGCAAGCCAAACTTTTTTTTTTAACAGCCACATGATTTACTGAAAGGTTGAAGATACAATATCTCACTGTGTTAATTAGCAGTGTTTGATTTGTTAGAACAGAATGCAGCCTTGAAGGCCTTTGTTACAATTGTACAAGATTCCCTGAAAGATGAAATAACAGATCTTTGAGCCTTTGATGATTATCAAGTGAGGTGTAAAACAAAGTCTGTTTTCTGACAGTATTTGCCAGTATCATAGAAGACTAGTGCAGAGTTAAGACTGAGAGATTCTTCCAGGTGCTTTTGTTTGGGCATAACCTTAATAAAATTGCAGATCCTCCTAAATGAAATCCATAATCACTCAAGTGAAGGAAAAAAAACAAGTAGATAAAGAATACCTGCTGTTTGTTGATTGTGATAGGCTGTGGTATGAATGGCCAATAAAGTGGGCCCAAGCATTATAAGTCCCTTGGACAGATAGTATGCATGAACAGAATCAAATTGAAGGAGGATAGCAGGATATATGTATAATCTTGGGGAAACTGAGTTCTTTCACTGGTCCTAAGTTTCTTCCTGAAACAAAGACCTGTCTTTTTTTTTTTTAAACAACAGTTATCATTTGGAATTGCTGTATTACAATATGAAATATTACAATCTGAAAAATTAAAGTGGTCGTTGTAAAGGGCAATGGAGAGGCATATGGCAAGCTTGAATAAGTTGCAACCATTACTGATGAATTTTTCAGAAGTGGCATCAAGGACATCATTAGAAGTATATAATAAGAAAAGGTATGGGATAACTGATGGACAGTGCACCCTGCTCAGTGATTATCTATGCAATGTCATTAAGTCTTGGTGTTTTGGGAAGATAGATATGAGAGTTCAGAGACAAGAGTCCCACTGAAGAAAAACTGTGAATGTATTGTAATCTGCATTGTTGGAGGGGGTACTAACATTGATTGATTGGTATTCTCATTGAAGTATCAAGTATCCCTAGTACCTTTTGCAGTGCCTTGCACCCATGTAGGCACTTACTTAATGTTTGTTGAATTCCTCAGTTGTGGTCCATCTTCGTGCTTACAAGGCATCATGCTTGTGTCCCTCTTGCCTTTTTCCTGTTTACCTTATATTTGGGAGAAGGAGGAAACTGTTCAGCTTGAAGATGGTTTATATTTTTTTAGATGGATGAGTATCATAGGGAATGTGTTAACATTGAAATGTATTTCCTAGTAATGATGGCATGATTTTTTTATTTCTTTAATAAAAATAGATTAAAGCTTGGATGCATTTCTCAGTGTTTTTTTTTTAATGTGATCAATGAACTGTTGAAATGAAGAAATTTTAAAACATAAGCCCATATGCTAGGCTGTGTTATAAAGTTATCAACAAGTGCTATATCAAAAGTAACTATGTAATTATGGGCAAGTCTAAACTTAAAAACAATTCCACGTGATTAGTTAAACCTAATCACGTGAAATTTTTGTCTTTAAAAAAGTGCTGTAATGTAAAGCCTCAAAGCTTTGTGATCTAAAAAGATAATTGAGTATGTTCAGTTTTTTATACCTCGTATGCAAATATTAGTCTCTAACCACTCACCTTAATAAATCTCTATGCCTTTTTGGTTTTAGAACAGGAATAGTCTTATTAAAATGCTTAATTCATGTTTGAGTGTCACTAAGTTCAGTGTATTCAAGGTCTTAAATTTATTTTTCAACCCAGTTCAAGAATCTTTTATCTTTTTAAAAAACTTTATTTTTATTTTCAGTTTCAGATTTTCTCCCTCTCACCTCCCCTCCCTCACCCTTTGAGAAGGCACTAAGTGTAATACACATTATACATAATACAGTCATGCAAAACATATTTCTGTGTTAGCCATATTCTGGGAAAAAGAAGCAAGAAAAATAAAGGGAGGAAAAAGTTCAATCTGTAGTTAGATTGGCCATCACTTCTTTATTTGGAGGGTGGATATCATTTTACATCATGAGTCCTTTGGAGTTGTGGTAGATCATTGTATTGATCAAAGTTACTCAGTCTTTCACAGTTGATTATTATTAGAATATTGCTGTTACTGTGTAGATTGTTCTCCTGATTCAGCTCACTTTACCTTGGATGAGTTCATGTAAGCCCTCCCAGGTTTAAAAAAAATCTTTAAATATGTGACATTAATCCAGAAAATTCTTGAATTGTGCAATTTTACAAGTAGGATTTATCATTAACATAGTATGCCTCATTAAATCTTTAGTTACTTGAGGTGACAGGATTAGAATTATACCTGTCCTTTTGACAAGCATATTTTTTCACATATTATTTTTATTTCCCATGTCATTTGTAGGTCATGGTAAAACTCCAAAAGATGCAGCCTCAGTTCGTGCCACACATCCTATACCAGCAGCTTGTGGGATTTATTATTTTGAAGTAAAAATTGTCAGTAAGGGAAGAGATGGGTAAGTATAACTAGCATACCTTTTTGTAAGTAAACTACTCTTGTACTTGATATGTTCTTTTCTGCTATTCACTTTTAAAATTATATAAAGTTGATTTACTCACAAATTTTATGTCTTAGTCTAATTTTTCTACTAAGGTATCAGATTAGACTTAGTTCAGTTAAAATACTAGTTCAAACTAAAAATATTCTGAAACAATACTTTGAGATATGATGGTCTTTTGTAGTTATGGTGTTGTCTTAGACTGTTTAGAACAGTTTTTTATTCATTGAATATTCAGAGTGTAAGATTGGAGTGAAATGGGAGAGAGAATTGTTCTTAGTACCTTCCTGTTGCTTTTTTCAAAATGATGTGGCTTGTAAGGTGTAGCCACCGTCAGATCCCTGTCCCCACTTTGTATTGTGAGGCTGTTAACCCCAGTGGCCTTATTATACCTAGATTTCTCTTTAGGGTCTGAGAATCCAAGTACTTTGTCAGGTCCCTTCTCCAGATTTATGGAAATTCCAGAGAATTTTGATATGTGAGTGATAGATACTTCTTCCCTAGATAGATCAGGAGATGTGCGTGGGTTTTGGCATCATGATCTGGACCATTGGGCAGATCCTCCCTCCTGCATCAGGAATTCTGTAAAGCCAACTTGGGATTTGAGCTGCCTAAATACATCTCTTGGATACTTAGTGACCTGTAGCTAATCTTTGAAAAAAGTGCTAAGCCAAAAAAGGGTTTCAACATCTACTCTTCTATGTTAAATTTGCTGAAGAAATGTATGTAGAAGTTTGTTCCTTCACTTATTTTTTTGAATTATGTAAGAGCTTTAAGGATATAGTAAATAGTTCATATTTCTAGGGGATTAATCTGTTTATTTTTTTCAGACGTGTTTTGAAATTGTTGACTAAAATTCAATTATTTGAAATAGATTATTTTGAGAGGAAAACTTGGAATTGAGCAATGACTTTCTGTAAACATTTAATGAGAAAGAGCAGCTGCTTGCTGGTCATTATTTTGTTGCTATCACAGCCTGGAGGTTAAAACCTCTTTTTGATATGGGATTATTTTAAGAATGTTTAGTTGAGTTTTCTGTAAACTGAAGTACATACAAATTTAGATTTGAGTTCTGTTTTAATCTGAGGCATGTTGGCAGCTGGATTTTCTTATAAAATAGCGAGTGAAGGGATAATTGTGAAATGTGTCTTGGGGAAGGAAAGGAGGAAGACAAAATGTTGATTTGAAAAAATTATAGCATGTGCATGTATATTTTTAAGTTTGCCTTGAATCAACATAAGAAAATATCAAGAGATGGCTTAGTTTATCAAATTTCTTTATTATGCTAATATTATGCATTTAAAGAAGTTCTTTCTATGTACTAAACTTTGTGTTTGTTTTCATTCTTAAGTTTCTGTAACCTATAGCTTTTGCTTGTGATTAGTTTCATAAAATTGATAGGATTGAAGATCATTAGAATGGAAGGGACCTTAGAGATCATCTAGTCTACTTTAGAGGCAGTGCTAGGTGGCGTAGTAGATGGGGCACTGAGCCTGCTGGAGTCAGGAACACCTGAGTTAAAATCCAGCCTTGGATGCCTAGTAGATGTATGACCCTGAGCAAGTCACTTAACCTCTGTCTGCCTCAGTTTCCTTAACTGTGAAATGAGGATAATAATAGCACCAACCCCTAAGGGTTGTGAGTACCAAGTGAGATAATATTTATTTGTAAAGCACTTACCATAGTACCTGTGCTTTTATTCCCTCCCACCTTCAGTACTTTCAGAGAAGAAAACCAAGCCCTTGAGAGGTAGACTTGCTCTAGGTGGGCAGAGTGGGGACCTGAACCCAGGTCTTCTTACGCCTAGTCTAATGCTCATTCCTCATGTAACTTATTCTAAACCAATATCTCTAAATCTTATTACAAGTTAAAAATGTTTCCTTTGTATCTATTTAAATTGACAGACAGACCAAATGTTTTTGTTTGCCTTATTCACAGCCACAATAATAATATCTGCTGACCATTTATATAGTGCCTACTATGTGCAAAGGAGAATGAGTTCTACTGGCTTCATTTTAATTTAAATGAGAAATTGTCACTTTAGGTTCCTTTTAAAAATCCTACCTTGGATCAGTTTTTGAAGCATACTATCTTAAGAATGCAGTTTCACAGTAGGAACTAGATCCATATCTAGTTGTGCATGATAATAAAATGAACAGAAGTATAAATAATTCAAAGTGTGAGGTATGATCGTGGAATTTATTTGGATTTGGAACATTTTTCTTTATAGTTGATTGTAAGTATGTAGAAATTTGCCACACTCCGCACAAAGTAATGAAGCCACTACCCTATAAAGATGTGACTTCTAGAAGGGTTTTGTTTTTCACTTTACTGTCTTGCCTTTCTGTTCTTAACCTCCATTGCTAGAAGTGGTGTACATCACCTGTTAGACTCATGCAAAATACCAACCACAGCAAGCTTGTTATTTTTCACTGAGTTTAATTTCTTTCAGTGTTATGCCTTTTGAGAATGATGGAAGATAATGTCTTTTAGTTTTAAAAGCCTTCCCTTCTATTTCTTGTTGGACTGTAGGCTATAATGTGAACATAAGGGATGGTGGTTGACATCAGCAAAATAGACACTAAATGACAGCGTCAGCAAGAAACTGAAAGTGAAATTTATCAAGTATGAATAGAAGTAGCATAGATGATCTACAGCTGACTAGTCATTCCTAATATTTTCTTTTTTTTTAATTTTGACTTCTCTCGCCTACTATAACATAGCTTTAATTTAGTAAGTAATACAAATATTGCTAGGTAATTTTTAGCATTTAAAGTGTCTAATTTATAAGTAGGCCACGAGACCTGTGAATCATATTGATGAAATAGAAAATTTGAGTGGTGTAAAAATTCAATCTGGAGTGTTATTGGGTGTGCTTCTATTTTAGTGTATTTCGCTCAGCAGTATACCTGCTGCCTTTCCTCAGGTATATGGCAAAGGAAGACTTTGGATATACAGTGAACTTTATTGTAGTGGGATTTGACCTCTGCACTTTTTGGGGAGGGGGGGAGGAATAATGTCAAGTGCTCCACTCTTGTCAGTAAAACTGATGAAATATTTCTTTATAACGAAAAAGGTTATGAAACGTTTCTTTAATGGTCAGTGGTCCAAACTTAAAATTTATAGTTACAAATTTTCTTCCTTGAAAGACAATCATTATTGAATTTTCAAATTGCCTAAAATGGAATTACTCCAAGTTTGCTAGGCTCACCTAATGTACTTCTAGGCTACCTTCATTATTTTGTGTTCTGTAAGTACATTGGTTTTTAATAGTGGCCTAAAAAAAGGCAAATTAGTTTCAAGAAAAATCACATAATACATTTCAAAGCCAAATGTAAGGGTTTTAAAAATTCTTATTTGTGCCCGTCTAAGTAACAGTGACTACTTGAGGGTAGATAGAAGATTAGACACACCTGTTCTTTTAACTGAATTCGATATTATAATGAGATAAGTGACATCCAAGTTCTTCCATATATTATACGGTTTCTAGCAATTTGTAATTAACAACACTATTACAGTTCTCCAGGAACCAGAGAAATAGCTGAATATCTATTTTTTTTTCGTATTCAGTAAATATTCCCTTAAAGTCTGTTGTCTGCTTATTAGCATTGTGAATTAAAATGAAAGTTGTGAATGTAGGGGCAAATGGAGTAGCATGCTAATATACCTTTTCTTCTTTTTTTTTTTACATTGACATCTTTTTTCTGTGTTGTTTTATTTCAGTGGATAGTTGGAAGATCGGGATTTGTTTTTATGGTGGAGGTGGTTAAAGAAATTTGAGTTGGAGGTGAGAGGATTGTAATTATAGTTGGCCAGCAGAAGAGTAGTGTTGTGAAGAACTCAGTTTCATCTTTTCTTTTTCATTGTTTGTAGCTTATCATGCAGTTTCTTTATGAGAAACTGAGTGAATTAAAGGAGAGAAAGGGGATAGCCTGAAGAAAATCAGAGAAAGCTGATGGAGAACATTTTGAGTAAAAATTACTGGAGGGAGAAATGAGCAATTTTGTCTGCTTACTTTACTGATAGACTGCCTAGAAAGGTAATAATACATGAGACTTTTGGAAAACAGATTGCAGGTTTGGCACAGAGGCATGATATAGTAGAGATGGCTTTCAATTATCCAGACGACCCAGAACACTTTTTTTAATGCCAAAGCAGAGCAGCTCATTATATTCATTCTCTCTCTCTCTCTCTCTCTCTCTCTCTCTCTCTCTCTCTCTCTCTCTCTCTCTCTCTCTCTCTCTCTCTCTCACGCACACACACACACACGCACACACACACACACACCCATCTTATACTCATTCACAGGAAGGAACTGGTTGCTCAGATGAGAATTTTAGGATCCTTATGTGGAAATTGTCCTCCATTCCCTGGTACGTGGTAAGAGGGAAGAAAAACTAGCCCTCAAGATAATGGTAGAGCAGATTTCAAAGCAGAAGGAAAGATAATCCCATGGTCTAAAATTATATAGGGGAAGTTGGTACTGAAGAGATTGCAGAATTTACAAAAATGAAATTATTATCAGAAAGGAAAATGTTAATGAGGAAGAAAAACAGGAGTTGACTGAAGAGACCAATTTGGATGCCTAGAGACCTTACTAACTTAAGTTTTAAAAAGGCATGTAAAGAATATGAAAGCAGAGGAGGTAACAGAATCTATACAAAATCATCATATGGTTCTGGAAAAATAGCAAAAGTGCCCACCCAAGTTCAGAATGAGTATAGGCGGGTGAGGAAAGCTTAAAACAACTTGGAAATTTTTAGCTACATTGGTAAGAGAAAGAAGATCACAGGCAGGAGGGATAAGATTTCCTCCCTGCTCTGGGAGAAGTTATAATGACTATGAGATAAGGCTTATAGCTGTTCCAGCTGTTTCTTTGTTTCTGTTTTCCCTCCCAAGGAGAATGACCTTTGGATTGGTAGGATAAAATGAAAATGGTCAAATGGGAGTTCTGTGGGATCGGAACTGGACTTAGAATTCCTTGTTTTAGGGAACTTGGTGAGGAATTTTTTCGTTCTTCAACTGGTGTTCTTAGAGAGTTGTCTGTAGCACTGAGAGGTGAAGTGATTTGCCCTTGGGAGGGTGCAGCTAGATATGTCAGAAGCAGTGCTTGAACTGTGGCTTTGGGGCCTGTTCTAGCCACACTCAGGAAGTTGATAGCCAAGATAAATAAAGCAATAGTAAGGGAATACCTACCTGCCCATGATGAAATTACCTGGCCCAAATGAACTACATCCTTCCTTGAATATGGAAAGACCTGGTGGCAGTAAGCTATGATAGGTGATAATGTAGAAGATTGAAGAGAATGGGAGAGATACTATAATTTTGGAGAAGGAACTTACATTCAGTAAGATATGGAATAATTCCAAACTCTCACACCTGACTGACTGGAAAGCTAGAGGGACCCTTGACAGAAATTGGTATGTTGGGAAGAGGAGTGAGTTTGAGGAGAAAGAGTGAAGTCTATTTTGGACATATTGAGTTTGAGATGTCTACTGGACATCCATTTGGAAATGCTAATTAGACAGTGATGTGGGACAGCCCAGGAGAGAGGCCAGGACTAGATATTAATGAATTAGATGGTAGCTCATCTGAAAATGATTGTGGAGTGTTAGTGGACTACAAGCTCAATATAGGTGAAAAGTGTGTGAAATGACTGCAAAAAAAATCTAGCACAGTTTTTAGAAATAAGGAAGTGCTAGTGTGTCTGACAAGGCAGCTAGGTAGTGCAGTGGATAGAACACTGGGCCTGCAGTCAGGAAGACCCGAGTTCAAATTCAGCCTCAGACATTTACTAGCTGTGTGACCCTGGGCAAGTCACTGTTTGCCTGAGTTTCTTCATCTGTAAAATGAGCTGGAGAAGGAAATGGCAAACCGCTGTAGTGTCTTTGCCAAGAAAACCCTAAATGGGGTCATGAAGTATCTGAAACAGCTGAAAAAAAAAAACCAAAGAGGGTGATGCAGTGGATAGATTACCTTGCCTGGAGTTAGGAAGGCTCATTTTCCAGAGTTCAAATCTGGCCTCAGTCACTAGTGGTGGGTCTCTGAGCAAGTCACTTAACCCTGTTTGCCTCAGTTTCCTCATCTGTAAAATGAGCTGGAGAAGGAAATGGCAAACCAGTCTTCTGTCTTTGCCAAGAAAACCCCAAATGGGGTCACAAAGAGTTGGACATAACTGAAATGACTAAACAAAGTTTGCCTGATTAAACCGTAACTGGTATTATCAGTTCTGAGTACCATAGTTTAGTAAGCACATAAGTTGAGGGCAACCAAGGTGCCTTAAGACCAATTATTGAAGGAACTGAACTGGTAATGTTTAGTCTAGAGAAGAAAAGAGTTGAGGGAGTGGAGCATGATAGTTGTATTCAAGTATTTGTAGGGCTGTCATGTAGAAGGAGTTTGTCTTGTTGGTTATAATTACCATGATGTTATCCTTTTTCCCCCCTCCTTTTCATTCCTATGGCTGCTATTCTAGATTACTGTCTCATTACCTCTTAATTGGATTATTGCAATAGCTTCCTAATTGATCAATTTTCCTTAGAAATATTCAGTTTATTTCTTTGTCTACAAAATAAAGTTTAGATTCTGTCCTGGCATTCAGGGCCTTTAGCAGTCTGTTTTCAATCTGTGTGTGTGTGTGTGTGTGTGTTGTGTGTGTGTGTTTCTACTTTTTTTTAAATACAGATTTTTATTGATGTCTTATGTTTTTCACATTTTTATAATTATCCTTCAGGATCTTTCTCCTTCCCCCTCCCAGAAAGCCATCCCATAAAACATAGTACTTTTTAAAGATTAAAAAAAAAAAAGAGAAAATCAGCACAACAGATCAATACACTGAGAAAATCCAAAAACACACAGAGTGTGTTACCTGTGGACCTCCTACCTCCACAAAGGGGGTGTGTTGGGAGTGTAATATTAATCCCCTCATTTGAGCTTGATCTTTATAATTTTGTTATTCGCTTTTGATTATGTTTCCATTAACATTATTGTAGTTATTGTGAACATTTTTTTTACTCTACTTCACTCTGCATCAGTTCATGATCTTTTCCCTGCCTCTGTGTATTCATCACATAAATAATTTCTTAAAGCATAGTAATATTCTATTATCTTCATGTACCACTCTTTGTTTAGACCATTCCCCAATTGATGGGCATCTACTTTGTTTCCAACTCTTTGCTATCATGAAAGTGCTTCTTTAAATATTTTGGTATGTATGGAGAATTTTCTTATCAATGGCCTTGTTGGAGTATAAGTAATAGAGTCTCTGGTTCAGAGGATCACTTTATTTGCATAATTCCAAATTGCTTTCCAAAATGGTTGTGCCATTTCACAGCTCCACCAACAAAGTATCAGTGTGCCTATCTTTCCACAATCCCTCCACCATTGACTTTTGCCATTTTTTTGGTCATCTTTGTCAGTTGGAAAGATGTAAGGTGAAACCTCAGGGTTGTTTTGATTTGCATTTGTCTTGTTAGTGATTTAGAGCATTCTTCCTTGTGGTTGTGAATACTTTGCAATTCTTTTGAGAACTGTTTGTTTATATCCTTTGACCATTTATCTATTGGGGAATAACTATTAGTCTTATATATTTATTAGTTTATGTGTCTTTTCCCAACTTCTTTTTCCTCTGACCATTTCTGACACTACTTCCTTTTATGTAGTTTTATGGTTCAAGCCAAACTAATTTATACTTTTAATTCCTCTTGTTTTTTCACCCTGATTTGCTCATATGGAAATGGTAATATACTTAGAAGGCCACTTTTCTAAATTTGCCCATATCTCCTGTTTAACTGGTTAATCATGGAAGGTTCTGTTCAAATTAGTTTACTCATCTGGAAAATGAAGGAAATCAGATGATTAAGGTTTCTTCTGGTTTTAAATCTATTGATCCTGTTGTAAGGTTCTACTACAGGTTCTCTTCTTTGAAAGCTTTCCTTATTTCTTTTTGAGAAGGTATTTCCCAACCCTTATAAACCATAAGTGATATCTCCCTCTGAATTCATATGGCATTTTCAAACATAGATCTAGCTGGAAGGCACTTTAGAGGCCATCTAGTATAGCCCACTTCGTTTTATTTATCAAATTTTATTGGTACCTTTTGTTTTATACACATTGATTTGTAAGTGTATATCTCATCGTGTAGAAAGTCTTCTTGTAACAGATTTTTTTTTTTAGGCAGTTGGGGTTAAGTGACTTGCCCAGGGTCACACAGCTAGTGTTAAGTATTTGGTCTGAGGCCGGATTTGAATTCAGGTCCTCCTGACTTCAGGGCCGGTGCTCTATCCACTTTGCCACCTAGCTGCCCCTCTTGTAACAGATTGAAAACAAAACAAATCCAGACTGTTAGCAAAGCCAACTAACCCATTGACTGCATTTGACAGGGATGCAACATTGCAAACCCATAGCTTTCCCTCCCTCCCCCCGCAAGAAGGAAAGAGGTGTATTTTCTCACCTGAGGCCCAGATTACACAAATACAGATTTTTTTAATTCTTTAGTTCATATTGTCATCGGCATTGCACATATTGGTTTCCTTATTTTGCTTCATTTAGCATAAGTTGATAAGAATATGCCTATGTTTCTGCATTCCTCATAGTTCAGTTTCTTATAATGCAGTAATACTCCATTACATTTATATCCCAGTTTGTTAGCCATTCTTCGGTTGATGTAACTCTGTTTTACAAATGAGGAAACTGAGGCCCGTAGTTAAGTTAGTTACCCAAAATGAACAGGTAGGGCAGAGCCAGGCTTTGAAGCCAGCTCCACATCCCAACACCCTTTTTACTGGTAGTACTACATTGCTTCTAACTGCCTTAGACAATTATGTAATACTTTGTCTTTGTGAATAACTTTCTTGGCCTATTAGTTTGAAAACTCTTTGAGGTCAAGAACTTTTATCTTTCTAAACCTTTGAAAGCCTCAAATTCATTTTTTTTTACAATTAATGCCAATTGTAGTCAGTAAATGAATGTTAAATTTAATATTCAATTGTAATTCACATTTACATAGTGATTTTTTAAAAGTTCTATTGAACAAATGTGAGATAAAACTGTGTTGCAAAAATTTGATTAATAAGTATTTATTGAATTGAGTTGCTTACCCAGAAAACTAGGTAGTGTAGTGTTGCAGTTAGTTTTCTGGTTTAACTGAGGTTTAACCAGGAAAAGAGGCAGCTAGGTGGTGTAATGGATAGAGTGCTGGGCCTGAAGTCAGAAAGATTCAACTTCGAGAATTCAAATGTGGCCTCAGATACTTACTAGTTGTGTGACCCAGGACAAGTCACTTAACCCAGTTTGCCTCAGTTTCCTCTTCTGTAAGATGAGGTGGAGAAGGAAATGGCACGCTATACAGAGATACAAGTATCTCTGCCAAGAAAACCCCAAATGGGGTCACAAAGAGTTGGACATAAATGAATGAAAATGACTTAAGAAAAAAAAAAACCAGGAAAAATCCTTTTGTTTCTATTCTTATTGTTAAAAATCTTTTTTAAAAATGTATTAGAACACTTTCCTGATCCAGTAAAGTATGTTCAATGCAGTTGAATCTGTATTTGAGTCCCGACCTTCCTAGTACCTGATGTTCATGTTTCTGACCATCACTTCTGGGCATATGGTACTTTAAATGTATGTAGGGGCTTTAAAATGTGTGTACTAATCTTGGAATAGGCTCAGGAAGTACCTTTCCTAATTAAATTCATGCTGTTTGTTTTCTTGTCATTTGCTACGTTCTTATAAATTAAGTATGTTTAGAAGAAATAAAGACTCATTTATATAGTGCTTTGAAATTTGCCAAGCACTTTACTCACCACTCTATGAGGTATTGGTTACTGCAGGTTAGTTTTAGTCTTATTTTACAGATGGCCGAAACTGAGGTTCACAGTTTAAGGAGTTTGACTAAAATCACCCAGGTAGTGTTAGAAGCATAATTCAAACCATGGTCTCTGCTGACTCCTCCAAGTCTAGCACTCTTTCAATTACTCTGCCTTTAGTTGGGTTACTATTAATTGAATTTTTATTTTTATATAAACACCTGGTCTTATATGATTTACATTAGAGATTGATCCTCCATTTTTGCAAAGATTTCACAAATAAGATTCTTTAAGTAGAGAATACTTACAGTATATTTCAGATGATTGATTTAAGAAGATATATTTGACAACTTCTAAAGAAAATATGTTGGGTAAAGTGAGGAGTACCTATAAACATAAATCTTAAGAATAATGTGATTTTCTTTTGCTTATATAAATGTGTTAACTTGGAATATAATAAATACATTTTTCTTTGGTTATTTTAGGAAATGATATTAAAAATAAAAATACTGTACTTTTAAAGGTAGTTTTGACTCTCATTCTCTGTATTAACTTGAAAACAAATTTACTAGAAGCTCAGAACTGAGAGTATTAAAAGAATTCATTAAAACTTTGCTTATATAATTATTTTTAAAAAAGCTTTAATTTTGTTTTGGAGACTTTATAGTCCTACATAGCTTATTTTTTTCCCCCAGTGGTCATTGTCAAGAGATTTTGTGTGTTTATTTGAATGGTCCTACATAGCTTATTGATCAGAGTGTTTGTGTATTTTTTTAAATGAACATACCAAAATCAGAATTTACAAAGTCAGTTAAGGGGAGTGATGTCAAAAAATTTAGCCTATTCATTAATTTTGCTTTGAACAGATACTTCCAACAATGGCCCAAACAAACCTTTACAAAGTATATTCAGTGAATGATTGTTTGCAATCTAAAAGATTTTTTACTTTATAAGAAGTTTTACCTAAGGTTCTTTTAACTAGTGAGTTTCTATGGTGCATTTTAAGCAAGATTTTCACAATGTTTTAGAAACCTGTTAAGATATGCCTATATTCTTTGTAATTGGCAACTTTTGTATTGATTTCAATCATACTGAGTCGTCCTTCTTAGATGTAAGCATATAGTATTCTTAAAATAGATGTCTCTTTAGGGGAACCTAATATATGAAAATAGATAATAAAGGGTGGTGATTTACAGTACAAGAGGATTCCTTTAAATAGTGAGCTCCTCTAATGCATTTAAGTGTTTGTTTACAGATCAGTAACAACTTGTCAGAAACTGAGGGGCAGAAAAACTTAAGGCTAAGGTGTTAGGAGGTCACTGCCAATTGAAGATCTATCTGAAGTGAAGATAAAGCACCTCTGAAATTTTAATGTAAGTCAGTAGGAAAGTGATGTGATTGGCAGCAATTTAGAAAACTTCTAGGCATTTATGTTAACTAGTACGTACTTGTATTAAACCCCATGGTCCTGGGTCCATTTTTTTGTTATTTTTTTGCTAGTTTGAGTCGTATTTGCTATCACAACTTAGCAAATTCCTGTTTTCTATATTACAGAGATAAGAAAGTGCCTGACTTAGTTTTTTATACTGAGGACCCTAAGACTAAATGGGAAGATTTTTAAAATGTAAGTTAGAAAATAGGATTTAATTTGTATGGTTTTGCTTTACATGTGGCTTCCCTCTGACTTTTGTAGGGTAGGAACGCAATTATTTAACCTTTTTCTCCCATAAAGAAAGAAAAGCAAAAAATAAAAACAAGAAAAACCCAAAACAGAAATCCTACCCCAACTTTTAAATATAGTTCACAGCATATAAAGGAGTAGCTTTATTAAAAGAAACAAGAATTGTAGTAATTTGTGAGGATTTAGTACCTATGGGATATAAAATACTAAGAAGTCAGGTTTTTTTAACAAGAAAATTACGAATTATTCCTGACAATGCAAAATGATAAAATTATTTTTTTTAACTATGTTTAATATTGTTAAGGGAGTGATCGTCTACTTAAAAAAAAAGAAAGCGGAAGGAAAAAATGACAAGAAAGAATAAGGTTATCTCTTTTTGATTTAATTTAATTTTAGTTCTGATAAAATCTCATTACAAAGAATAAGTGTCTTAAATTCTTTTGGTTTCAAATTTTGTTATGCTTCGTTTAATAGCCAGTAATTGATTTGGACCTGGAAACCCTAAAAAATATTTTTAAGTTTTATTGCTGCCTTTTTTGTTTTTACCTCTTGCTTCCAGGTATTTCTAAACCCTTCCCAGTGTACCTTCCCTTGTAACAGAGAAAAAAAAACCAATCAAGTAAATATAGTTGACCGATTGGTCTGTGCTTGTAACAGAGAAAAAAAAACCAATCAAGTAAATATAGTTGACCGATTGGTCTGTGCTGAAGTCATATGCAAAGTTTTACAGCTGTAATCACTTAATACAAAAAACTCTCTGCCTCTAAAAAGGAGGGAGGCAAAATTTCCTTATCTCTTTTTAGGAGCCAAGATTGGTCTGTACAGTTATCCTGGCCACAAGGTATTTCTGTTATTCCTCCTTAATTGATTCCTATTCTCACCACAAAAACTATTCCAAAACTACTCTGCCCTCAACAGAAAGCTCTCAACAGTTCTTCCTCCTCCTGCTCCTCCTCCTTGTTCTTTTTCAGCTGAGAACCTTTCATCTTATTTTGCCAGAAAAATTGAGGCTGTTTGACATGAGCTTCCTCTTCTTTCATTTTCTTAATTTAAAAACCCTTTGAAATAATCTCACACTCTCATCTTCCTTCCCTTGGCTCTTGACAAAGAAGAGGTGGGCCCCTATTGCCAAGTCCAATCCCTTAACATCCTGTGTACTTGATCCCATCCTCTCTTGTTTTCTTCAGCAGATTACAACCTAAATCATTCTCCCCTCACCCCCCTCATAACAAACTTTTTTTTTTCCTTTTTTGGTGAGGCAGTCAGGGTTAAGTGATTTGCCCAGGGTCACACAGCTAGTAAGTGTCAAGTGTCTGAGGTCAAATTTAAACTCTGGTCCCCTTGACTCCAAGACCGGAGCTCTACCCACTGTTGCCACCTAGCTGCCCCTTCCCCTCACACGTTTTTGTCTCTTTTCCCTATCAATTAGATTCTTCACTACTGCCTTAAAAAGTGTCTCCTCCATCTTTTAACAAAGCCTTCACTAGACAAGATCATCCTTTCAAGTGCTATTGTCCTATATCTCTCTTCTCTTTGTCAGCCAAACTCGAAAAAGTTGGCCTGTGCTATCTGCCTATACTTTCTCTCTCTCTCTCTCTCTCTCTCTCTCTCTCTCTCTCTCTCTCTCTCTCTCTCTCTCTCTCTCTCTCTCTCTCTCTCTCTTATATATATATATATATATATATATATATATATATATGTTATACTTGTGCTTTATTCTGTCCTCATCCTTTTATAGTCTTGCTTCTCACCTTATCTTTCAGTTGTATCTACTCTCTCCAAAGTTGCCAGTGTTCTCTGAATTTCCAAAGCTGATGGTCTTTTCGCAGACCTAACCCTTCTTGATTTTTCTGCTGCATTTAATACTGTTGACCACCCTTTCGTTCTAAATATTTTCTGCCCTCTGAATTTTCCTGATACTGTTTTCTGCTTATGGTCCTACCTGTCTGACTACTCCTTCTTAAATCTCCTTTGCTGATATATCATCTGTATCAAACCCTTTAACTGTGGGTGTTCCCCAAGGTTCTAATCTTACACCTTTTTTCTTCTCCATCCGTGCTTTGTCTTGGTAATCTCATTAGCTCCCAGGGGCTTAAAGATGATATTCACCAAATTTATACAGATGACTCCTAGTACTTTCTCTTTATCCAGCCTTTATCTGTTCCTTCAGCTTCAGTCCCATATTTCCAACTGTCTATTGGACCTTGCAAATTAGATGTTCCAGACACATCTTAAACTCAGCATGTCTAAAACTGAACTCATCATCCTTCTCACAAAAACTACTCTTTCAGGCCACTGTTTTTGTTGAAGGTACCAACGTCCTTCTTGTGTCTTAGGTTTGTAAGCTCTGCATTATTCTGACTTCACATTCCTCTTAACCTCTCATACCCGGTTATTTGCTCAGTCTTTCCATTCTTATATTCACAACATTTCTTGAATCTGTTCCCTTCTCTCCATTCACATAGCTACTTTACTTTAGTTCAAATTCTTATTCAGGGTCTCGCCTATAATTCAGTAGGCTCTTTAATCAGTCTCCCTGCCTCAAGTCTCTCTCCAACCTAGTCTATCCTGTAGAGCTGTGAAAGTAATTTTCCTTAAGCACAGATCTGACCATGTGACTCCTCTCCTCAGCCCAATCTAGTGGCTTCTTCTAGGATAAAATTTAAATTCCTTTGTTTAGATTTTATTCCACCTGGCTTCCCAGCTTCATTGGAAATTACTCCTCTTCCCACACTCAGCAATCTAGCCAAACTGGTCATCTCTCTGGACCTCATACATGACACTCCTTCATCTCCCACCTCTTTGCATTTATACTGTCTGATCCCCATGCTTGGTATGTACTCCCTTCTTACCTTTGCTAATAGAATCTCACTTTTCCTTTCAGATGCTGCTCATGCATCATCTTCTGCATGAAAAGCTTTCCTGATACTCCCCCTCCTCCAGTGGCTAGTGCCCTCCTTCCACAACTACCTTGTATATATTTAAAATGTCCTTGAATATAGAGATGTTTTCTTTCTTTCCTTTTGAATCAGCAGTGCCTAGCACAATGCCTGGCATGTAGGTGACACTTCAATGATTGATGGAATTCAGTCAGTTTTTATTATTTGCATTTACATTGTTGTCATTATTTGTGTATATTGTTTTCCTGGTTCTACTTAATTCATTCACTGTCAGTTCATGTGAATCTTCCTATACTTCTGTGAATTCATCATAATAATAATAGTTAACATTTATATACCACTTACTATGTACCAGACACTGTGCTAATAAGCACTTTGCAGTTATTTCATTTGATCCTCACAACAATCCTGGGAGGTAGGTGCTATTATTACCCCATTTTACAGATGAGGAAACTTGTCCTCATATATTATGGCTCAATAATAGTACATTATATTTACATGACACCATTTCTTTATTCACCATCTATGGGGGTATCTCCCTCCACTCCCTTCTTTGTTATACAGAAAAGTGCTATGAATATTTGGGAAATATTGGTCCTTTCTTTGATCTTCTTGAGGTGGATGCCTATCAGTGAGTGACATCTCAGGATCGAAAGGCATAGATAATTTAGATTTTTTCCCTCATACTTAGAAATTTTCCACAAACTTTTTTATGATGGTATTTTAGTTTGGAGTGGTATTGTTAACAAGATAACCCTGATTGATTTTTTGTTTTGTCTTTTTAGACTTATGGGATTATAGAAACTTTTGTAATAATCATATAATAGCATATGTTTGAAAAATAAGAAATTCTACACGGACCATAGTATGAAATCTTTGGGTCATGTATGGTGGGGTGACAGTAGTTTTTTGACTTGTTTTCATGATGTTTCCTGATTTGCAAGAGTCTGGTTTTGGATAAATTTGCTTAATTTTTGTGGGATTTGTTTTAAACTTTGCATAAAGTGAACCAAGGTGATATTATTTGTCTCATATTACTTGCGCTGAAGCAAATTTTTGAGATTCCACAACCTTTTTTATTCATTGTAACACTCAAGTAAGTGCTTACAAAATACCTCCGCTATATTTCTTGTAGAAAGAGGGAAGAAGCAACACTATGTATGTGTTTGTGTGTACTATACATACATATTATATATAAATATAATGCCAGTATGCTTCAAGAAGACCTTAGAAGCACTAAGTGCTCCACTCACCTAAAATGAGTACTTTTTATGTTGAATTTTGGGACCGGAATTTAAAAATGCTGAAGTATTATTTATCATCTTTGCATAAATGCTGCTGAAGTGTTGTTTATCATCTTTGACATGATTGGCAGTGGGTAGAAGTAGTGCTTTTGATTTCTGTTTACCCATCTTCCTTTGTGGTGCCTGCATAACTACTAATATATTTAGGTAGGTGTGCTCCTGTGCTCCTTCTCCCTTTTTGTCATGGCTAATCTTATTGTCACAATGAAATTACAACTAAAATGAAAATTTGTGTAAGGAATAGGAAAATCAGGAATTTTTGATTTGTGAAGCTTTGCTGAGGATTCTCTGTATTTGTTTTGCCAATTCAGACATAAATCTACTATTTCACATGTTGGTTCAGATACTATGTACTAGTTTGTTTTGAAATAACATTTGTCATATGCTTTCTTTTGAACTTTGTGTGTTCAAACTTAATGAACAAAACAGTGCTTTAGATAACCTCTAATGTGTTTAAAGTTTGAATTTTGGTCTTTTAATATCTTATCTGGGTTAATATTCAGAAAATTTTCTTGAAGTGTTCTCAGAAGCATAATTGTCCATGTTTAATTTTATCTACTTTTTAAAATGGGAATGCAAATGTTTTGATGAGGGAATTGAAGGATTGTTTTATTGGAACATCTCAAAGTTTTCTGTATGCTTAATTGAAATGATTGAATTGTAATTTTATAAAGCATTTTCTTTAAAGGAAAGATTGGAGTGTGAGGAAGTGTGACCTAGGGAAGAGGAAGAGGGAGTCTGCTATTCATCACCTCTGTTTCCTTTATTTCAAAAAACATTTTTTTCAACCATCAAAATTCTTTCTCTTCTCACTCCTACTATCTTCCCCGCTCTCCCAATTGAAAAAGAAAGAAAAAGAAAACACCAACTACAAAGAGGTATAGTCAAGCAAAACAAACTTCCACATTGGTCATCCTCCCCTTGCCATGTGCCCTGTATTCTGCCCTGAGTCTTCCAACCTCTCTGTAAAGAGATGAATTTCATCATTATTACTCTGAAATTGTGATTGGTCATTACACTGATCAGAGTTCCTAAGTGTTTTAAAGTTGTTTGTCTTTACCATGTTATTGGCATTGTATAAATTATTCTCTTAGTTCTGCTTATTTCACTCTGACAGTTCATACAGATATTACCAAAGTGTTTCTGAAACCATCTCTGCCATCGTTTCTTACAGCACAACATCATTCCATTACATTGATACCATTGCCCAGTTGGTGGGCACCCCTCTGTTTCCAATTCTTTGTCACCATAAGAAGAACAATGGATATTATTATATATCCTTTATTTAGAGTTGTTGCTTTGCCTAAGACTTAACTCCCTCAGCTAAGCTCCCCTCCGCTCGGTTGCCCTCTTCCTTTTCTCCTTTCCCATCTATTATTTCTCTGTTGAGTGAGATGTATTTCTGTATCTGTGTGTGTGTGTGTGTGTGTGTGTGTGTGTGTGTGTGTGTGTGTGTGTGTTTAATTCCCTCCTTTGACCACTTCAGATGAGTAAAATTTAAGTGTGAATTGCCACCCTACCCTCATTTCTTATTTGTATATAAACGAGATTTTTGCTAACATGCCCCAGTTTCATGAGGTTGTTTTTTTCCTAAAATTTCTCTCCTTTTCTTCCTCTAGTGTATTTCTCTTCCTCTTCTTTTTCATCTTTTTTTTTTTTTGAGATTACCAAGACATAACATAACCTCTGCTAGGTCTTCTAATTAGACTTCTCTCTGTGACCGCAGATGAAGGTAGGGTTCATAGGAAACACATGTATCATCTTTCTCTATTAATGTAAACAGTTTATTCTTATTTTTAATCCCTTATGATTCTTTGTTCATATTTACCTTTTTTCATTTGTTTCTCTTGACTCCTGTTTATACTTCAGCGTTTCTATGCAGTTCTGATCTTTTCATCAGGCATGCTAGGAAATCCTGTATTGTTAAAAGGCTGTTGTTCACCCATAGGATTCAGTTTTGCTGGGTAAGTTAATCTTGGTTGCAAACTTTTATACTTTGACTTCTGGAATACTGAAGTCCAAGCTTTTTATTCCTTTATGTGTTGGCTGCTAAGTCGTGTAATCCTGACTGTAGCTGCTTGCTATTTAAATTCTTTCTTCCTAACTGCTTACATTATTTTTTTCTTTGACCTGGAAATTCTAGATTTTAGCTATAATGTTCTTGGGAGTTTTCATTTGGGAGACACTTTCAGGAGAATAGTCTTTCTGTTTCTTTCCCCTCTGTTTCTGAGATCTGGCCAGTTTTTAAGATTTCTTGAAATAGGATGTCTATTTTGTCATAGCTTTCAGGTAGTTCAGTGATTCTTAGTTTTTTTTCTCCTCAATCTGATTTCTAGGTCAGTTGTTTTTGCTATGAGATACCAAGATCTCAGGGACAGTTCACGCTGGGATCTTGAAAGATTTTACTATTCAGTGGTCTGATAGAGGAAAAAAATCTTATCACTGTCCTCTTCATCTGAGTTCTGCAGGTTCCTAACCGGGGTTTGAGTCTGACCAAAACAGGCCTATTTGCCGGTCCTGTTTGGAGTTTCAGTAGACTGCGAAGCTCTGATGATTCAGAATGGCAGAACTGTGACTTCCCTTTGTTCTGGGAATCTTGTCCTGGTTATTCCTCTCTAGGTTTCAGATCTGATTGAAGGCTAGAACTTGAGACCCTGATCTGCTCCCTCGGGTCTGGGCCACACACTGCTTGAACTTGGTCTGAACTTGTTCTTTGCTCAGTACATAGGTAGGGCCTGCAACCTTTCTTCACCCTGGAATACCGCCATTAGGCACAATTTGTCCTGGATCTATCTCATAACTTGGTAATGAGTGACAGAACTACCAGCTGGTGCCTGTTCCTGCATCATACACAAGTTGAAGCCCCTCTTTGCTGGATCTGGTACCTCCTTTTGCCCTGGTGCATAGCCTCGTCTTATAATGTTCCACACAGTGAGCTTCTTTATTCTCAGTGTCAACAGACGTCTTCCTGGGCTTAACTGATCTGGAAAAATGATGCACTTTGATTTTTTTCTTGGATTTCCCAATCAGTATTTGGTCTGGTGCATTTCTTAGATCTGTTTGGAGTACTTTTTTTGGGAGGGAAGCTTGCTGTACTTGTTCCTGCTATTATGCCATCTTGTCTGTGCCTCTCCCTCTGTTTTCTTAGAATAGTAAGTTGTGAGTTCTCATGCTGAGAAAGAGTAAATGAGTGAGAAAGTGTAATGGTAAGTTAGAAGAGAGAGGAAGATCAGAAAGCCACTATGGAGAGAGTGATATCATAAAACAATTGCCGTACAAAAATAAGGACACTGTTGAAGTAAGATTAAGTATACAGGAGTTCCAAAGTTCTCTGGCTTTGACCAGAAACATTCAGCAGCATGGAAGTAGGAAATTAGCATGTAATGAATATAACTCAGGGTTGGAGTTTCATAAGGTGAGATTGTTGCTAAGACAAGGTGGCAGGGGTTTAAGGGTAGCTGATAGCGTTTGGTTGATCTAGGTTTCAGACCATGAAAGGAGGTTAATGAGATCAGAACAGGAGTGATGGATTAGGAGAATAGGGAGGGAAGGTAGAGGTTACATTTAGGAGGAGTGAGGCAGAGATTAAAGGATTGGAGGTTATGATATGAGAGAAGAGTTGTGCCATTCTGGCAAACATGAAAGTAGAACTACTTTTGGTGCTTGGCAGGGCAAAGGTTTAACAGTCTATGTGTGTGGCTGAGGTGCTGTGAAGGTGGAGAACATGGGAATTTAGGAAATGGGACTGAAGGTCAAGAGGATATTGGGAGGGGTCATCATCATGTAAATCAAAAGTCCTTATGATATGATGATAGGAGTTAAGGTGGAGTGGAAGTCTGAGCTATTCTTGAACTCCTTGAAAAAGGAGTTAATTCTGGCATTATCTGTGAATTGATTACTCAGGTTAAATGAACTTTCTTATAAACTAGGTGCTAAATCAATTTATGCCAATGGTAAGAAAAACATAGTATGGCAAAATGATCTTTTGAAGCAGTCTCCTGAAAATTAGCAATGACATTTAATTCCATGAATGTTCTCTGACCATTCCTTTAAGTTTCTTTCTTTCTTTTTTTTTCAAACAGTTGAAAATTAGGGGGAAAGAAGATTTCCTGAATTGCCTATACTTTCAGTCTCAGTGTTTTAAACATTTTGTAAACTTATAGATTGTTGTTATGGCATATATACATATATTTGTGTACATATCCACAATCTTCTATCTTTCCTCTCCTCCCAAAAAGAGAAAATCAAATAAGCTAGATCTATGCCTTAAGTCAGAGGTGTTAAGCTTGAAACATACTAAGATTTATTTGGGAGATGACTAACAAGACAAATAAGAACAATGCAACATAGATAATGTTAATTTGTGGTTTTTCAAAGTCAATATGCACAAAAACTTTTGGGAAAACAGTATGGCATAAACTAGGTATAGACCAACATTTTAGATTATACACCAAGATAAGGTCAAAATGGGTATATTATTTAGGCATAAAGGGTGATACCATAAACAAATTAGGAGAGAATAGTTTACTTGTCGGATCTTATGGAGAAGGGAAGAATTTATGACCAAACAAGAGAGAGCGAGAATTACAAGATATAAAATGGAAAATTTAATTATATTAAATTAAAAAGTTTTTGTACAAACCAAACCAGTGCAACCAAGATTAGAAGGAAAGTGGAAAACTGGGAGGAAATTTTTATAGCCAGTGTCTCTGATAAAGGCCTCATTCCTCAAATATATAGAGAAGTCAAATTTATAAGAATACAAGTCGTTCTCCAAATGATAATAGTCAGGCACTTTTCAGAAAATGAAATCAAAGCTATTGATAGTCATGAAAAAGTGCTCTAAATCACTATTAGAGAAATGAATATTAAAGCAACTCTGAGGTACTACCTCATACCTATCAGAATGGTTAATGTGACAGAAAAGGAAAATGACAGATCTTGGAGGAGATGTGGAAAAGTTAGGACGCTAATGCATTGTTGGTGGAGTTGCATTGTTGGTGGAATTGCATTCTGGAGAGCAATTTGGAACTGTGCTCAAAGGGCTGTAAAACTGCATACCCTTTGATTAAGCAGTATCACTACTAAGTCTTAAAAAGGGGAGAGGGATGAGTACCTATTTGAACAAAAATATAGCAGCTCTTTTTGTGAATTGGAAATTGAGGGGATGCCCATCAGTTGGAATAGCTGAACAGGTTGTGGTATATGATTGTGATGGAACACTATTGTGCTATAAGAAGTGACAAGCAGGTTGATTTCAGAAAAACCTGGAAAGGCTTACATGAACTGATGCAAAGAGAATTGAGCAGAACCAGGAGAACATTGTACACAGTAACAACAATATTGTGTGATGATCAACGATGAATGACTTAAATCTCAGCAGTACAGTGATCCAAGAAAATCCAAAGGACTCATGATGAAAAATACTTTCTGCCTCCAGAGAAAGAACTGATGAAGTATGAATGCAGATCAAAGCATACTACTTATCACTTTATTTTTTTCATGTTTTTCCACCCTTTTGTTCTCATGATAATATAGAAATATGTTTTGCATGATTGCACATATATAACCTGTATCAAATTGTGTACTGTCTCAGGGAGGAGGTGAGGTGAGGGATGGAGGGAAGGAAAGAATTTGAAACTCAGAATTTTAAAAACCATATGTTAAAATGGTTTTTGCATGTAATTGAGAAGAAATAAAATCTTATTCAAGGAGAAAAAAAGTTAATATGCAGCCCACAGGGATCCAGTTCTATTAGAGTTTTTTGACACCACTGTATTAAAGGAATTTTGCACATACTTTTGCTTTACAAACAACATCGATAGAGATTGCATGTGTCTTAGATGGTACTCATGATTTAATGTGACCAAAAATATTCATCACTTGGTGGCCAGCATTCTGGTGATGAACCTCTATGAATTTAGTTAGGTTGGTACCAGAAGCCCTACTCCAGTGGAACAGAGGTGATGTGACTTGGATTCCTGAAAGCTGGATCAATGGAGTCCAAGCCCTAGGAGGTCTTACTATGCTGGGAAAGTTTTGAGTATGAGCCCAATGATGGATGGTATGTCTGCCATGTTAGGACCAGCCTAGCTGAATTTGATGTTGAGAGAATGTGAAATTCTAAGCTTTACATTTCCCAAAAGAATTTTAGTATTTTATTTGAGGTACTCAGAGTAAATATTGGACAAGTTGCTTGAGGTACTCAGAATAAACATTGGACAAGTTGCATTTGAACAAATGAACAAGGTATATGAATATTAAAAGTGGCTAATGATAACTTGGTTGAGGTCCTTTATCATGGCACTTTAGTAATTAAAGTAATTTTGTAATTAAAATGTATTAGTTGGAATCCAAGAACAATGTCTTGTTCCAAACCTAAAATAGGATACTTTCTAGAGATTCCTAACATCGTGCTTATTGCATCAAACTCATAAACACTGCAGTACCTCCTCAGTGAGATCTACTCAAACTTGGCTATTCATATGAGAAAAAACAAGTAAATGAATATTATATTATTACAGCTGAAATTAGTTCACAGTTGGATAGATAGCCGTGAATTAGACCATCAGTACAGACCTTAGGAACTGCAAATGGGCAGCATTCTGAGGGTAGAATTGGGAAGAGATCCAAGCTGGATCATATTTGGGAAATTTTATGGCATTTTCAGTAATTTATTAAATAATGATGAAAGCTGGATCTATATTGTAGTTTAAGTTTTATAAAGCACATTATCTCACTTTTGATCTTCAGAACAAGGATCTCAAGCTATTCTTTGCCACAAAAACCAATCTTTTAACTCTTGATTTTTCCCTGTGATGATATATGGCTATAAATCATGGAATAGCATGGCTTCAGAAGAATAAAAAGTTAACCCCTTCCCCTCATTTTCAATTGAGTTTTTTTTTAAACTTAACTTTAAAAAAGAATGATTATTGTAAAGGCAGTGCAAAGACTGAATGAATGAATGAAAAAGCATGTATTACGTGTTTACTATTTGCAAAGCACTGTGCTAAACAGAAAATTGAGACTGTCCTGCACTCAAGGATCTCATATTCTAATTGAGGAGACAACATTTATAAGAGGGATCAGATGGAAAGATCCCAAGTCCTTAGGGTACATCAGTAAAATAGAAAGGAAAGCATCTCCTTTAATGTAATTTCTGCTGTAAGACCTATCTGTTTCTGATGTTGAACGGCTTGACAGTGGCAAGGCCTTTGGTGGTAAGAATGTTCTTCTCTGGGGCTTCAGAGCTGTTGATGCTGAGGAGGCTGGGCTGCAGCACTAGCAGTAGCAGTCACTGGGTCACATCTCCACAGGGCCTGCTTCCTGAGATGACTAGGGGCTGGATGGGAAGCAAGGCAGCTCTTGAGCTCAGGGTCCTGGGCTTATATCTCTATCAGGGTCTGAGGAGAGGTGACAGTCAAGGTGATGACCTTAGCTTGATTTCCAGACTCTCAGAGAGAGACTTGCTGATGAAAAGTGGCATCAAAGACATACATGATTAGAAAAGGAGATGAGCCAGTTTAAAATGAAGGATAACAACAAGCAGATAGACAACTAGTGTGCTCCAGTGGTTCTTCAGAGAATATTAAAGGAGTCAACTTACATGAATTGATGCAAGTGAAGTGAGCAGAACCAGGAGAATATTGTACACAGTAACGTACAGTGATCAGCTGTGGATGACTTGGCTATTCTCAGCAGTACAGTGATCTAGGACAGTTCCAAAGGACTCATGATGAAAAATGCTTCTACCTCCAGAGAAAGAACTAATGAAGTCTGAATACAGATCAAAGCATACTACTTTTCCCTTTACGTACTCTTTTTATGTTTTTCCCCCTTTTGGTCTCTGTCTGCTTTCACAACATGACTAATATAGAAATAGTTTTGCATGACTGCACATGTATAACCTATATTAAGTTGCTTACCATCCTGGGAAGGATGGAGTTGAGGGAGGGAGGGAGGGAAAGAATTTGAAACTCAAAAATTTTTAAAAAGTGAATGTTAAAACCTTTTTACATGTAATTGGGAAAAAATATTATCTAAGAAAACATTTAAAGGGGTAAAAGGAAGGTCTCTAGTATATACGGTAGATCTTTGCTGGGGGATTTATTATGACGTTTAGACAGTTGTAGTAGCTGCACAGAACTTGGGGAGAGGGCCAGGAAGTGAGGGAGAGGTCTGATTCTGGGGAAGACAAGTAAAAGTTTACTTATGAACTGAGGGACTCAGGGATAGAGCCAAGGCTGTAGTGGGGATTAGGTATTGGTCCTGGTTAACAGTTGTTTTCTTATTGGCCAGACTTGATTATTCTGTCAAAAGGCCGGGGGAGGAATTTATGGTGTGCAGATAGGAGCAGTGTATTTTAAGATTATTGGAAGTATGTGTGTGTTTTGCTGAGGATCTCATGTGTTGTTGCAGATACTAGTAAAGATGAAGACAATATTAAACAGTGGCAAATATTGTGGGAAATTTTAGTTTTATTACTGCCCTATCAAAGAAGTCTAAAATTAGATTTCTTTGCATTTAAACTTTAGTTTTCCAGTCCCCCCTCCCAAAACTTCTGAATTTTCTAAATAAGTAGGTTTTTTAAAAAGTATTTTTACTTTTCAGCATTTACTTTTATGATTTAATAAGTAGGTTTTTATTTACATATATAGCTATTATATCTATATTTTCCCCACCACCCACTTGATTTTATAACTAGATCTTATTTTGAACACTGTGGATATATTGCAGTAAGTAAGGATTTGTAAATGGGAGACCTGGGATTTAGTCTTAGCTCTGACTGCATTATAAATGGCAAGGAAGAAAGATACAATGTTAAACCAAAAAATTGAATTAAGTAAATTTGTAGATCTATGTTAGATTAGTTAGTAGGTTAAGTGATTGACATTGAATAGATTGTTAGGTAATTGACAGGTGGAGGGGAAGGGAATGGCCTATAAGGGACAGTAGGATTGTTCATTAAAAAAAGTAAGAAATCAATTGTTTATAATCTTTTCTAAGGGATATTTTTTTTTAAAAAAAGAGGCAGTCTCCTTAGGTTTGAGTTATGATTAATGAGTCATATTTACTATTCTGTTCCTGACTAGCCTCCTGTCTTCTTTGGTACCTGAGGCATAAATTTCATCAAGGAATGGGGTTCTGCCAATGCTAACAGTAGATGCTAGGCCAAGAAAATAAATTGGGGCTCTAGTGGGTAATTTTTCCTTTACCTTCTTAGAGTAGAGGTATTCTGAAATTTAAAAAGAGAGTACTAAGTGAAAATACCATGTTTGTCACCTTGCAACTACTACTTTTTTTGTTCTTCATTCCTTGGAGCTTTCTCTTAAATATAGGATCCTAGGTGTTCGCTTGAAGGAATCTTGTCCTTTCTTCCCATCTTTGTTAATCAGGTGTCCCTTGTTGCCAAAAACTTGTTTCCTTGATTTCATATTTTCCCATGTTTTCCAGCAGATTGTCCTTTTAATCATATCCCCACCTTCTCCTCTACTTCTCTATTGGCTCTTTCTTTGCTGCCTTTAAATATGCCCAAGCCTCCTCCAAAGGCCAAAACCTTTCACTAGACCTTAACGCCCTCTCAGGCTGTAGTCTTTTCTCTTCCCTTTCCTTTTTCCAAACTTTTGGAGGAAAAATATGTAAACTTACAGGCCTCTATTTCTTCCCTCATTATTAAACTTTTTGCATCCTTGCTTCTTACACAACTGCCGCTGCTCTCTTCAGCTATCTTTGAATTGTCATATCTGATGGTGTTAGTAATATTCTTATCCTTCTCGACTTCTTTGCTGCGTTTGTCACTTGATCACTCTCTACTCTTATGTTCTCTCTTTGGGTTTATATGATACTACTTTTTCTGGTTTTCCTACCTGTGTGATGGCTCCTCAGTCTTCTTTGCTGTCTCATCATCCATATCACACCCCTTAACTGTGGGTATTCACAAGACTCTATCCTGTGCTTTTTTTTTTCTTTATCTGTTCTCTCTGGGTTCTCAGCAGCTCCCGTGGGTTTAACTATTTCATTTCTATTATTGACTGACTGAATCACAGTTCTGTATATCTGGTAGAAATCTCTCTCGAGCTCTAGTCTACCATTACCAGATACCTAGTAGACATTTCAGGCTTGGTATCTCATAGCCATCTCAATTGTCTCATGTCCCAAATAATTCATTATCTTACTCCCAAACTTCTGCATGTATGTTTATGAGATCACCATTCTTTTCATTCTCTCAAGTTCTTAATCTCGACATTATTCTCAGCGCTTTATTCTCTTTTACCCCATACGTCAAATCAGTTGCCAAGTCTTGCTGTTTTTACCTCTGTGATAGGGACTCTTAAATCTTTTTTTTTTGTGTTATGGACTCGTTTGGACATCTGGTAAAACCTATTCCTCAGGATAATGTTTTTAAATTTACAAAATAAAACACATAGGATTACTAAAATAGATGTATTTTTTCCTTTTTTTTTTAAATTTGGTTAGGCAATCGGGTTAAGTGACTTGCCCAGGGTCACACAGCTAGTAAGTGTTATGTGTCTGAGGTCGCATTTGAACTCGGATCCTCCTGAATCCAGGGCCATTCCCCACTGCGCCACCTAGCTGCCCCCGTATTTTTTTTTTGCACATCCATGTTTATGGACTCCTTGAAATCTAGGTTAAGAACCCTTGCTTTACCTCTCTCATATCCAATCCCTTTTCTCTGTTCATATAGCTACCACCTTAGTTCAGGATGTCCTCTGAACTGTTTCAGTGATCCTCTAATTAGTTTCCTTCTTAGAGCAGAGGTACTCTGAAATTTAAAAAGAGAGTAGTACTAAGTGAAAATACCATGTTTGTCACCTGCGACTACTACTTTTTTTGTTCTTCATTCCTTGGAGCTTTCTCTTAAATATAGGATCTCTTACTAATCTCTTCCCATTCCAAACTCTTCTCCACACAGCTGTCAGAGTGATTTTCTTTTGATGACGATTTCACCGTGCCATTCGTCTCCTCAGTAAACTCCAGTGGCCCCAGTGGTTGTTTTTAGGATAAAATGTAAACTTTGGGTTTTAAAGCCCTTCAAAATGTGATCGCTTACCTTTCCAAATCTCAGTTTACCTTCCTACTCTTGTGCTCTGTTGTCCAGCCAAATTGGCCATTTTTCAGTTCCTCACGTGAGATGCTTCATTTTCTGTTTCTATGCCTTTGTATTGACAGCCCTGCGTGTCTGCATTGTACTTACTCCCTCCTCACGTCTACCTCATGAGATTCTTTTTTTCCTCTAAGACATAGTTCAAGCACCCCCGGTAACATAAAGCCTGATTCTGGCCCCTGATTGCTAGAGCTCCCCTGAACTTTATTGTACTACATTTATTATTATTTTTTTTTAATTCTGTATTTACTTAGATTTGTTGTCTTCTTTGATAGAAAGTAAGCACCTTAAGAATAGGAATTATTTTTCTTCTATCCTGTCTCCTTTTTTTTTTCCTATCCTCTTTTCTTCTTGCTTTGTATCCCTAGCACCTAGCACAGTACCTGGAACTCAGGATGTGCTTGATAACTGCTTGTTGATTGATTGACTTCAAGGTTATCTAGTCCAGGACTTCTTAAACTTTTTCCACTCCTGACTCCTTCAGCACTTCTTAAACTATAAAAAGCTCTGCATAGTCCAGTTCCTCAAACAGACTCCTCCCCAACTTTCAGATGAAGAAACCAAGGAAAGAGCTTAAGTGACTTGCCCAAAGTCATAGGGCAAGTAGCAGAATCAGGATTAAAACCCAGATTCTTTGATTTTAAATCCATTATTCTTTTCATTTTGTTATATTGCTTGTTGATGCCCGTATGTGTGTGTGTGTGTGTGTGTGTGTGTGTGTGTGTGTGTGTGTGTGTGAATAAATATCCACGGCATAGTCTTTTTTTTTTAAACAAATCTGAGCCAAGGATTAACCTACAGTTCTTTCACTCCTTGCACTTATTTTAGCATAGAGGTAGAAAAGGGAAGAAATTTTTTAAGTAAATATGGTAAAGAGAAATGTATCACAATAAAAAATATAGAATCTGTGCCCCTTCCACTATTCTCTGATATTTTTGATGTCATCTTTGTCTTACAATCATGATTACTCAAGTAGAATATATGATTCTTTTCGTCATACTCTTAGCTGATGTAGCATCTTGATAATTATAAATTGATGGGTCTTTGTTGTGTTGGATTTTGTCTGTTTGCCAAAAATCTATTTCAAAATCGTCATACTTTTTGAAATACATATTTTAAAATGTTAATAATTTCACATTATATGAGAATGTCTTTTCCTTTGATTTTCTAGTTCTTTTTGGTCTGCTTGAAAAATTTTGGCCTTTCTTCCAAAAAGGGTTTTTATATTTTGAATAGAATGTTATTAAAGATCATCCTCAGTAGGTTAGTAGGAAGGGATTTATAGGTGTTGGTAAAGTAATTATTATTGCTGTTTTGTTTTCCTATAAACCAAGTGTGTTTTATTGATTACACAGTCCTGGTTCTCTTGGGTGGGTAATATTTCTTTTTTGTAACTCAGTGAATTTGAATGTTATTTTTCCTATAAACCCAGCAAATCTGTTGACCCTATACAATCTTCATGTGTCTTAAGCATGTTTCTGATTGTGTCATATACTGTTCATAATTTGTTTACATAAGGAATAACCTGCTTTTCTTTTTTACAGTTACATGGGAATTGGTCTTTCTGCTCAAGGTGTGAACATGAATAGACTACCAGGTATACTTGTGTTTGAAGTATAGTGTAGAACTGCAGGTAGCTGCTATTTGTCTTCATATTTGGGATTAGTGACAGTTTTAAATGGGCAAGGAATAAAATAATATTTATTTTAGTTGATTGTCTAAGTTGTGGATTCTAAGGGGAGGCTGGATTGTTTTAAAGACAGACTAAGAAAAGGGTAACTTTTATTCGTAGGATCATAGATTTAGAGTTGGAATGGACCTTGGAGGTGATTTAGGTCAATGCAAAGCTAAGAGCTTATCACCGTACCTTTTTATAGTCTTTTAACTTTCACAATTAGACCCTTTTCAGTTCAAATTTCTGCATGTGGGCTTTCCCCAACCACTAATATACTCCTAAGATGCCTCACCCATTTGGTATGTACTCAGGAATATAAACTAATTTTTATATTTGTCTTAAGGAAACCATAAGTAGTATGGCAAGTATATCACCAGAATATGTATCTTAGTGAATCTTATGTTTATCTGCACCATTTTCCCCTCCTGTTAGTTTGCAAAACTGAGTTGGATTTTTTGAAATTTCAAAATTAAAACCATTAATGTAAAGCTGTATTAAATGCTTTTTTAATATAAGTCAGTTCAGTTTGGCTTCAGATTGTATTTAGAGGTTTTACTTGCTTGCTAGGGCATCTTAACAGCATCTATGTAATAATAAATGTTGTAAAAGATATAAAGAGCATAGTGGTATGTTTTAAATAATGTTTCATTGTTTAAAATGACAGTTAATATAGAATGAAAGTTGTCTGTTCTAATGTAATTATAGCATTGTGATAGCAATCTGTAGTTCAGGTTCTGTTCAAATGGTTTAGCATGATAAGTGATGTTGCCTGAGGGATCACAAAATGCTTAATCTTTAGATTTGAATCACCTAGTTAACCAAGGTGATCTATTATCAAAACCCTGTCCTGTCAAACAAGAGAAGAACAGAACATCTCTCTCTCTCTCTTTTTTAAAATACGGGTTGCTTTTGAAATAAGTCTTGTAAAAGGCAGGACATTATATATATGAACATCCTTTCAGAAAAGAACATGGTAAAGTTACCCTGCAAATAATACATTTACGTGTTTTTTTTGTCATGTGAGAGCACCCTATGTTTCATATCTATAACTTCTTTTTTTTATCACAAGACCATTATGTTTTAAAAATACTCTAATACAGTGATTAGAGATTTAAATGTACAAACGAGAATTTGTTTTTTTTTGTAGCACTTCTGTATTCTTCTAATGGCCTTTTATGTATTTGTCATTAATTTTAAATGAATAAATCCAGTACAAAGAAAGTAAATTCCTTACATAAAACATGAAGTACAATAAATAAATTACTGCTTTCGGTTTAGGTTGGGATAAACATTCATATGGTTACCATGGAGATGATGGACATTCATTTTGTTCTTCTGGAACGGGACAACCCTATGGACCAACTTTTACAACTGGTGATGTCATTGGCTGTTGTGTAAACCTTATCAACAATACCTGCTTCTACACAAAGAATGGACATAGTTTAGGTACTGAGATAATTTATTGCATGTAAAATAAGCAAATGTTCTGATTCTAGAACAGGTTCTTTTTTACATTTGTCATCTTTACAACACTATAGTTTTACTTGATTTTTGATTACTGTAGGTGCAGTAGATACAGGGTTGTATGTTCTAGTCATACGAGTGAATTTGTGAAAATTGTGGGAATTTTTATTCTTGTTTAAAATTATATTGTATTTCAGAGACAGAAAAAACTATGGCAATACCACAAAATATCTAGATTAGGGAGTTTTCTGCTTTGCTGTATAGGAAACTTAGGTTTATTTTGTGGTTCATTTCCTGGTACAGCAAAAGCTAAGAATGCTGCTCATGCAATATCATCAGCCCTTGCGGGGGTTGGGGGAGAGTGAGGGGGAGGAACAGCAGTATGGTTGAAAAAAGATTAATTGCTACCAACCAAGTACATGACTTTAACATGTTATGAGGAGAGTTCCGCTAAAGAAGGATGGATGAAGGATGGTGGCTGCAATATAGAGGCATGCAGGTGAGTAGGTATTTTCTTTGAAAAGAAAAAGAAAGAAAAATAGGGTGGGTCATAAGGGAGAAAAAGGATTAGTAAAGGGTTGGACAAACCTAAAACTTGAAAAATTACTAGGAAAAATATTATTTTTTAGATCATAACACATAACACATTTAAAGCTGAATGTAGGCTTCAGTCTTGTTGCATGATTTTCATATCAGAAGTAGAATTTTGCAATCTTTTCTAAGCTATCTAAAATTCCATTCTTTAAGGAAAAGAAAAGAACAACCCCATGTGCTTTAAAAATGTTTAGCAGTTTGAGTCATTTTGTGGCATTTAAAAGCAGTATTCTAGGTATATGGCTAGGAATAATGCATTCCAATTCTGGGTTTTTGCAGCCCTTACCTTCATGAGTCTCTGCCCTTCCTTAGCTGCCGAAATTTTACTTTGGCCTAAAATCATGGAATTGGCTCATACATTACCAACAATTTCTTAGGCCACCAACCTACAATTAATTCCACTTGCAATTTACCTTCTTCCAGAATGAAGACTGGGACTGGTAGTAACGCCCTTCTTGGGGACAGCCTCAGTGCATACTTCAAAGAATAACCACAAAAAAACAGCCAAAACTCAATAAGCTATAAAAACAGGTACTTTATTAACAAGGAATTATTTCTATTTGGGGGAAGTGGGAGGGGGCAAAAATAAAATAGGATAAATATAAATACACTATCTTTTAACTATGAAAAGGAGGCTGGAAGAAATTGCTCTTAGCAAAGAAATAGAATTTTAAAATCAGAATATACAAGTTACTCTTTATATCTTACAGATCCTTCCAACATAACATAGTAATTTTTCCAGGAAATGTTTGAATTCCCGGCTATATTAGTAATAACAATAGTTCCTTGAACTGTCTGTTATTACTCTGTGTGTATGATTTGTGGTTCCATTTCATAATCTAACAATTAAAAAATTCAAATTCTTATTACATGATTATGAATCTGGTTAAGTGCTTATGGCATATTACTGTAGCAAGGACTGTCTCTGCCTCCTTTGCATCACAAAGGATGCTTGTTTTATGGCTGTCCACAGAGGGATTTTGATCAGGGCTACTAATAAAGATTATATATATGTTTCTTAAAGGTTCAAGGTGATTGTAATGGCTAAGATTTTTTTTTCGCAGGAAAATAAACTCTCTTATTTGTTTGCTGTTAATAGTATTCTAGTGCAAACTTGTCAAAAGAGTCTTTGTGTTCCTACATGATTTGGATTTTCAGGATGCTTAACTGACTGTAGAAGATTGATCTTATGTTATATTAAACTGGAGAAAATGAGACTAGAGTTTTGAATATATCTAATAATAGAGAGTCGGCTCTAAACTTTAGGAGATAATATGATAAGAGTTGTAGTCTGTTTAGTGTTTGGTTGAATGTACAATATTGATCTTGTATTGAACAAGAAGAAATTAGTCTTGTATGTAAAGATATGAATGTCAAACTATAATAGATGCTTTCTTCTGAGATTTTAAAAGGTATCATGGTTACAGGCAGTCTTTTTACTTAAGGTTCTGAAAATATTCTTTATTTAAAAGAGCTTTTTTGGAGGGTGAGTGGGAAGGGAAGGAGACTCGACTCCATTTGATTTATCAAATACTATCAAATTTTCACAAGTCTTAAGTTTGAATATGTTTTCCCTTAAGCATTTAAAAGTGGTAGGGAAGAGCAGGATACCTAATAGGGTCATGTCTTAATTACTTATAAATAATTTGAGTACTTCGGGGCAGTGTCTGAGGCATTTCTTCCAGACCAGGCAAGTGATGTTTAATTATTGTTCAGTCATACCCCTTAGGAAGTCTTAATGTCTATCCTTAGTAGATTACTTATATTTTGTAATCTGGTCTATTGGAACACTTTCCTGTACATAGCAAATTGAAACAGTTTTTTAAAAAATTGGCAATGAATATTAAAGTAAATGAGCTATTAGTTAATTCTTGTATTTATTTTTCAAAGTTGTGACTAAATGATTTTCTTAAAGTTGTCAGCTGAATACTTTAAAAGTACTTCCTTCCTCTGAGAATGAATTAACAATTGGAGTTACTTTAAAAATTGTTGAAAAATATACCCAGCTTTTAAAAGTGAAGTGTGCATGTGTCTGTGTATATGTATATGTGTAGTTTGTTGTATAGCTGTTAACTGTTGACAAGGTCTTAAAACTTTTATTCCTTAAAACCAAAATAGATTTGCTATTCAAATTTTTAGGAAATGTTTGGAAATGTTTTAATCAATAAAGTCTTATCTTTAGTAAAGCAAAAGATTATCGAAAAATGATCATGTTATAATATTATTGTTGTCTGCAAAGAAGATAGGGAATTCCTCTTAAGAATTTGTCAATGCTGTTGTATCAATGTTAGAAAATGAAATTATAAAATTTCCTGTTTTGCATTGGTTGACATTCTTTTTTTTAGATTTCTGAAGAATTTGAATGAATTTTCTTTGGTGCATAGACTTTTTACTTTCTCTGCTATTAATAAAGCTGAAATTAGTATATTTTGGTATAAAACTTGGAACATTTATGGTTCTGTTCTATTGTCAAGGCAGCATGAAGGTTTGGTATTTTAAAAATATTTTTAAGGTATTATAAAAAGAGTGGTTTGGGAGGGGAGGGGTTCTAAATGCAGAAGCTTCGTTGTGACAATTTATAGGTGGTAGCCTTTTTTAGGCCAAACTTGTGTAATGTGATTATAACATGATAATTTAAAAAAATTTAACAATACCAGTGCTTACACATCCAAATGAATGTTGATCTTTAATCACCTTGTTATAGGCTGTACCTTTATTCCAGTAATGCAGCTCTTTCTTGAAATGTTTTTAGAACTAGCCTTTGTAATTGCCTTCAGAGTATATTCTTTGGACTATATGATGGTGGCAAATCTTGCCACTTACTTACTTTGGAACTGCTTTCTAGGACTTAAAAGTAACCCCCAAAGTGAAATTAGAACAGTATTTTAAACAGTGGCAGCATAATAATAATAACTCATACATGATAGGGAGTTTGAAAATTTACAAAGTGAGGTAGGAGTATGTACTAGAAGGGTTAATCTTATTTTACGGATGAGGCCAGTTAGTAAATGTTGGAGCTGAAATTCACATTGTGTCTGCTCACTCCATGAGCTGACCTATTTCTGTATTACAACACCCTTTGTCTTTAGAATCAAAGTTTACTTAGTTGTATAAACTGATGATCACCCAGATGTACAGCATTCTATGTTTTCTTTTGAAAAGCAATTCTAATACTAGTTATCTTTTTGTGTTTTACAGGTATAGCCTTCACAGATCTACCGGTAAGATATAACTATCTTTTTAGAGTATATTTTGTATCTTGCTTTGTATATATAAAGTTATGATAGAAGAAATATAAATATGTATGTATTGTCTGTGTGTATATGTTGTATTTAGATGCCATGCATGGAGATCACATTCCTGTAATTACTGTATGATTGTAGACCTTCTAAGTTAGGGACTGGACTTAATCATTATATCCAGTTTCTCCCCCCCATTTTTACAAATTAGTCCACATAGAAGGTTTTAAAATGAAATCAAATTTAAAAAGTTTTTTTTTATTTTAGAATATTTAAAATTCTACCTGTAATGGTACTATTGAAATTTTTTTTAAATTGTATATATAATTTTTAATCACTACCTGCTTTTAAAGATTTTTGTGATGAAGTGCTTTGGATTATGTCTATAGCAGACTAAGGCCTCAGTGGCCATCTGGCTTTTGGTTTACCTTAATGCTAAGCCTATAGAACAAGTTATGGTAGATCAAACCACATTTTGTTTGGTAAATAGTTCTATCTGATGGGCAGGTGTGGTGTGGAAATATGAGTTGAGAAGGCCCATCTCCTTCAGTATCGTTTTTTGGCACCAGTTTTGCTATTGGTTTTCTCCTACTTTTAAATTAATAAATTATTTTCTTTCTATCATTAAGCAGGGTTAGCATGAATCCAGCCCATCAGTCAGCCAAGCTATTCTCTTACAGATTTTCTCTTTGCATATGACAGCCACAAGGCCTGTATCATATTTCTGCTGTTCCTACACAAGAGGAACATAACAGATCAGGTCAGATCTGCTGCTGGGAAAGCTGAAGAAATTGGGGAAAGCTGGCCCTGCCACTGCCCTCCAAAACCTTCATTTGCTTCTCTGCAGCTTAGGGGCCTGGAATCCTTTCAGAAATTTTTGTGACAATTCTTTCAGGGATCTTTACCCCCATTTGAGAAATACTGTGTTAATCCGCAGTGTGATTAATTTAGTTATGGATTTGGGAACATGATTGCTCTTTTAGTGGTAGCATTCTTCATTTTAAAAAGATGATAGTTCCTTTCTTACAGTAAGCTTACTGAAATATATTATTAATAATTAAATCAAGAGGCACTGTTATAGTGAATTAATCTTGGAATCAGGTAGAAATGGGTTCAGTGCATTTTTCTAAGATAAACTGACTGTGATTCCTAGGGGAGCAGCTTAACCTCTAAGTGCCCCATGCACACGCCTGAAACTTAATGGAAGGAATTTATTTTGTCAGCAAAATCAATGGTCTGGTCCGTACACAAAACAACCACAAAAGTTAATTGATTTGTGTCTAACAGTTTTAAAGAGTGGGTGCTTATACACATCGTTTCTTTTGTAGAACAAAACTTGAATGTGGTACATATAGTATATTTGAACTAGTTTTCTTCTAGACTGTAGATTAAAGGAGGTTTTCAGTATTTTATTTTTTTAACATTTGAAAAGAACATAAAAGTTTTTGTCTAGTTTTCTATCATACATCTAAAAGGATCTATAACAGAGCTCCCTTTTTCTAGTCCACTTCAGGCAGTGAACCAGTGGTAGCAATCTCCTTAATCCTACATGCATCATTGGAAAATAGGCTTTTCAAATCAATCCATGTATTTTCAGGAAGTCAAAATTTATGATTTTCATTCTCCCCCCCGAAGATTTTCTACTAAAATGTTGATTATATATCCAGAAATCATATTCACTTATTTTATATGAATGAGACCTAAGTGGGTCTCAGCTTGTCATTGAATCATATAATTTTACATCTAGAAGCGAATTTTATACATTTTGTAGTTTAAATTTTTGTATTCTCCAAATTTGCAATAACTAGTAACTCATTAGAACAGAATAAATTTTGTCAGTGTTGAATAAGTATATTTTTAAAGTATGTTTGGCCCTTTTATTGTGGCTTTATTACTTTTATGGATGGGGTTCACTGTGTTGATAATCTTTATTATAGAATAAGTCTTTATCTAATTCTTTTTAAAAACAATCCTCTAAGTATTGCTCCTAATAGAAAAAATAATGTGCTTTCTCTAAGCTTCAGTTTCCATTTTAACAAAATTAAGGGGTTGGAGTAGATCTCTTTCTTCCAGATATAAAAGTTTATTTCTGTTGAATCAGGAAGATTGTTAAATACAGATAACATTTTGGGTTTTATTTTACTTTCACATTTCCTTAAGAGGACTTTAGAGAATTCCAGTAGAGCTTCTGTTTTCTCTTATTTTCTTTTGTTTCAGATTTCTGGTTGCATATCAGATAGTGCTTACAGCATCTGGTTTCAGCCTATAGTACTTACGCCCTTTAATATGTGTTTAAAAATATTTGTTTCTTATCTTCTTTGATTTCCTTGAGTGAAGGGCTATGTGCCCTGATATCAAGCATCCATGCTGTTACTATTTAATGTATAATTGTATAGCACTTCATGCCTCTCATAGTGCTTTTACATACATTGCCAATTAAATCTTCATAAAAACTCATGTGAAATATGTGGGGCCAGTATCACAAATTAGGGAGTTGAAGCTCATAGTGGTTGGGATTTGCCTAGGATTAAACAGCCAATGAAAGAGTCAGGAGTACTCGAGCACTCTTTACGCAGTGTAGCCATCTTTTAAACTAGATTACCCTATGTGCCCTTCACAAATCTTAGAGGTCTGTTACTGGAGTTCAGTATTTTTCTTAGACATTTAGGTAGTTAGGTTCACAAAATTTTGTATTATGTGCCCGTAGACTTCAGTCAATTCAGGCATTTATTCAATGCCTGTTTATTTGCCAAGCATTCTTATCCATCCCCCATCTTGAGAACTGTGTGTATGTGTCTGTCTGTCTGTCTCTCTGCATTTATGTGTGTATTTCAGATATCTGTTTAAATATACAAATTTCTTACATTTTTATAGTCTGATTATTCGACATTGCCTAAAGATTCTGTATGAATATCTCCTTTACCTTTTTACTTGATGGTTTCTGTTAAATGTTGAGAGATAAAAGGTAGCATAGGCACAACCAGGATCCAGTACATCTACACTAAGGATTTCACATCAACACACATCAACACATCAATACAATTTACAAGAATGTATCTAACAGTAGGCTCTAGCCAGACATGGTAGCACGCATCAGTCATCTTGCTACCAGTGAATGAGCTTGAGGCTAGCGAAACTCTTGAACTTGGGAGTTCTGAGGTTCAGTGGGTTAGGCCGATTGGGGTTTTCACTAAGTGCAGCATTAGTATGATGGGTCTCCTTGATGGAGAGGGGAATGTTGGGAGGGACAGAACTCAGGATACTTAAAGAGGGGTGAATTGGCCCTGGCCAGAAACAGAGCAGAATTTCAATGCCCTTTTCTAACCTGGGTGAAATAGGGATACCTAGCCTTAAAAATAAATTAAAGTGGCATCTCTTCATGTGAGTGTATGAATGTATCTGTCTATATCTAAATAATCATAATAATACCTCACATTTATAGACCTTTAAAATTTGCAGAGTGCTTATGTACATTATTTCATTTGTATATCAGTATGTATAGGTTTCTTGAGGACAGAAATTATCTCTTTAGAAAAAAGTAATGCTATGCACATACCTGAATGCTCAAATAGTTTCTGATGATTTAGAAAGATATATGTTTAGGAACAGTTTTGTCAGGAGAAATACTTTGCCACCTTCCTGCATAACTGATTTTTGTTGACTGTTTTACATTCTGTATGTATTTTTTATAATGATTGTCATTAAATCATCTAGTCTCATAACAATTTTAGATAACCTCTACTAATTGGTAGTTGTGAATAGTCTACATAAAATAAATTCACTGATGCTTTTTAAAATTGACTGCATTTATTATAGTGAAAAAATGTTCTTTCCAAGAGAGAATTTTTAAAAATTGGAGTATTAGGAAATAAACTAATAAAATATATTATCTTACAGCCAAATTTGTATCCTACTGTGGGGCTACAGACACCAGGAGAGGTGGTAGATGCCAATTTTGGGCAACATCCATTTGTGTTTGATATAGAAGACTATATGCGAGAATGGAGAACCAAAATACAGGCACAAATAGACCGGTTTCCTATTGGAGATAGAGAAGGAGAATGGCAGACCATGATACAAAAGTAAGAGTGAAGTAGTTTGAACAATTTTCAAAAATTGCATTTTATAAAATATTTTGGCAGTTGGTATTCTTTTGGTCTTCAGAGAAAGTTTTCACATGCAAAATAGTCTTTTATTAAATTATGATCACCTTATTGATAAATTTTGAATTTCTGTCACAGAGTTATTGCCTTAATTTTGAGACTAGCTGGGCAGCTAGATGGCACAGTGGAGAGAGCGCTGGGCCTGGAGTCAGGAAGATCCATCTTCCTGAGTTCAAATTTGGCCTCATAATAGCTGTGTGACCCTGGGCAAGTCACTTAACTCCGTTGGCCTCACTTTTCTCATCTGTAAAATGAGCTGGAGAAGGAAATAGCAAACCACTCTAATATCTTTGCCAAGAAAACCCCAAATGAGGTCATGAAGAGTCAGACATGACTAAAAAACGACTGAACAACAACTGAGACTAAAATAAAAATAATGGGTGATTGGATATAAACTTTTGTGTCTGACATAGTACTTTGACACAGGAAAATAGGCAACATTGTCTGGAGGACATAGTAGCTATACGTGGGATTGCAGGCAATTAACTAGAAATGACAGGTCAGATTAGGGCCTTGCATTCCTAAATTGTTGAGGTGAGATGTATGTTTCCTTACCTGCTGTTGGGCATGCCATCGAATCAGTGAGTGACTGGCCAGAATTCTTCAATACATGGATGTTAGCAGTTGCTGTTCATTTTGATGTAACTGCATGTAGGAGCAGAAGTGAAGATTCCTCCAGTACTTCCATGGCTTGAAATAGAATTTAGACATTGTAATCAGATCACACATTTTAAATAGAACTAATTTTCTGTTTCCCAGTAAGCTAGTATAGAACCCATATCTGAAATTGGTAAGATAACACAAACATGATTGAGTTATATAATGATAAACCTTTAAATAGAAATAAACTTGGAAGGCAACTTTTCGGTCTTAGAAGACTTTAAAAATACATATTCTTCTTGAATCATATAATTGGTTATAAATTACTTGTATCCAAATTATTGCTTTTCCCCCCAAACGTTAGGAAGAGTCATTTATCATCCTCAGAGGATTTAATTCCATAGAATATATGATGTAGCTTTAAGAATTTAGTTATGTAAAAATAAGCATCACACTATCAGTCATGCATACCTAGTAGGATAATTGCTCATATTTAGATTTGATAAGAGGATGAAGATAATTTTAGATTGCACGTTTTGCATTTTATAATAACAACAGCAACAATAAATAGCATTTATATAGTGCTTAATTATGTGCCAGGCACTGTACTAAGCACTTCATAATTACTATCTCGTTTGATGTTTACAACAATCCTGGGAGATAGGTGCTGTTATTATTCTCAATTTACAGATGAGGAAACTGAGGCAGACATTAAGTGAGTTGCTCAGGTTCACCCAGCTAGTTAAGTGTCTGAAAGTGGATTTCAATTTAGGTCTTGCTGACTCTAGGCCCAGTGCCGTGTCTACAGTTCAGTCTTGCTAGGTAGTAATTATTCTTCACGGATTAATTCAATTGTAGCTCACTAGTAGAACTTGAACAAGTCATTTGTGCACTAGGTAAGGCTTGAATCCCTTGAATGCTTTGTGCTTTCACATGTTTAGCATAGCTTATCTCACAGTATGCCATGGAAGACAAAATTTTCTAATTTGAAAAAATATTTATAAAAAAGTAATATTAAAAATGTCTCTCTGATTCTAGTGAAATGAATGATAGCCTTGGTGGCCACCTACTTCTTTAGTGCCATTGCCTCCTAATGTGATAGTGTCATGACAGCTTCGATCAGCACTTTGAAAGAAGCAGGGTCCTTCAACTTTGTGCACCAGAGTCATCATCAAGAATGAAGTTATTATAAAATTAGAGCCTTGTAACCTAAAGGATGGCTATGTTTGGATGCTATTAGAGAGTTGTAGGAGAATAAATATGACTTTATTAGTTTGTGTAATTTTTCTAGGTCATATTTAGTTACCAAGATTCCTTGGCATAATAATATGAGCAAGTTGACATTTGTTTCCTTGAGATCCATACTTACAAAAGAGGAAAGAAGAGGTGAACTATTTAGCTGTAAGCAGATGTGTGGTTTTAATAAAATAATTTGAATAGATTGGTTGATGGAGTGGCAGATAATTTTATTGGTGAAACTGTTCGCTTTGGTAAATTTTCTTTTGTCAAGTAAGATTCACTTAGTTTTTGCAAAATGTTTAGTTTACCTTAAGGGGAAGAGAACAAACATTTGTGTAGTGCCTCCTATGTGTCAGGCACTGTGGTAAGTGTTTTACGAATATTATCTCGTTTGATCCTCACAACAATTTTACAAGGAAGGTGTTGTTATTATCATCCTCGTTTTACAGTTGAGGAAACTGAGACAAACAGGCTGACTAGCCTGTGGGTTCCTTACCTAATAAGTGTCTGAGGCTGGATTTGAACCTAGTTCTTCCTGACTCCAGACCCAGCACTCTGTCCATTATAACATTTAGCTGCCTCAGGAAAACCAACGGTGGTCCTAGGATGTATTTCAGAAAAGCATAAGGTTTATGTTAATTAACTATAGATTGTTCTTGTCTTTTATATGAAAGCTTTTTAATGAAAAATTTAATTGACTTTCTGTTCAGTATAACTCAGTACTGTTTATCTGTCTATGCAGTTCCACAGTATTGGTTGAAAGATTAATCCCTCACCATTCATTTATGTAGAATTTATGTAAGCAAGTTTCTTCTTCATGATTCTTAGTTAATGTCTTATTTGCCTTCATTTTTCTATTTTTTTCCTCCCACAGGTTACCAGTGATTTCTTAAGTACTACATCTCTGATAACCTTTTCTTTGTGTTTATCTCCTAGAACTTTTGTAGTTTTTAATTATGTGGATCATTCCCTCCATATAACTTTAGGATCCCCCTTTGACTTATGGCAACAACCCTTCTTTCCTGGTTCTCTTTTTCATTTCTAACTACTTTTTTCACCTCTTTTCTGCCTGTGAAAAGTATGACTGTCTTAGGTCATCTTCTCATTGCCCACTCATTCACTCGTGTTCCTTTCTGTTCTTTCTGTCTTGAAGATCTCATCAGGTCTAGTGGATTTAATTTTTTTCTGGCAAGTGTCTCATTTACACATCAAGTCCTAATCTCTGTCCTCAGCTCCAGCCCTATATCTTCAGGTACCTGTTGGATATCTCTGCCTGCTGCCTTCAATACTTGACACTCAGCATTTCCAAAACCTGAACTCCCATCTCCTTGCTAAAGCTTTGTCCTTTCTAAACTTTTCCATTTGTCTTGATGACATCATCTGGCTCTTTGTTTACATTCACCCAGCCACTACCCTAGTTCAGGTCCTCATAACCACTTGCCTGGACTGTAGTACTGTCCAGGAAATTGGTCTCCTCCTGTTCATTGCGATAAAATAAACTTTGTAAGGCACAGGTCCAGTATAAAATACAAACTTTCAGCCTGGCTGGCATGTAATTCTGTCTATACCAGCCTACTTTTCCAGCCACATGACTTTCCATGTACTTTTCATTCTAGTTTAGCTGATCCTCAAACTTGACATTACATTTGAGATCTCTGTGTGTGTTCTTTCTAAGCTTCGAATATATTCCTTCTGCATTTCTACCTTTCAGATTCTTTATCTTGCTTGATAGTCCACCTTAGATGCCATATTTCTGATACAGTTTTCCTTGTTCTCTTCTACTTGTCCCAGATTTTCTTTCTGGCTTAGCAGTGGGATTAAGTGAGCTTGCCCAAGGTCACATAGCTAGTAAGTATCAAGTGCCTGAGGCCAGATTTGAACCCAGGTTCTCTTGATTCCAGGGCTGGTGCTCTATCCACTGTGCCACCTAGTTGCCCCCAACTTGTCCCCAATTTAAAGTATTTTCCCCATCAAATAGTGCCATGGTATTTTGTCTGGATCTCTCTTTGTTTCTATCACTGGCTGCCTTGTGGTATTTTATTATACTTATGTGTGTGCATATCCTGTCCTCTTCAGCAGAATGTCTTTGAAGTCAAGGACTATTTTTTTTTTTTGCTTTTGGAATTTGTATCATCTCTCACAATGCCTTCTTTGCATATAGGAAGCACTTAATAAATGTTGAATGAGATTCAGCTATCCCTCCATCCCCAATAACACCTTAGCTGATCACAGGGTAGAGGAAGCCACATTTGAATATGTATATTTTGAATACACTCATAAAATTTAGGGGAAGAGTATGGTCAGTGGAAATGAGAGAGGATAAGTAAAAAGTTACCATGTTCAGTAGAAGGAATTCTGAATTTGGAGTCAGAAGGCCTGGGTTTGAATCATGGCCTAGCTGCGTATGATCATATGCATATGACAACAAAGTACTTCACCTTTCTGGGCCTCAGTTCTCCTCTTCTGTAAAGTGATGGAAATGGAGTGGATGACTTTCTAGGTCCCTTCCATTTCTAAATCTATGACCTTGTGAAGGGAGCAAAGCATTTAGAAAAGCAGATGGCATTTATGGCCATGAGACCTAGGAAGTAGCAATCTAAGCATGTTTGGCCTTTGGAACATTTTTTTCCTTTTAGAAAAGCTACATAGATGTATGACACCTGATTATTTAGACATCTTTAAAAGTTGAGATCTGAAATGTTCTATATTTCTGAGAAATGCTTTTAAACATAAATTATAGAATGAAATATGTATGTATATGTTTCTAATTAAGGATATGTTCATTCTTTTTTTTTTTTTAAAGAATGGTTTCGTCTTATTTAGTACATCATGGGTACTGTGCCACAGCAGAAGCATTTGCCAGATCTACAGACCAGACTGTACTAGAAGAATTAGCTTCAATTAAGAATAGGCAAAGTAAGAACGCAGTGCGGTATTGTTAATGTATTTTATTTAGGGTTTAAGTTTCAAGCTGTGTCATTCTTGTGAAATTTGCTTTTAATGCTTTTCATTTTAAATTGCTCATTTATATAATTTTAGAATAATTTTAGACCTACAAAGTTCGTTCTAATAAACATTTTGATGTTCAACTTCAGAGAGAATGAATAAGAAAGAGAATTGTCATAGAATTCTATGTATTGATAGAAAAATAATTTGTGAAAATTTTTGGTAAGAAATGTCTTCCTAAAAAAAAAAAAAGTCTTCTTGATTGATGGCCAAGCCCTTTGTACCTACTTAGAAGGAAAAGAAATATAATATGTTCTCTTAACTTTGAAACCAAAAGATTCTTATGTGGAAGATATTAAAAATAAAAATGATTTAAATAATTGGTGGGGATTGGTGCTAATGAGGCCACGGTTGTTAAGTCTGCTGCAGTGGCAAATAAGTTTAACTTTAATGGTCATGGACTATATCAGAGTTTGTTTTATTTGTGACAGAGGCAATTTGACGAGTATACTTAATGTTTTTGAAAATGCTGCTCAGTTTAAAGCCATATTAATGTGTAAAGCTTAGCTTATTTTTTTGGACAAGAGTCAGAGATTAGGAATGAAAGCCTAATAAAGAATTTTATTTGTTTTCTGATTCTTTAGTTTCCATAATTACACTTGAAACTGTAGTGTTTACTTAGCATTTTTCATCATTATATGTACATTGATCTATATTGTATTTATTGAACATAGATGTATGACTTTCTGTTTTTTGATTATATGGGCATAACCAAACATAATAGTGCCCTGACCAGTATTACTTCAAAATAACATCATTCTACATTTTAACCAGAAAGTACTTTGTGTTAATCTGGCTGAGACATAGTCATATTTTTGGGAGAATGAGTTACTGCATGAGCCCTAGTATAATTAATTTCTCTTAATGTTAGTTTGCTTGTTCCTCACATTGCTTACTAAAGTATTCAAAACATAATTTCTATATAACTTAGTTTCCCTCCAGTAATATTGTTTTGCCTAAAATAATATTTTTTAAAGTGAGCTATTTAATGTTATTCTTCCTGGTATGCCTGTAATCCAAAGTGTGACTCATTTCTGTTTGAGACCAAGGCTTTCAAGGGAGATATAGAAATCTGTCATTGAGAATAAATAATAGACACTGCAGATTTTTAGGTACCCGACTTTTTAGGTTTTTAAAAAATTAACTTTTTACTTCATTTTAATGAACAGGAATTCAGAAGTTGGTATTAGCAGGAAGAATGGGAGAAGCCATTGAAACAACACAACAGTTATATCCAAGTTTACTTGAAAGAAATCCTAATCTCCTATTCACATTAAAGTGAGTTTCTCTTAGGTGATTTGATGTATAGTACTGTAATTGCTTTAAATTTAATTTTGCTTTTATTTAAATATTTGTAAAGATTCTTCCTTTAAAATGGAATGTTTAAATAATAAAAACATGCATTGTTTAAAAATACAATATTTTGCTATCTGACGTGCATTTTACGTCTGTAATTTTTCATTGTAGAATCTATAATTAGACTCTGTATGTCTTTTTTATTTTTAAAATAGCTACTTGCAATAAATCTTTTAGGGATTTCTTTTTAAAAAATTAACCTGTTTCCTCAGTACTTTTTGCATTTAAAAATCTTGGTTCTAGAGTTATATTTCCCATAGAAAATCTCAATATGAGAGAGTAGAACTTATGCAGACTCATTTTGAAGGGATGCTCATTTTCTTGAGATCTTATTAACATCATTCTTAGGCATATGACTGATTTAAAATAAAATCATATTTTGTTATTTTGCTCGACTTAAATCATCTCATCTCAAATTATTGGTTACTTTAACTTTTAACAAAAAAAGATACCTCTCCTCCCTCCCTTCCCACCATCCCCAGTATTTACATACAATATTGGCAAAATTCTGAAAAAAATGTACTTTTTTTTAAACAAAATCAGTTAAAATTCAGATCATTAATATGCAAGATGCTGTCAAAAATAGATTAAGATAAAGCACTAAGTTTAATGCCTTTGTGTAATGTATGCTATAATGTCATCTTTCTTTTGTTCTTTAGGGTTCGGCAGTTTATAGAAATGGTGAATGGTACTGATAGTGAAGTAAGGTGTTTAGGAGGTCGGAGTCCAAAGTCTCAAGACAGTTATCCTGTTAGTCCTCGACCATTTAGTAGTCCAAGCATGAGCCCCAGCCATGGAATGAATATCCACAGTTTAGCATCAGGCAAAGGAACCACCGCACATTTTCCTGGTGAGGTTCATCTAGAGAACTTGGTATTTTGCTTTTCCTTACAATTTTTAATAAGTGAGTAAAAAATACTGTACAATGTTTTTCAGAAAGTTTCTTTTGAAAGTAAACATTAAATGCTGATTTTTAGCTAGTTGGTATTCTTTGGTTGATTTCAACATGGTCAGAGCTCAGTGACGTTTGTTGTTGTGATGTGTTATATACAGACTTAGAGTCAGGAAGATCTCAATTCAAATCCCACCTCAGACGCTTAGTTCTGTTACCCTAGACAAGTCACTTCACTCATGGACCTCAGTTGTCTTAGCTGAAAAATAGGTTTAGTCTAGATGGCCTCCAGTGGCCATTTGAACAATAAATATATGATCCCATAGTTTTGGGCTTCTTAACTTTGATGTTGAGAGAGTGAAATATCTATAGGAACATTAATATATAAATTGTCATTAAAACTTATCAGTTGAGTAGAGGTGACAGTTTATTGATTTCCCTACCCCCCTCATTAACAAGCATTTATTCTTTTCCGCTCATACCCTTCCTTCAAAAGGGGTGGTGGTGGTAGAGAAAGACCCTTGTAACAAATACGCATAGCAAGCAAACCAAATTCACAATGCCCATCTGAAAATGTATGGGGGTTGTGTGTGTGTGTGTGGGGGGGGTTATCTGAAATCTGGTCATACTGTAACGAAGCAGGCCAAACTTTTTAAGGATATGGGTTGTCACTTAGGAAGTATTTTCAAGTTACATAAGCTTGATCTGAAAGTAGTACCTAATTAAGGCTGAATTTCATGTTTCCATTAATTTTGTAATAACCTAGATCAAATAGGGAACATCTTATATATTTGTATGGTCATATAAAATCCACCAAAATCCGTAGTAAAATGTCACAATGCAATCTACCTTAAGCATATACATCTTTTGAATAAGGTTGCCATGTATTTCACTAGAGAATATGTACTAATACTTTGGATACTAACGTGTTCTGACACATAGGAAACTCACACTAAATATTAGAATTTCTTCACTGCCTTTCAAAAGGTTTGAGTTCATTAGCAAAATCAACTTTACTTTGTTGTCAGTGGTTCATTTCCCACTCATTACATAATCTTTATATCCTTGAGTAAATCTGTTATTTATATGGTGCCTGACCTAATAAATGCTTTTTCATGTTATTTGAGATTTTTATTGTCTTAGCATTGTGACTAATACAGATTGTGGAATATTTTTGCTAATTAAATTTAGACCCTGACCACATGAGCAAATTAAATTACTTTTTTCTTTTATTATTAAATCTTTTATTCCTGTTTTCTTTAGGTTTTGAAAGTTGTAGTAATGGAGTAATATCAAATAAAGCACATCAATCTTACTGTCATAGTAAACACCAGTCAACCAGTTTAAATGTTCCAGAACTGAATAGTATAAATATGTCAAGATCACAACAAATTAATAGCTTCACCAGGTAAGCAGTCACTCTAGGTTTTATAGCTTAGTTGCCAGTAGCAGAATATTAAAAGTGTGGTCTCAAGTGGTCATCTGTCTGGGGTCCGTACCAAGAAAAAGGCATCAAGGTTCTGGGAAGAAGAAACAGAGCCTGAGGGTAGACAGGGATGAGTGAGAGGATAGCCCTTGGGGGGGGGGGGATGTATATGTATGGGTGTGTGGGTGTTGTGAGGAGTCAGAGTCATACTGAGCCTTTAGAAAGGTTAATTGACTTAACCAAGGTTACATATATTAAGTAGTCACAATTAGGCATTATTAGGCATTGGACACTAGCCTGCGAACCTAATACATGTTGGTAATATGGTTTCTATGGGAAAATGTTTCATGGAATACAGCAAGAACCTCTGTTACCATAGGCAAAGAAGATTAAGCACCAAAATAGAAAATATACTGAACAAACAAATCAGGTGACCTTGGTTCTAGTCCCAGATTGACCCCTGAGTAGAAAGGAGACATGTTCTGCCTTAATCATTAAGTTTGAGGTATCCTGAAATTAAGCAGATCAACAAATGAAGAAAGGAAGAAAAAATGTGAATACATTATTTTGAGAATTCTATTCAAAAATCAAATTGGAAATAGTGATGTTGGATTATTTCCCCATGGAAAAGGGCAGAGAAGAAGATTTGAGAGGGATCAGTTCATAGATTTAGTTGATTCTGACATCAAATAGAATAGAAAAGTACAATTATAAAGGATAGTTTAAAATCAAGGTTTGATAGTGCCATGGAATTTAGGTGGCTTAAGAGAGGGCGCTAAAGAGGTCTAAGACGGAAGGTTGAGATTTAAGTGGAAACCCTGAGACTTGACTGCAAGTTGGTTTTTTTTTTTAAACCTTTTGAGGGTGTTTTGGAAGAAGGTAAAGAAAAATATTAAGCTTTTGAGAACATTTTGAGGAAGAAGAGGAATTCAAGCAGTTTAGATATAAATGTGAGAAACTGCTTTATAGGGGTGGATTTCTGAGAATGGAGAATAACTTTGCATTCTGTGTGTGGAAAGGAGCTAGAAAAATGAGGGGAGTGATGGCATTCCCACCTCAGATACTTAGTTCTGTTACCCTAGACAAGTCACTTCACTCCTGTACCTCAGTTGTCTTAGTTGAAAAATAGGTTTAGTCTAGATGGCCTCCAGTGGCCATTTGAACAATAAATATATGATCCCATGGTTTTGGGCTTCTTAACTTTGGGGTCGAGAGAGTGAAATGGCGTTTTATTGTTAGGAACAGATAAGTATTTTTTCATTGGTGTATTGATTATTGTGAGGGTGAATGAGAATGTATAGGAAAATAAGTACTTTGAAAAAGAAAAAGCATTTTTTCTATATATATATATATATATATTTTTTTTTTTCCCCTTCTTTCCTATAAGTCTAGCTCATCTGATAGGAGTCAACCATGTATTTATCTATGAACATATTAGTTTTGACTAAACACCTTTTTAAAGTTGTACTGTATTACATTATGAAGTAACAACTAGAAGCATGGTTGAGCGAGACTGTATTTTAAAACTTTTTACAAGTATGTAATTTCTTGTAATCAGGTTTGTTTTTTCCTTTTGCAGCAATGATGTAGACATGGAAACTGATCATTATTCCAATGGAGTTGGAGAGACTTCATCCAATGGTTTCCTAAATGGTAGCTCTAAGCATGACCACGAAATGGAAGAGTGTGACACCGAAATGGGTCTGCAGTGATATTTCTTGTATTTTTAATAAAAATGATAGCTTCAAGGTTATGTTCTTGTTTGCACTCATTAACAACTGACAGACACAAATTGAATTTGTAGATGTGTGGTTTTTGGATTTTAAAGTAATATAGTTTACTTAATCTGGATTTTTGAGGGGGTTTACTAGAGGAAATTGAAGAATACAGAAGCAAGTTACCATTCTGTTTCAAATAATTCCTTTGGAAATAAATTGTCTGATGATATTTTTCCTTACTAAATAATTTGGGGTTATTCCTAAGTAATTTATTTTTCTGGATAAAATTATTACATCTATTGGCAGTAATGGCAGTTTTCAAATTAGTATTAAAACCTTATGTGCATATGAAGGTAGGGGATGTATAAACCTGTTTATTTAGATGTAACCCAGAAGTCAAAGTTGGATAGGGATAGTTTTTGTTGGCTTTTTTTCCCCCAGCCAAACTGAACTCCATATATAATAGAGCTGTCATTCTAAATCTTAATAGCATGCATAATTGCACTGTTCTGTTACCTTATATTACAAATGGTACCACACAGTTCAGTGATTATCAGAATTCTCCACAGTTGGGAGAGTTAAAATTATTGAAGCTTTTAAATGATTTATTCAGCAGAAACTCCATGGCAGCATTGGATTTCTTCAGTGTGTTGAGGTAAACACATTTATTCAATTGTTAGTAAAGAAACAAATGTTTCTAGAGTGTTTATAAGGAAATGTGCTTTTTATAAATGCAGGGATATGTATTACCCTTTTGAAAATAAACTTATTAACAAAGAGCTATATACCTTTTTAAAGTAAAAGAAAAGTAGTTTAAAAGCATCTGCAACTTAACAATGGAATCAGCTTTGGAAGAACATCTTTTATTTTAGAAAGTGATTTGGCAATTAAGATAATTATTGTAGAATCATTTTCTTACATGACTTTTTTTCATTATTAAGGTATATGGCCTTAGTAAAGACTTAGTGAGATTGTTCAAGAGTTAAATAGTCTACTTCTTGGTTTCCAGAAATTTGATTTTACCTTGTTCTCAATAGTTAATTCCATTATTTCCTGTATACTATTTAGAGCAGCCTGACGTATAATGTGACCTTTTTGATTTAATGCTGCTTGGGGACTTTAAAAGTAATGTTTTCCATTATGCCAAGTGTTTACTCTTCTCTTGCCCTCTTATAATTTACCTGTTTGTGTATCTTAAGCTTTTGTAAGTTGGAAAAGGTAAAGACAGCATTCAAAACACAGCACACCATAATGAGATGCCCAAGGGTTACACAGAAATCAGGAAAAGGAATTTGAGTCTCCTTGTCCTTAATTCATGTTTATCCTTTGGATTCCTTGCTGATTTTATACATGGATAAAATGTTAGTTAATGTTCTAATGTTAAATGTTAATTGCAGCTATAAAGCTAGACATCTAAGTTATACTTCATTAGTATATATTTCTTAATTGAAATATAAGGTATATTTCATGAGTGGAATTGTCTTGATTATATTGGCATTTTCATTAGGATAATAATAGGTTGGGTTTTTTTTTTTGGTAATATTACTGACGGAAGGTCATTATTTTGTAGAAGTTGATTCAAATCACTTGAGGCGACAGCTTTGTGGAGGAAGTCAAGCAGCCATTGAAAGAATGATCCACTTTGGAAGAGAATTACAAGCTATGAGTGAACAACTAAGGAGAGAATGTGGCAAGAACACTGCAAATAAAAAAATGTTGAAAGTGAGTTATTTTATCTTGGGTGTCAGGGTGGGGAAGTTTTTTTGTTTTTTTGTTTTTAATTTCTCTCGGTGGCACCTCCTTAGTAGAGAGTCAAGAATGTTTTACTGAGCAGCATACATAATTAGAGCAGGTAAGGGAAGAGGTGTATGATTTCCTTTCCAAGAAGGAATGCAGGTAAAATAGAGGACTTAAGCTGCCAAGGCTTTTAATTAGGCCCTCTTTCATTAGCAAAATATTAAAAAATACATAGTTATTATCTAGAATAAAGGTAACGATCAAATGGGCATAGTGTCCATATATAAATTTGCAGCTTTCTTGAGTTGTGTTAACAGGTGTGTTCCTTGAGAAGTACAGGAGTTGTCTGAGATCAAACTGGCCTTGTAAAATTTTCATGATCCCTTGAATTTTTCCAAAGTTCTCTCTCAAACCTGTGAGTACATGAGGAAGAACATAATCCATATCTGTGCCATCACTTTGACCTCATTACTCCTATACCTCAGATCCTCTCTATCATCCTCACTCTCAAGGAGTTAGTTGATTCTTTCCAGATCCCTCTAATTGTTGCTTTGATTCCATCTCCTCTTGTCTCCTGGGAGCTTACTCCTTCTGTTGTCCACTTTCTCTCATCTTCAGTCTCTCTTTATCCAGTGATTCCCTCCTTGCTACCTACATATCTTCCCCATACTCAGAAAATCTACACTTAACTCTGCCATACCCTTAAGCAATTGATATCTTTTCTTCTTCTTCTTCTTTTTTTTTTTGCCAGACTCTTAGAGAAAGATGGCTAGACTTTTGCACTTTCCATTAAATTCTCGAATTGGCCATACCACTTCTCTGAAATTGCTCTTTCCAAAGATACCAATGACAGCTTAACTGCTGATAAATCCAGTGGTCTTTTTTGAGTCCTTACTCTTAACCATTCTACAACTATTGACATGTTTAGCCATCCCTCCACTTATGTGCTGTCTGCTCTGTGGCTTTCAGGATACAACTTTACATGATGTAATTTCCTTCCCATCAGACTGTTCCCTTTCAGTTTCCTTATGTCCTCTCTTCTTTTTGTGTGTGTTTTTACCCCAGGGGCCTGTTGTGGGTCCTGTTCTCTTTTCTCTGAATTCTCTCATGGGGATCTCATCAACTGTGACTGACAAATCCATATATCCAGGCCTCATTTTTTTCTCTTGAGTTCTATGACTACCATCCTGCTGGACATCTCTGCCTAGGTGTCCTTATTTCTGTCAAGGACAGGCTTATCCTTCCAGTAACCTAGTCACATGATCTAGGAATTATTCGTGACTCTTCACTCTCCCTACTCTTCATAGGCAGTCTGTTGTCCAGTCTTGTGTTAATACCTACACAAATGGTCCCTTGCATCTGTCATCTCCTTATTTCTACTCAGACCACAACCACTCTCCTTGTGGCTCTTGTCACTATTTGCCTGGACTACTGCAGGTGTCCTCCTGTTTGGTGTCACTGAATCAAGGCTCTGATCTATTCAGTGTCTCTCCTGAATGCCTGCTGAGCTGATACCCTTTCAGAGACTTCTGATTGCATCTACAATCAAATAGTTTGACATCTTTTGTAATTTAAAACACTTCACAGTCTGGCTCCCATTGACCTTTCCTATCTGATTTCATCTTACTCTCCCTCATGCAGTCTGTGCTCCCGCCAAACTATGCAACTTGCTCTTTTCTGGTCGTGACAACTCCATTTCCCACCCTTCCCTGCTTTCACTCAGGCTGTTTGCCCATATGTGGAATGCTTTTCTTGCCTCAAAATCCTTAGCTTATTTCAGAGTAAAGTTTAGGGATACCCTTCTACAGAAGCACCAGCCTCATTCATCCCAGCACTTAGTGCTTCCCTTACCATTGTTTTGTATTTACTTTGTATCTCTTTTGCATATTTACTTAAGTATGTACTGGTGGGCTCCTCAATAAAAGTCTGATTCTGTGAGGGTAGGAGTGATCTGTGTATATTCTTTCCTTATACTAATGCATAGAATAGATACAGATGGAGCAGTTTGTGTTTAAATTGTTGAATTTAATTCAGTTATGGAGCATCATAGCTATGTTACTTCTTTCTTCAAAAGAAGAGGAGGTGTGGTACCAAGAATGCCCCATTATTCACTGTTTAAAAAAATTATTGGTAACTCTTTGCATCACCTTAAAAGTGTTTCCTTCCCTTCTTCCTTACTCAGTAAGCCATCTTTGTAACAGAATAAAAAATAATGAGGGGAAGCAGATCAGCAAAACCAATCAGCACACCCGCTGACTCCTACAGTATATGCCTCATTTCACACCTGTAGTCCCCATCCATGCAAATGAAGGGGAGTCAGTACATTTTTTTCCAGCTCTTCTCTGGGGCCAAACTTGGTCTTTTATAATTATATACCATTGAACTCTTTTTCTTTCTCTGTGTGTGTGTCTGTGTCTGTATTTTCTCATGATTCTGATAGTGTCACTCTTCGTTAGTTCATATAAGTCTTTTTAAGATGAGGCAGTAGTCTGTTAAATTCATGTACCACAATTTGCTTAGCCATTTCCCCATTGATAGGCATCTACTTTGGTTCTAGTTCCTTTACTACCACAAAAAAAGCACTATTATAAACATTTTGGTATATAGGAGACCTTTCTGTCTTTGACAGAAAGACCAGTGCTACATTAAAGGATATGGGTATTTTTTTTTAGCATAATTCCAAATTGCTTATAAAATCAACAGATAACATATAATTTTTATGGTTTGCTGAGTGCTTTACGTGTATTATCTTATTTCATCTTCATAGTAACCCTGTGAGGTGTAGGTGCTATCCTCATTTTACAGGTAAGGAAATAGAGTGAGAGAGTTTAAATGACTTGACCAGCTAACATGGCTGTAAGTATCTGAAGCAGTATTTGAAAACCAGATCCTCCTGATTCTCAAGTCCTGTGTTCTTTTTAATGCAATATATTAGCTCTTTAAGGATAGTCCATTGCAATCAGGCATTGGTATCTCTCTTATTTATCTAAAAAAGAAGACGAAAAGAAAGTGGTGACATTTGTTGTGACGTTGAGACTGACATCTGGAGGGTAGGGAAAAGGAAAAGTATATGCCACCTCCTCTTGACCCTGAATTTGACAAAGCAGTTCCCTATACTGCCAAATATTACTGAGTCCTAGGTGCAATAAAAATGAGTACAAGATGGGATAAATGTATGTTGACCCAGGACATGTCCTAGAAGATCTTATTTTCTAGTTTTATTGTAATTTGCTTGTTTATCCTAAAAATAAAATATAGAGGGAGGCATCTATTATTTGATGATCATTGTTTTAACAAAATATTTGCATTCTAGTCTTTTAAAATGATTCTGAACCTAAAAGCTGTCCATGTTGGGAATGTGGTGGGGACCTCCCAGGCCCTCACTGTATAGATGAGAATAACTGACGTCCAGGAAGGTTAAGCACCTTGCCCAAGGTTACACAGGTAGTAAGTGTGGGATGCTGGTTTCGAACCAAGTTTCTTTGCTCCCAAAATGGATGTTTTTTCCACCATACCACACTGCTTCAGCAACCACCTGTGCTATGGTACTTGAGTAATAAGTAAGACCTGGATTCTCAGCAAGAAAGTAGCGCAGGGACCCACCGACTATAAAAGGCTCGCCTTTTCTTTCAGACTGCTTGGCTTCATGCATATCTGAAAACTGAACAGACAAGAAGACAGAAAAAGGAAGAGGGTGACAGAGAGATCAGCAGGGGTTGAGGAGAAACATCACAAAGGCAGAGAAGGAGACAGACAAAAGAACACCTCCTGTAGCCAAATAGCTACGGAATCCATACCCTTTGGAGGCATAATACATCTCAGTTGTATGAAGAGCAATCTGGCAGATTTCTTTAAATTTGAGATCTCTAGTGTGTGTCTGTTTAGAGTGGGGGAAGTCATTGAGGTGTTGGTATAGTTCTGTGCTATACACCTCAATAAAAACAGAGTTTTGGGGGGGAAGGTGCTGGAAATGGGGCAAAGAAGAGCCAAGAAACCACCTGTGTTTTTATATCAGCCTGCAAAGAAGTGTACCTGTCACCAATTATCAGTACGCTAGTTCAATATCTACATCCCATTATGTTAACATGTTCACACTGATACTAGTCAAAAAGGAAAAGTTTAAATATATTCATTATGGCCAGACTACAGGAAAATAATATAGTTTAAGAAGATTTTCATTATAAAAAAGTTTTGTACTGGTGGTCTTCAGCTATCCAGAATGACTTACTTCACCAAGATTTTGTTTATCCAAGAGAGTTTCTGTTTTTGTTTCTAGTTAGTTGGAGTTTGATTTATTTTTTAAAAGGAAGGAGTATGATTGCGTAGTGACTTTATAAGTTTCATGAATATCATTTGATTTCTTTTTGTGCAAAAAGTAAATCAGCTCAAGTATTTAGAAAAATAATTATTTTTGTACAATAACTTGCTATAGAGAAATTTAGAAGAAAACTTTTATTAGGTAACAGTGCTAACAAGACCTCTGTTATTTAGGTATACTTAAAGATGTTCTAAAGCTAATCCATAAACTTTTGAATGATTTTCCATGAAAACATATGAGAATATACTGTAGTTTAATTTTTAAAAGAGATTAAATGAAAATAGAGGTCATTTTGTCTTCCCTTTTGATTTTTGATTTAGCTTTTAAATGACAGACTTCTAAAGATATTTTAAGACCACATCCAAATTGCAAGGATTTTCAAATTTTTAAACTCTTTCTCATTTAAAGTTGGTAGAGAGCAAGAACTGGAGGAAGGCAGAGGGCATTTATAAAATTCCTTTGAATTTCCGTTTCAATGTTGTTGAGCTACTACTTTCTAGGAAGCTCAGAAGATGGCATTTTACATCTTGTACCTATAGATTAAATTGCAGGAAATTGACTTATTTCTTCCTTTTGATGAAGAAAGTTACGTGCAAAGTATTTTGAAGATCTCCCATCATAATTTCTCCCCCTTCAGTATTTCTTCTGTTTAATATCTTTCCATTCCCCTACCTTACTTTTATCTAGATGCAGGTAAGATGGGTAGCTGAATTGGCTCTGGGTTGTGAGAGATGGGAGGCAGCTTGCTGGTGAGTAGCTGAAGACCTAGGCATGGGCAGTGCTGAGGAGGGTAGCAAGGATTGGTCAAAGGGGCAAGGAGAAGCAAGGAATAAGGGTTGCTTGGCACTAACTAATATACTGTTAGCAGAGCTCTGAATTTATAAAACTATTCTGGGAAACAGTTTGGGATTATGTAAGAAGCTCCCAAACTTTATGGTCTTTTGATCCAGATTCCACTAATGGGTATATCTCGAGAAGGTTAAAAGTGGAAACAAAGGTCCCATATTATTCCTAAAATTGAATATTCATAGCAACACTTTTTTGTGGTAGTAAAAAACTACAAATAGCCAAGTGTCAATTGATTTGGGGAATTGTTGAATAAATTGTAGCATAGAGAATATTATTAGAAAATGGCATTTTATTATGCTAGTAAGAAATGATAAATATGAAAAGATAAAGAATTATGAGAAGAGTAGTGTGACTTGATGCATAGTTCAGGAAGCAGAACTTGGATGTAATGACCACAATAATATAAAGAAAAGATCACTAATATAAAGCCAAACATAAGTTTTAATGACTAATTTTTACCCTGGGAAAAGTTGAGGGATTGTACCTGCCTTCTTTTCTTGGAGAACAGGGAGTGGTAGGGTAGACGTAATATAGAATGTTGCATAAACTGTTATGTGCTGGTAGATTTTGCTTAATTGATTGTCTTTTGTTACAAGGGAAAGAGGGTGGTGTCAGTTGATGATTTTAGGGAGATGGTATGGCAAGGAGTATAAGGAGAAATAACTGACATATAAAAACAGCTTCAGTAAAACTTTGAAGAGTTACTTGGCTTTTGCGAGATCATAGAAATAATTTCACTTTTGGGTTTTTCTTTTAATCTCTTTATGTAATCATAGAGATTATAGATTTAGAGCTAGAAGGTACATCAGAGGTCATTCTAGTGTAGCCCCTCTCATTTTATACATGGGGAGACAAGGCTCTGAAGGTCAAGTCATTCATTTTAGCCTTTTGGGAGGTGGGGGTGGGAAGAAGGTGGTAAATTCTGGATGACTCCTATCTAGATATTAAAAAGAGTGAAAGACTTTGTCATACGTGAAAATAGCCTTTGTACCACACTTATTCTAAAAGTGACTTGATAAAGGTTAAAGGCATAAAAAAGCTCTAGAAAAAAAAGTTAGAATAGTGTACAGTATAATGTTCACATACATGTTTATTAAGAGTAAGCAGTTTACTCTTGATCATTTGTTACCAAGGTAACAGATTCACAGAATCTTAAGATCTAGAGGACTTTGGAAGTCTACAGTCCTTTTTCTAACCTCTGCCACCTCCAAAAGCATCCCATTCCACTTTTGTATAATCAAAAGGAAATTATTCCTTATGCCAAGTTAAAAATCTGTCCTTATGAAATTCTGCCCATTGTTCCTAGTTTTAGGGTTAAAGAAAAATGAATAATTCTTTCAGATACTTAAGACAATTGTTATCTTACTTGAATCTTTTCTTTCCAAGTTAAACATTCCCAGTTCCTTCACTTGATGGTTTTGTGGCATGTTCTCCAGGCTATTTGCCACCCTAGACAAGCTCTAATTTTTTTAAAATATAGTAACCACACCTGAACCACCAGTCAGAAGCTACGTGGCACAATGGCTAGAACATGGGGTCTGGATTCAGGTAGACCTAAGTTCAAATATGGCCTCAGACACTTAACTAGCTGTGTGACCCTGAGCAAGTCATTTAATCTCTTTCATTATCTGTAAAATGGGCATAGTAAACCTATATGATACTAGCTGCTATCATTATTGTTTTATGGCCTGATGAGGATAGAGCATGGCAGAGCAATTCTGCCTCCCTCAAACTGTTGCATTATTAGCCGCATTCCTAGAAAAAGCTGTCTACATATATTACCTCTGTTTCATCTTTTCCTGTTCATGTCTGATCCTCTTGTGTTTTGGCTTCCATCCTCACCACGTGACCGAAAACTGCTTTCTCAAGGTTACCAGTGGCTTTTTGTCAGTCATACTTCTTGTCCTTGTTACAGCCTTTGACTCTCCTGACTAACCCCTTCCTTCTTGATACTCTTTCTTCAGTGGTTTTTATGAAACCCCCAGTGTTCTCTTTGTACCTGTCTGACTGGTGTTTCTTGCTCTCCTTTGCAGAAATATTATCTGGTTTGTGTTCCATAAGTAGATATACCCCAAGGCTCTGTCTGTGCTGGGCCTTGTTTTCTTCTCTGTCTGCATTGTTTCTTCATGATCTCATCAGTTTTCATGGATTCAGCTATCATCTCTTTGCAGATTACTCCCATATCTGAATATCCAGTCTTTTTTTGCCTGAGCTTCAGACCTATACCACCATTTTAGACTAAACTTGTCCAAAAGAGAATGTTATTGTCTTTACACCCAGTTTTAGGCTTCTTCCTAATACACCTCTTTCCCTTATGGATATTGCCATTCTTGTTGTCACTCAGGTTCAAAGTTTAGGTGATATCCATCACTTCCCAGGTCCAGTCATTTCCATTTCCTGTAAATTCTACCTCCATGTGATTTGCCTTTGCTCATTTCTTTCTGTTCAAACACCAGTGACTCTAGACTATTGCAGCAATTTCCTAGTTGATTTCTTGGTTTCCTGCTCCAAGCTGTCTGCTACAGTATAGTATTCCTGAAGTATAAGTCTGACCATGTGGCCTCTGTTTAAGAAGTTTCGGTGGCTCCCCATTGCCTTTAGGATAAAATACTCCTTTACCCTCTGACTCCAGTCTGTCTTTACAAGATGATTGCATTTTACTCCCTCACATATTCTGTGTTGCAGCCACCTGGCAGGCTGTTCCCCATGCTTGGAATGGTCTTCATCACCTCCACTTCTTGGAACCCTTGGCTTTCTTCAATGTCTACCTCAAGTGTCATGTATTTTAAGTTGTAAGTTCTCCTTCTCCAGTTGTATTTTTATTTTGTATATAACACATATTCACTTATCCATGAATATGGATCCATTTCTTTCCCCACCCCCCATGGGAATGTAAGTTATTTGACTAAGTTCTTTGAGGCCAGAGACTATCTCACTTCTGTTTTTATTCTTAACACCTAGTGAGTAGTTAATAAATTGTTGATTTGAGCCTGTATTTGTGAAGTTGATTTTTTATTTTTTTGGATAGCAGTGGGGATAAGTGACTTGCTCAGGGTCACACAGGTAGTAAGTGTTATGTGTCTGAGGCCACATTTGAACTCGTGTCCTCCTGAATCCAGGGTCAGTGCTCTATCCACTGCACCACCTAGCTGCCCCTGAAGTTGATTTTTTGATTATGTCAGTATATATTTATTAAGTGCCTACTTATTATATGTGCCAGGCAGGGGGATACAAAAAGAAGGTAAAAGAAGGTCTCTATTCTCAAGGAGCTCACAGTTGAATGAAAGAGACAACATGCAAACACTATGTACAAACAATCTCTATGTAGGATAAATGGGAAATAATTGCAGTTAGTTATCATATCTGTTCTAGGATTTGGTCCGATGTGGTAGCTTCTGAAGATCTTTTCAGATGCTGGCTCATCCATTTTGCTCTCCTTCCTTACTTTGTGTTAATTGCAGATTTGAGGAGCATGAATTTATTCCTTTATCCAAGTCATTGATACAAATACTAAACAGCACAGAGTTCTCCCTTCAAGTTGATATTGAGGCATCAGTGACTACTCTTTGGATCCAGGCATTCAACCAGTTCCAGATCCACCTAACTATATAGTCGAATGCATATCACTTCAGAAATCTGGCAGGACAGACTTTGTCAAATGCTTTGCTGGCACATAAGTATAGTGCATTCCTTTGCTCTGTCCCCTGTAGTCATTATCAGAAAGCCAATTAATTAATTAATTAGGCATGAAGTGTTTTTGATAAAGCTATGATGACTTTTAGTGATCACTTCTTCCCTTTCTAAGTGCTTACATGAGACTTCCTTAATATATGCTACAATTTTTCAGAAACAGGAGTCCAAGCTCACTGGCCAGAGTTTGCAGAATCTAACCTTATCCCTTTTTTTGAAAAGTAATACAACATTCTCCAATTCTGTCATCTCCTGTTTGATTTATGTCAGCAGTCACGTCTGCTAGCGTTTTCAGTACTCTAGGATGTGATACCATCTAAGATGTCTTACCATCTCATTACTTACTTCAGGTTTCTATTTCATGCTAACCATTTTTGTTGTCTGCTTCTCAGTCTTAAGATTGTTCTCCTTAGAAAACAAAACAAAAATAAAATGAGTAGTTTAGCTTTCAGACTGTTGCTCATTATCATCCCATTTACTCTCAACTGTTTCTTATTCAGTTTTCCTCTTTTTCCCTGTGTAGTTTGAAAAACTCATTTTCTTGTTGTTAGCATTCTTTGCCAGCCTCATCTTTGGTGCTTTAGTGTTACACAATGCTAACAGAACCATGTTCTTCATTGGTATTCATTCTCTGTTATCTTCCTGTTTTCCCCTATCTTTTACATATGCTTTTGTGTAAAAAACAAAACAAAGAAACATTGAAAAATCTGAGTTTGTCATTGTTTCCTGTATATCCATATTGGTTATTTCAAGAAACTCCCTTTTTCTCTAACTCATTACACTCATTCTGCTCTTATCTTCAGAATTTCAGTCTTGAGTGTCTCCCATAGTCCTTGAGCAAACTTTCACTCCCAAGTACTTGGCCACTGGATCCTCTGAACCTTTTGAAATCTGTTTTTTCCTAGTTAGAGTGCTTTTTATACTGCACACATACCTTTCTTGTCTTGTGCTATCATGAACTATAGTAGAAATGATTAGTTGCTTTCTAGGTTACTGTTGTCTCTACTTTAGCAACCTGTTCCCCTCACTGATTCTTTCTTTTTTTTTTTTTAAGAATGAAATTTTCATAAACTCTAGTTGAATGTAAACTCCTCTAAGGGAAAGGATTATTTTGTTTTTGTCTTTGTATCTCTAGTACATAGCACAATACCTCTTTTTACATAATTGGTTCCTTAAATAAGTGTTTATTGAATTGAATGATAAAGGCAAATCACATCAGTTGCTCTGCTTTTGGCAGGGACAGTGTATCCACAGATGTCTGCATGGTCGAAATGTTTTTGAAATTTATTTCTGTGTTACGTTTCTGATGTTTTCTAAATTCTTCATTTAATACTTCCTCCTGTTCAAGTGGTCTGTAGTTTATATCTACCATAGTATTATTTTTTTTTCTATTCTGGAGGGACACATCTAAGCGTTCTTTACCACATCATTTTCTTAGGTTTCTTCACGTGACTCTGTATTTTTTTTAACATGCAGTGAGTTCCTTGTCCCATCCTTCCTTTTAACTCTTTTGTTCCATTCCAGTGCCACATTTTAGTTATCCCACCTCATCTTAATGATATATATGGTGTCAGATTTGCCTCCTAGAATTAAGATATTTGTCTGTATTTGTATGTAAATATTTGGTGCAGTGAGTTTTGTTGTTCTCTTAGCTGTTGTTTCATGAGATGTTGGTTCTTTCTTTTGCTACTCTTTTCTCCTGTGATTTCTACTTCTGTGATTCTACATTAGCTACTCTTTCGCCTCAGATTCTCACAAGACTGAAATAATGTTTTTAACTGGACCTTTTTAGGAATATTTCATCCCTTGTCATTTCTTGCCAAGAGTCTTATTACTCTTATTCTAAGCCATGTTACAGAAATCCAGATCACATTCTCAAACTCTGCTTCTTGGCCAACTGTTCACTTTGAATTTATAGGATCTAGGATCTAGAACTGAAAGGTCCCTGCTAAGCCATCTGATCACTCACCCTCATCTTTTACCTGAGGAAGTTGAGGCTCAGGGGTGGTAAGTGACAAGAGAGCTGAACTTTGAGCCTTCACTTGGAGAGGCAGCCTGGCCTGGTGGTGAGGTGTGGCCGGAGGGAGGAGGACCTCAGCTTCATTTTCTATAAAATGGGGACAATACTATGTAAGACCTCACAGGTTGTTGTGGGGCTAAAATGAGACAATAGGTGTAAAGTGCTTTATGTATTTTATGTTAAGTCGCTTCAGTCATGTCGGACTCTTCATGATCCCATTTTGGGTTTTCTTGGCAAAATGGTTTGCCATTTCCTTTTCCAGTTGGTTTACAAATGGAAGCATGGTACTACAGATGGCTTTGAGGATAGAAAAAAAAATAGACACGATCTTTTTTTTGTTTGTTTTTAAGGAGCTTCTAATTGGGGGAAGAAAGAACAACACCACATAAGCAATTGAAGAGAAATAGAAAGCAGTTCAGAAAATCTTAGTAGTTTGAGTATTGTGGGAAACTGATGGGGGTTCACCATGGACAAGTCTCGTACTCTAGATTTTAGCAAGACCTTTGACAGAGTTACTCACAGTGTAGATGTGGATAAGATGGAGAAATGTGAGTTATGTGACGGGATTCTGTGGGAGAAAGCTTCTTACAGAGCCAAGGAAAGAAAAGACTGTTGACTGTTCATTCCCTCATTCAGTTTAATCTTGGTTTTCTTTTGGGGGCTGGGGAGCATGAAGAGAGGGTGACATGAGGCTACTATTTGGATCAGGATTCCTTTGGATAGAGGGTGAGGAATATTATAGATTACTTGAACCATGTATGTCTTGGAGACTCTTCTAGTTCTTCCTGAGGAATCTTGTATTCCAAAAATCTCAGATCTTTAAATTATGGGCCTTTGTAAAGCTTATATTTTTGGCTGGCATTTTCATTTAAAAGTATACATTGATTATTGACCTTTTATCCACTTAGGTTGATGTCAGTTAGAACTAGATAGGATTTTTGAAGGTCCTACTTTTTCATATCTGTAACTGAGAAAATGTATATCTATTATAAAATAGATAATTTTGATTAAATAAAAAGAAAGCAGTGTAGCCAGAAAAAGAGTTGAGATCAGAAGACTCGTTAAAATCCCGTCTCTTGTCACAGAGGCAGCTGGGTAGCACGGTAGATAGAATGCTGGGCCTGAAGTAAACAGGAACTAATGGAACACCTGAGTTATAGTCCGGACTCAGATACTTATTAGTCTGTGACCTTTGGCAAATCCCTTAACCTCAGTTTTCTTTAGTTTCCTCAACCATAAGGTGAGGATGATAATAACCTCTGCTTTGAAGGTTCGTTGTGAGGTTCAAATAAGATGTTTGTAAAAGCACTTGGCACAGTGTATGGCACATAGTATATGCTGTATGAATGCTTATTCCCTTTCCTCCCCATTTACTACCTGTGTGTGACCACTTAAACTTTCTGGGCCTCAGTTTCTTCAACTGTAAAATGAGGGAATTGAACTTCATCTTGAAGCTCCTTTCCATCTCTAGATGTATGACTGTACAGTACCACCCCATGAAATACTGGTGCAGTGGATAATGCACTTGAGTTAAAGTCAGGAACATGGCTTCAGATTCAGCCTGTTTCCTCAATTGTAAAGTGAAGGGGTTGACTATATAAGGTGTTGAAGATTCTTTTCTATCTCTTTAAGTTTTAGACAGGTTTTTGAAGAAATGGGAATTCAGAGGAAGTAGAGTTCAGTTTGTCTTGGTGTAGTCGGGAAGTTTCATAGAAATGGTTAGATCTAAGCTGGGAGCAGAAGACAGAACTAGCATTGAGGTAAAATTTGGCTTGTTGGGTTAAAACATACCCTAGTAACTTTTTTTTTGTTTTGTTTTGGGGTTTTTTTGGCAATTGGGGTTAGGTGACTTGCCCAGGGTCACACAGTCTAGTAACTTTGATATTTAGGTAAGGATAGAAAAAGACATTTCAGGTTAATTTAGACAACAATATGAGCCAACGTACAGAATTAGAAATAAGTATTTTGTATTTGGGAGAGTTTGTAATATTCCTTGTTTGGAGTCAAAGATTGTATGGGTTAGGGCTTGGATTTGTAGGATGAGGCTAATTTAATTGAGGTCTTTGAAAGCTAGGTTTAGACTGTAGGAAGTTGCTATAAGTGTGAAAGCAAGAGAGTGACAACATGGAAGCAATCCTAGAGAAAAAAGTAGGTTATCATCAGTATGAAAGATAAATTGGATCACAGAGATAATAGATAGCGATCAGTGAGGATATTGCATTAGTGCAAACATGAGGCAATGAGCAACTGTGTACTATGGAAGTGGCAGTAGGGGTTAAGATGTATACATGAAATATTCAAACGAAGAGTTGACGGGATTTAGTGACTATATATAAAGGTTTTATACAGGAATGAACCAGAGAGTGGTATTGTCATATAATGGAAAGAGTTTAGATTTGCACTCAGAGGAATTTTGAGTTGTTTGAACTTTGGCTTTGGCATTTATGATCTCTGTGCTTGGTCAAATCATTTAATCCCTATTGACCTCAGTTATTTCTAAGGCATCACCTCTTAAATTTTGTGATCCTATAGCTCCCAAGATTTTGTGTTTAAGTAACTAGGAGAATTGGTCATATCAGTGGCAGCAAGTAAATTGGAAGGAGGAGCAGGGAAGATGACAGCGAGTTTGATTTTGGACACACTGAATGTGAAGTGGCAGTCCATTGATAGTCATTTGGAATGTTCAACTAATAAATTTGTACTTGAAGGTAGGTTTTTCAGACTGAGCTGTCAGATTTCAAAATAAAGGATCACATAAAGATGGATTAATGAAAGGCTTGATCGCTTGGTGTTTTGTTTTGTTTTGTTTTTAACCAGGATAGAAACTTAATTTCACGTTTCTGAACAGCAAAGCCAGAATTAGCGTTCCCACATAATTTATAAAACCATATAATCCAACTTCCTAATTTTTCAAGTGAAAAAACTGAGGCCCACAGAGATGAACTGATCTAAGAGGTTGTGCTAAATCACCTCTGAAGTTGTGAGGTTTAAATGTATGGTGGTGCTAGGATCCTAGGAGCACACAGTTAGTGATAGCTTTAGAATTGATACTTCAGTTCAGGACTTTATGTCTCTTTATTCTAATACTTTTTAAAAAAATTATCAAGGTGTAATATTGTACTATTATTGTTTTCTTTTTTAAACTTCACTTTCCCTTCCTAGTGGCTCCTCTGCTCCTTTCACCCTCAACATTCCCATGTCATAAAGAAGTGCTGCAGAAAATAAATCATTACGTTGACCACACCCAACAGTGGAGGCCTTTTTTGTGCTTTTATAGTATTCTCTGCTAGAGGCAAGAGGAGAATAATTTACACAATGAAGACAATAATGAAAGAAAAACAACACTGTAAAACATCACAACTATCAGAAAGCTCATCAAATTATTCTCCTGGTTCTACTTGCTTTGTTATGGATCAGCTTAAGTCTTAGGTTTCCTTGAATTTTTCATATTTGTCATTTCTTATGGCTCAGTAACCCATTATACTCATGTGCCACAATTTGTACGCAGTTGATGGGCACTGTCCGTCACTGTTTCTCTCTTTTTTTTCCTGCAGAAAACATTGCGGTAAATATTTTTGTGTATATGGGACCTTTGCCCTCTGTGACGTTCTTGGGATGCATAATAGTTAATAGGATCAATGTTTCAAAGGTATAGACTGTTTAGAGACTGTTCTGGTATAATTACAGATTGTTTTCCAGAATAATTGAAGCTCTAATAGTGTATTATTATACCTGTCTTCCTGTAGTCACTCCAGCATATACCACTCTAGTATCGTTATTTTTCCCAGTTAGGTATGAAGTGAAACAAAGTTGTTTTAATTTCTGTTTTTCTTATTAGTGATTTGGGAACTTTTTTGATATAGTTGTTTATAATTTGCTTTTCTTTTGAAAAACAAATGTCTGTTCATATACTTTGAGTACTTATCTATTGGTCATATAGTGCTTCTTAGGTATTTATATCAATTTCCTACATATTTTGGCTGTCAGAAACATTCATTCAGTAAACATTTGTTAAGTGTCTGCTGTGTGCCCGGCATTGTGCTAAGTGCTTGGGATACAAAAAGAGGCAAAAGACAGTCTCTGCCCTCAAGGAAGTTAACAGTCTAGTGATTTTTCCCTTCACTGTCTGCTTTGATTTTGTTTTTGCAAAGTATTTCACTTTTTTTGTGATCTTAATTGTATATTTGGTAAATAATTTTCCCCTTATCCATAGATGTACCAAGAACCTCTTTCCTTTCTCCTCTTTTTTCTTCTTTTTATGATGCAGCCATTTGTATTTTGGTCGATTATCCATTTAGAACATATTTTGTTGTGCGGTGTAAGGTGGCCTAAACCCGTTGCTGCCAACCTAATTTTTAAATTTCCTAGATGTTCTTTTTTGATTTACGAAGTTTTTTCTCTAGCATTTTTTGTTTGGGGTTTTTATTCAACACCAAGACACTATGTTTCTGGGTCTCACTTAGCTATCCTGTCCCATAGATCTTTTTTTTTTTCTTAACCACAAGTTTTGCTAATTGCTTCTTTAAAATATAGTTTAAGATCTGGTAATGGTAGGTGCCCTTAACTCTTAATTTCCCTTATATTTCCCTTGGGATTTTTGACCTTTTGTTCCTCAGGATGAATTTTGTTACTGTTTTGTCTAGTTCAGTGAAATAACCTCTTGATAGCTTGCTTTGGCTTTACAGAGTAAATTCGTTTAGCGTTGCTCCAGTACTCTTTGACTTTCGACATAGTGCAGTGTTTTGCAGAGTGCCCTTTTGAAGAAGGCCAAAATTGGGGAAGATGAAGAAAGCCACAAGGACATTCATTTTAGCTTTCTAACTGACTTATCAAGAAACTCCACCCCACCTCAATTGAGTATCATCCCTAGAATCACAAGGGTTCCCATTAGAGGCCCCCCTCCCCTTCAAGAAAAATACGATTCTCTCTACATTCCATTTGTCACCATCCTACTTATGATTTAAAACCTAGGTGAAGTCTCATCTGCTTCATGAAGTCCCCTAGTTCAAAGTGATTTCTTTGAATTTTTAATCCGTTCTGTTTATTATCATGCTTATTTGATAACAAATTATGTTATGACATTTCTTGTATTATGATTTAATTTTTCACGTGTTTGTCATTCTACTAATTAGCAGGTAAGCTCATTAAGAGCATATATTTTTGCTTCCCCGGTAGCACCATGCAGAATAAAAAATTGCCTTTTAGGTAAGCAGGCATACTAGAGAGAGAGGTTGGAATAATAGCTCAAATTAAATGAATTGTGTTAGTGTATTCTTATAGTTGGGTTTTCCCTCATTCTCAGTTTGGAACTGATAGTATACAGTAACTAAGACATAGGAATTGAAAAGTGAACTCATTACTGTTTTCTCAACAGGATGCATTCAGTTTGCTTGCTTATTCAGATCCCTGGAGCAGTCCAGTTGGAAACCAACTTGACCCAATACAAAGAGAACCTGTGTGCTCGGCTCTAAATAGTGCAATACTAGGTAAGTAAAATTTAAAAGCAGGACATAATTGATTCCCTTGAATTTCTGTGCAGAGGGTGCTAGCATTTTAGGACTGGTAAAACAGCTTGGGGGGGCAGCTAGATATCGCAGTGGATAGAGCTCCAGCCTTGGAGTCAGAAGGACCTGAGTTCAAATCTGGCCTCAGATACTTGACACTTACTAGCTTGTGTGACCCTGGGCAAGTCACTTAACTCTGATTGCATCACCAAAAAGGAAAAAAAAAACAAACTCAGCTTGGGACCAACTAAGTACTGCAGTGGATAGAGTGCTGGGCCTGGAGTCAAGAAGACCCATCTTCCTGAGTTCAAATTTGGCCTCAGACATTTACTAGCTGTATGACCTTGAACAAGTCACTTAACCTTGTTTGCCTCAGTTTCCTTTTCTGTAAAATGAGCTGGAGAAGGAAACGGCAAACTACTCCAGTATCTTTGCCAAGAAAACCCCAAATGGGGTCATAAAGAGTTAAACATGACTGAATAAGAAGTGCGCCCTCCCCCCCCACCAAAAACAAACAAACTGGGAGCATCTTCCTAGTGTTATTAGAAAATTACTTGTGTTAACATTGTAGTCTTTGAATTTGCCCTTCAATCACACTTCCATCTCAATCCTAGACTAGATGAAAAAAGAAATGTTTGATTTTTTTTAAAGCAGTGTACTGTGTGTGCCCCTTTGTGTACTTCATCTCCTTTACGGTGATGAATTTGACGAATTTAAAGTTACTCACAAAGAATTTAAGGGCTTACTATGTGCCAAGCAGGTGAGATACAAAGAAAGCAAGGAGACTCAGGGAATTCCCATTATAATGAGGGAGACAGCTTTCAGACAGTTGTGTCCATATAAGTGCACTCATGCTTCAGCATGCTCTGTTTCTGGTAATCTAAAAGGGAAGTTAGTAGCAGTGGGGGCAGGGAAGAGTCAGCAACTGAGAGGAGCCTCTTTTTCCTAGGAGGTGGAATTTGAGATGAATTTTAGAGGAAGCTAGGAAAATCAGGAGAATAAAGGTGAGGAAGAGGGAAAGCCTTCCAGATGTGGGGGGACAGCCTGTAAAAAGGAATGGAGTTAGGGAATGGCATTGTGTTAAAGTAATAGAAAGAAGGCCAATGTTGCCAGATTGTAGAGTATGTGGAAGGGAATATTGTTTTGAGAAGATTGAAAAGGTAAGAAGGGGCCAGAATGTGAAGGGCTTTAAAAAACCAAACAAAAGGTTTTATATTTGATCTTGAAAGAAATAGATATGAGTTGCTGATGGGGAGGGGGGGGTAGGGCGATGTTAGTGGGGATGTGGTGGTGATATGATATAGTCATAGCTATAATTATTTTGGCAGCTGAGTGGAGGATGGATTGGGATGGAAAGACCAACCGAAAGGTTATTGTAATAGTCTGGGCATGAGGTGTGTGACAAGGGTCTACACCAGCCATGAGTGAGTGAGGAGAAAAAAAAAACACGAGAGATATGGTGAAAGTAGAAGTAGGAAGATTTAGCAACACACTGGATATATGGGGTGAGTGGGAATAGAGGATGGCATTGAGGTTGTAAAGTTGGGCGATGCTGATGCTCACATTTATAATAGGATTCAGTTATTTTGTAATTCAGAAGAGGGAATGCATTGGGGGTGTGGAGGTGACATGTTAAATTTGAGATGCCTGTGGGATATTTAGTACAGTATGGCTAGAAGTCAGTTGGTGATGTGTCTGGAGGTCAGGAAAGAGGTTAGGGCTAGACTTATAGCACCTTCTGTGTTCCAGGAACTGTGCTTAGTGCTTTATAAATATGATCTCATTGGAGCCTCACAATAATCCTGAGAGGTAAGTGCTAGTATTATCCCCATTTTACAGATGAGGAAACTGAGGCAGAGGTTAAGGAACTGAGCCAGGGTTAGACACTGAGTCTGAGGCCAGTTTGAACTCTTTTTGACATTAGGCCTGCTATACCACCTAGCTGTCTGGCTCTGTTATTTGCATGGAGATGATAATTGAACCAACAGGAGCTAATGAGGTCAAGTAAGATTGTTCAGAAGAGGGCCAGTTACAGACCCACTTTGGCCTCATCCAGATGTCTCATTTTGTGTCTCAAATCCATTACACTTCTGTCAGGAAGTGGGTAGCGTGCTTCATCACCAGTCCTAAAGAATCATGTTTAGTCATTGCATTGATCAGCTTGAACAACTGTATTGAGGTCTTCTCAGATGGTTTTGTCAGGTAAAACAGAGATGGAAGAAAAGTTAAACACCAAAAATTTGACCTCATTTTGACCTGTAACTATTGTGTTTGAGCTTGGTTAGAAAGGAGAGCACCAGTTTAAAAAAAAAAAGCCAAGCTCAGTTAAGTAGAAGAAACAGCAGCTTCCTAGAAATTCCCATTTTACAGGGAAGAAGGAAGATGTTAAGTTCAGAGCATGCTTTAATATGCTAACCAGTCTTTAGTTCAGCTGAAAGGGAAACTGGAACTTTTGAGTATTGAATTGAGCTAATTGTCCAAGAGCCTTTTCTTCAAGGATAACATCCCCAACCAATTATAATCTTCTCAGATGCCTAATTTGAATTTCCTGTAGGCTTACTTAGCCAGTACACATTCACATCGAATTGGTAGTATGTACTTACAATGACTAATGGGTTAGAAATTGCCGTATTTATTCAAAGTTAACTATGTAGTTAGGGATTTCTCATTTGTGTTAATACAAAGGTTGCAATCCTGACCAGCCATTAGTTTTCCCCACCTTCAGTCAGACCAGCCTACCTGCTGTTATTCATATCCAACTTTATGCCTAATATGAACTTTGCCTTCACTTGGGCTGTCTACAATGCCTGAACTGCTCCACCTCCTCACTATTCCCAGTGCGTAGCACTATTGCTGTCTCACGCTTTTTGCTTAATAAATGCTTTTGCATTGTTAAAGACGACATTTCTTGGTGAAACATACATATCCTTTAAAAAGAAGTTCCTAATTGCTCTTTTTCATTATTAAATTTTCTTTTCCCCCCAGAGACTCACAATCTGCCAAAGCAACCTCCACTTGCCCTAGCAATGGGACAAGCCACACAATGTCTAGGACTGATGGCTCGATCAGGAATTGGATCCTGCGCATTTGCTACAGTGGAAGACTATCTTCATTAGCTATGCATTTAAGAGCTCAGACTTACAACTGTGGCATATAGTCAACGTGGAAGTAGACCAGCTCTGCCGATTTGAAATTTAGATTTTTTAAAATTATGTACTGGGGACAGGTCTTTGTCGCTTTACATTGCTTCCTAGTTTACAGCATGATGCAAATGATTTTCTAACTTAGTGTTAGGAGAAATTATTTTCCATCTTTAACCTCTTAGTTGTCTAAGAGTTAAAATATTGCTGAATTTCAGATATTCAAATTTGATCATTAAAAATCCTCTAAAACAATTATCTAAAAAAAAACCCCAAATCCTGCTTTTTTGGGTCGGGGGAGGGAGGTAGGGGAAGGAACTATAGAACAAGTTGTGTTTGTGTTAGCATGTGGGTGATATAAACTTCAAATTGGGAGACTTTCCAACCCCCTCCTGCTGCCATTATTAGCGATCAATCAGTGTAATTTGCAAAGTGCATAAACACCTGACAGTTTGGATTTATAGTGTTGATGGAAGAAATGATTTTTAATGTGTACTGTAAAACTTGAAATACTCAGGAGCTGAGTGAATATGTTTGTTGCTACTTACAATCCCAACCTGTTAGTCCCAGTAGTTTTGTTTTAACATGGTCTTTTTCAACTTTGTTTCCTGTTTAACTGCAGACAACTTCTGTTGTAGACTCACAAGTTTAACTGTTGTATTATAACAGTATTACATGTCAACAGTGTGGTTACCTTTATTTATATAAAAAACCAAATATTTAGTCAATTTACAGTGTCTTAATTTAATCTTTGTACACCTTCCATTTTTAAGTGCTTAAATGAGTACTATATTGCAATAAAAATGTAGTGATATAATTAACCAGCCATTAAAAATTTACTTCTACAGATTTTAGAGTTGTTTGAATTTTAAATTATAAAACTAAAATTGGGTACAAGCAAAGTAAAACTAAATTAAAATACTAATGCTGCTTATAGTTTGGCCATGACTGTTGGAGCAGTATAAATTTAGGAGTGCTGGTTCAATTCAGTAGCCTGTTTGTGGATTCAGTTCCTAAAGCTTGAAGGGGGAAAGAAACAAGTCCAGCAATACAGAGAAAAGGGAAATTCTTTTTTCAGGAGGATGGGTTGTACTAAAAAACAAGTCATCTAAGGTCTGTATTTGGCATTACTGAAGTTAGTCAGACCAAGAACATATTTGTTAGTATTGGTTGTTTCTTCCAATTGCTTTGAAAAAAGTGAAAGCTTTGCTTATAGCTGTTGAGTACTTTAGACTAAGGTGAAGGAAGACACCTTAATCTTTACCCATTTTAGATCAGTTCTGCTTAACTAATGACAAGATGCAAACTAGACCTATTTTTAAAACATTTCTAGTAACAGCCTTGACAATTACTTTTACTTCAGCTACAATATAAGTAAAATAAAATTTAGTACCTAAGGCATTTTTCCTTCGGTCTTTTTGAAAATGAAAGTTATCATTACTAATCTTTTTTATTTAAGTAGTTTTTCCTAGGCCCTTACATTTGAAGAGTTCAAAATGTTATCAGATCTCTCTCAAAAAAAATCCTTTTGTTGCTCTGCTGTTTGTTACACAGGGTTTTTCTACCTAAAATTAGTTCTCTTTATTACATATAGGCTGTGAAGGGACAGTATGACATAGTGGAAAGAAAGCTAACTTTGAACCCATTTGGAGCTATGTGACCTTCAGAGAGTCACTCAAATTATCAGCTCTAGAGAACTCTCTGAAGACTCCTACGACTTCAGGGTCTTAAGTTGCAGAGAATGTGCCAACTTGCATTGGTAGAGAAAACTTCCCAGTCCTTACTTATTTTGAAGCAGGTAGGCTGCACAAGGGGCATAACACTTGGGCTCAGAGACATAAAGACCCAAGTTCAATTCTGCTTTTAGACACTAGCTCTGTGACCCTGGGCAAGTCATTAACCTCTCTGGACCTCAGTTTCCTTATTTGTAAAATGAAAGGATTGGAATTAATGGCCTCCAATGGCCCTTCTGCCTAAAATGTGGTCCAAAATTCTCTGAACCACTCACTTTATTTCACACATGATTTTGTTTTGTTTTGTTTTTTGGTGGTCTGAGTTTCATAGACTTATACTGCACAGCAGTATTCCTATCCTAGACCAGAAGTGACAGTTAATGATAAATGTGGCGGAAGCCATATTGAAAAAAGAGCCTACTTCCTGGTATTTGTTTTCCAACAAAACTGTTCATATAAGGGGCATGGAGCTCAATTCCCACGGATTTCAGAATGACACAAAAGTTCTCAATCCATAATTTCACGTAGGACCAGTTATTAGCCAAAGAGACTTTCGTACATAAAACAGACAAAGTATGCAGTTAAAAAGAGAAAACAAACAAGTTCTAAAAAAACATCAAAACAGATTTAATAAATTTTGTGTGACCCTAACAGTATGATTACTTAATAAAGAAATGGGATTCAAGTAATATTTGGTCTTCTGGAAGCCAGCTTCTTTTTATGCATCCACTGTTTTTTGAACTTCTTGGCACCTTGTTTTCTCTCTGTTCCTGAAACAAACAAATGCTGAACATACTAAGAAAATTTTACATTTAAGTAATCCCCGTGGCAATGTGCAAATCAAACTTATTTTAAAAACTGAGCATTAAAAGAATGGAGTACTATGAATAAAGAACATTTATACTATGGATATCCATGGCAAAAATCATTTAGTTAAAAAGCTTAGAGGCAAGGGGCAGCTAGGTGGCACAGTGGATAGAGCACCAGCCATGAAGTCAGAAGGACCTGAGTTCAAATTCGGCCTCAGACCAAACACTTGAAATTTACTAGCTGTGTGACCCTGGGCAAGTCACTTAACCCCAATTGCCAAAAAACAAAACAAAAAGCTTAAAGGCCAAAGTCTAACTATAAACGAACTGACATCAGCTAATCAACCTGCAATGTTATTTTTTAAACAAATTACAGTAAGAGGTAACAATAAAGCACTAGATTTGAACTCTTCTAGATTTTGAAACCTGTCTTTGACAATGCTCACTGCCTAATGTTTGAGCCTCAGACAACTCCCCCCTAAGATAGGCTGTGACAATATGATTTGTCCAATATGGTCAAAATCATAGATCTTGGTTCCACAAAACTGTAATTTGGACCTGTTTTCAAGAGGCTTTTCTTTAAAAAATTAACTGTCTCTTCTCTCTTCCTATTAAAAAAAGTTATTTAACCAGCCCTGCCTATTTTAACTTTCGTAGACACCTGAAAGGAAGAAGAAACTCAAATTATTAACTTACCCCAATTACTATTCACAAACTGGACTGCAGGTTTCTTAACTGGCAGTCTCTTGTTGTCAAGGGAAAGAAATTTGTTTACTGAAAGAAAAAAAAGATTTAACTTTTGACCAAGGCAAATTAATGTTAATTAGGCAAATAACATATATGAAATCAAGTTACCAGTAGTTCTGTTGCTTCCTCGACCATATAAATACTTCTGTATGAAGCCTTTGGCTGCTTGCTGCCTTAAATCTATCAGATCTTGGTCCTTTAGTCTACAGGCCACATACCTCTTCTTTATTCTGGTAATCAAAATGAAAATTTGAAATGAATGAAGCAAAATGAACATAAAAAAACAACAGCCTTTATTATATCCATACTACTAATAATTGCCCTGTGCAATTATTATCTCATTTAATCCTTACAACCACCCGGGGAAGTAAGTGGAATGAGGAATAAGGCAAACAGGTTAAGGATTAAAGGTTGTTCAGGGTCACACAGCTCAGTTAAGCATCTGAAGTTGGATTTGAGGTAAAAAAAAAAAAAAAAACTGAACTCAATGCTTAGGAACTTACATATTTTTGTTCAATGCCTCACAGTTTTATAACTTACACTGAACTCAAGTAACAGAAATAATCAGTCTATACAAATAGATCCAAATTTTGGAAGTCTACTTACACTGTATTACATTAGCAATACTTTCCTAAAATTACCCTTATTTGGATAAAGGCTCCAATAATTGTCCTCCAAATGTCACCTTCACATATCTTGGTACAATAGGGGCTTATTACCTTATAGGGAAGGTTTTTGCTTCTTTTTTCCCCTTTTTCTCACTTTCCATATTACCTAGGACAAAAGAAAGTAAGCATTTACATCATACCTACTATATGTCAGGCACTCTGTGAAGTATTTGCAAATATTTCAACCTCAATCCTTTGAGGTGTAGGTGAAGAAACTGAGGCAGACAGCCTAACTGACTTACCCAGGGTCATACAGTGTTACAGGCAGGATGTGAACTCAGATCTTTAGTACTCTAGACCCAAAACTCTTATCTACTGTGCCAGTTGTTCTACTTACAAAATTTAGCAAACTGGCAATAACTTATTTCCCACGTGTATGAAAGCCCTTTGGTACTCACATCTTAATAAGAACATGAGAATTCTAGTGGAATGGTTAATTGAATCCAAATTACTATGACATGATTAATTGCATGAATAGGGAGAATGTTCCCTTTCTCCAGCTAACTACATTAATTATAAAAGAGGCAACAGATTATCTGTTTTTGCTATAGTCTGCTAATGTCCTCTCCTACCACATTCAAGTACAGATAAGAAAACCTAATTTTTAAATGCAACCTTCTATTTATATATATCTTAGAAATGATAGAACAATCAGAATACTTCATACCTGTTTCCAGTCTTGGTAATGATTCATTTATTCTAATAAAAATGTAAAAATAATTGATTAGAATGGCTGTTGCTATCAGCAAAACCTTGTAATATTTTGTTTTCTACAACTAATAAAGAAGAGGGTATAACACAATTAAATGTCATAAGAACCTCAACCAGTTTTGGAAAAGTCTTTGTGACTCTCCAAGGTCACAAACGAAAACCAAGAATCCCTCCCCTCCAAGCTGGAATATGCACGTATGAAGATAAGTATACTAAGAGTAATTTAATGAGAAAAACTAATACCACAGGAGGATTTAAAAAAAGTATTAGTAGGAAAGAGGGCATTTTATATGCATAAGGAAACCAGTTTAATTAAGATGAAGAAAGGTATGCAAGAATGTAAGGCTCGAGAGGGAAGTGTAAGTCAGATAGAGGGCTTTAGATGCAAGTAGATAGGGATGATCTGTTTTTGAGGCTTATCAATTTTTCTAACATAGTGTTAAAAACAAGATGAGTAAGTAAGGTTAAGCAGGTATAATTTAAGATTTAAGTTTTTGAAATCTTGAGAACAAACACTAGCAGATTTCCAATAATCCTTATGCAAATCAAGACTGCTCACATTAAGGAAGTTAACACAGAATCTCAAATACTTGCAGTATACATACTTAGAAGAAACTAAGTACAATTCAAACTCTATCACTCCAATTAGAGAAATAAAGAGGGAAGGTATGACTTAATTGTATTTCCTGTTAATCTGAAAAGAAATGTACTTTTGTCTCTCTAACCCCATTAAATTAAAACATTTGAAGAGTTTTTTAGTAACAAGTTGTCCTGTATTCCTTAGAGAGCTGTGCCACAGAGTAGTACAACTGTTGACTCCACTTCAAGAGCTGAACTATGAGGAAAAACCCAGAATTTTTACAATTTGAAGTCAGCAAACCACATTTCTTACTTAGTCTGGGTAGCGGAAGTTAACTCCTCTAGGAGACTTGCAGGAAGTAGTTTTCTTTTCTTGGAGGAAAAAAAAACAGCATTTAAACTACCAGAGGTACTTAGAGCAAGATGCATTAGTCAAAGGACTACAATGAATAACAGCATGATATAATCAATAGTGTGGGTTTTGGAATCAAAGCATCTTAGTTCAAATCTCAACTCATTCCTTATAACTTGTGTGACTGTGGACAAATCACTTGATCTCTTAATTTCTTCATCTGGAAAATAAAGACTTTGGTCTAGGGTGGCTATCTGTCAAATCACTTCTAGCTTTAAATCTATGATCCTGTGACTCAAGAAAGCAAAATAACTGAAATAAATATTGCCACAAATATTAGCTCTCACACCATCCCCAGGAATGACCTACCTAAATTCTCAGAGAACCTCTGGATGGGAGATTCAATAGCATCTTCTGGAATAACTGAATGGGGTCACGAATAAAATGGGTACACTGAAGTTTGTACTAGCCTCCCCTACATCGAATTTTAACACTTTCTCTTTTGGACTTCACTTCTTAAAAGAGCACTCACAAAAAATTTGCCCCCCCACTTAGGTTGTAATTAATGTCTAAAATGCAAACCTTGAAATAAGTTCATGTTTACATTTACCGAATTATTTTTAGTAACTAGACCCCTAGGAATTGTCCATCAATATTCTTGGCCTCTGATCAAAAGAAGGCTGACTTTTAGTCAGTCCAAGGTAAATGATAATGCTTTTTAAAGAGAGAGATGAAGGGGATCCTCTTTGCTTCATACGTCCTCCACTTTTAAATATACTGGAGGGTCTATGGAGAAATTAATCACTTCTCCACCAGAGTACACTACTCAAACCTGCTACTTTTCCATGAAAGAAGATTTCAAAGGACTCTCTTATTTGCTAAGGGCTTAAAATCACCATAAAATTTAGACATTATGTAACAGAACTACATACAGGTAAGCAGAGCACATACACAGTCCGTTGAAATATACCAAATAACCCTTCTAAGTGGAAAATGGAGCTACAAGGCTAAATGCTATTAATACTTAAATCCATTCTGTTGAGAGTCGGGTGCAGGGTTACGTGAGTCACATTTTCCACCAGAATGGACACCAGCGATCAAGACCCTAAATTTCAAACTCTGAGGTAAGATCCCTGCCTGGTCAAGTGTTAAGACACACAAGGCAGAGCGGTAACACGACCTCACCGCGGAATGCAGAATACGGGCTGGGAAGTGGGGGAGGTCAGGAACGCTCCCTTCGGGAGGTCTCCCTTTGGAGTGAGCGTAGGGGCAGGGCCCTGGAGGATGAAGAAGGAAAAGGGCCGGGACTGCAGGCAGGGAGCATGCACCAAGGGAGAAGGGCCCCAGGGGCCACATCGCTCAGAGGGGGGATTTGGACGCGCAGGTCTTCCGATCCCCGGCGTCCCGCCCCAGGCCACTGACCTTCTGCTCCGTGAAAAGCTCCTCCCGCCGCTTCCTCTTCTCCTTCAGCAGCTCCTTGTCCCTGCGGAGAAAGGCCGGGCGAGGTGAAGGCGCGCAGGAGAGCGGCCGCGGCCCGCAGGAGGGGGTCCCGCGCGCCGCCCCCTCCCCACCTCAGGCCGCGCCGTTGGGGGGGGGGCGTTACCTGCGCAAAGCGTCTCGCAGCCGCCGCTCGTCTTCCTTAGCCTCCGCTTGGGCGCTGGCGAACGTCACCTCTTCTGGGGCTTCGTCATCCTCCTCCTCCTCCTCGTCCTCCTCCTCGTCCTCGTCCATCCCTTCTCCATCGGCTGCTGGGCCGCCATCCGGGAACTCCAGGTCCGGCTCTTCCTCTTCGGAGACGTCTTCCTCTGAGTCTTCTTCCTCATCCCCCCGACCCAACACTGTCCCGGACGACAACGCACAGCGGCGTCTCCGCGGCCGTAGATTGACCATCTTTCTCCCTACCTCCGGTCCCGTGGCCCGGAAGTGGCTCGGTGTAGACTAAAGAGGAAATCACGTGATGTGAAGATAAGCGGGGGTTGCTGCTGCCCCCAACAGGTCTGGAGGACCCGGCGCCACGTGGTAAGCGCCTGCCCGGATTTTGCACTCTCTGCTAGAGGGCCCATAATGTAGGTGACCGTCTGCAACTTACTCGTCGCTCCTTCCCCAGCCCCTCCCCACCCCAGCTAATTTTTATGATCCTGTTGGTTAATGTGATTCAAGGGCAGCCAAGCCAAGTCAGGAGTCGGCAAACTGCGGTGCTGCCTCTCTCTGTAGAGCTCTTGAGCTAGGATGAAATTTAAAAATTTTGTTTTTCATAAAATAAAAAGTTATTATGTAGTAACTTATGGACCCCTGAGTAAGAGTCCACATTATTCTGTTACAAAGAATCTCTCTCTCCGTTGCCCTTTATTACAACTGCTTCCCACTGTTAATTATTTCCTATTTATCCTGTATGTTTGCATGGCATTTATTTGTTCTCTCTTGTTAGATTTTAAGTTCTTTGAGGGCAGGGGCTGTCTTTTGCCTCTTTTTGTATCCCTAGTGCTTAGTTGAGTGCCTGGCACGTAGTAGGTACTTAATAAATGTTTGTTGATTGAATGGATGCCCCATAGGAACTTCAAACTCAACATGAGCAACAGAAAGTTTATTATATTCCAACTAGTTGGCACATGGCTAGAGCACTGGGCCTAGAGTCAAGGGAAGACCTGAGTTCAAATCTAACCTCCTATGCTTACTAGCTGTGTGACCCTGGGCAAGTCACTTAACCTGTTTGCCTCAATTTTCTCATCTGTAAAGTGGAGATAACAATCTTATCCACTGCCCACTTGGCACCTGTGAGAGATGATCTCTCGGAAGTGAAGCCTCCTCAAAGGGTCATCAGTTCTTGTTAATGGTTCTGGTATTGTTGCTTTTGAGTGTACATGTGTACCAACACTAAGTGAAGACCCCTCAGAATGCAAGACCCTCCCCTCCCCTAGCCTTCTCCCTCTCCCACTCTTGGATAGTGTTAGCAGAAATTCCTGAGACATGGGAGCATCCTATCTCATCCTCTAGCTGGTTGTATGACCTTGGGTAAAAGACTGCTGAAACTGTGAGGCCCTGAAAAGGGGAACGTGCTGGGGTACTTTACACACAAATAGATTGTATCCCTGAGGCTCAGTCCATGAGCCGATGGGAGGGGGGTTAGGGTGGGCTGCTACGTTGGGGTCTATGTAGTCTTGCCTTGAACTCTTGGGGCAGCTGAAGCAGTATGGGAGTGCACTTTCTCGAGAAAGTCAATAAAGAGATCTCTCCTTTTTGCAAACTTTTGTCAAGACTCTGGTTTTTAACTGTGTAAAACAATGTAAACAATGTGAGGTCTCTCAGATGGACTAAGCATAGCAATTTCTTAGACTGTTACAAACTCAATCAAGGTTGGTTACACTAGCCTCAATAGGCCTAAGTTTTAGGTTCCTAGAAAACACATGATTTGTACTGTTACATCAGCATTAGGTAATGGCTAATTACTAACAAGGATAAAATAGCTAGGATTGGTAGTATTATAATGAGATTCCTTGTTTCTGGGGTACAGTTTCACATTTTAGATTGTAAGGCTGAAATTCCTGTCCAATGGGAATTCAAAGCCAGTGGTGGGTGGGTATCTCTGTGTTAGGGCTATATAACCTTTGTCCTGGCCTTTGCGCCTTGCCTCGCTTCGCTCGGACTGCCCCAGACGAAGCAGAAGCCCCCTTCTTGCGAGAACATGATAAATCTTTCACTTTATACCTAGAAAATCTCTGAGTGTTATTTTTGGGTAGCTGTAGCACACACACCTAGTAGGCAATATATAACTGTGAGCCATTATTATTAATTTTTTCCCCCTCCTTCCCCATTCAGTCCTCCAAATTTCCTTTCCTTTCTCTAGGGCACCACCCCCACCATCCTTCCAGTCATCCAAGTCTCCCAAGCTGAATCCTTATCAATTATTCCCTGTTCCTCACCTCCCTGTGTCGAATCAATTGCCAAGTGTTTTGTCTTCTCCCTCTGCAAGATGTGTCCCACAAGTCTCCTCCTCTCCCCTCACACAGCTAGCACCATAGTGCTGACCTTCATTATCTCTGACCTGGGCCATTGCAATAGCCCCCTCATTAGTACCCCCACTTTCAGTCTCTTCCCTCTCTAATTTATTCTCAATATAGCTCCTGTCAAAATATTTTGGAGACACCCTACTTCCCAGAGTCAAGGCCCAGCAAGCAGGCTGTGTCCTGAGCTTGGCATAACAATAATCCTTTGTGCTCTCTCGGTGATCTCAACCCTCTGGCAAAGTGGATTGTGCCAGGTGTTCACTCCTCCTATTTCTTTTTTGTTCCTTTTTTTTTTTTAGGCAGTTGGGGTTAAGTGACTTGCCCAGAGTCACACAGCTAATAAGTGTCAAGTGTTTGGTCTGAGGCCAGACTTGAACTCAGGTCCTTCTGACTTCAGGGCTGGTACTCTATTCACTGCGCCACCTAGCTGCCCCTCACTCCCCCTATTTCCCAGGGACCTGACAGCCAACATCATTCAAGCCTCTGACATGCTCACAATCCCTGTTCCTTGTACTGTCCTCCTGTTTGTTCCCATCACAAAACTCTGGTTTTGTACCCCACAGAGTAATCACAACCCCTAAGACTTGGGACAATACAGGACCTGTGGGTACAAGAACTCAAGACCTAAAAATGATTACATCATAGTTAGTCCAGCCCAGTGGGTACATAAGCAGTGCCTGTTTCCCAACATGTTAAGCCCTTCTACTGAAGAGGACTGCTATTTGTGTTTTCCTCACTCTGAAACTAATTAAACCACTACTTGATTCCAGACACACCTGCCTCTGGCTCACTCCATTCGGCTCCATCCATTCATTCCCAGGTTAGAGACTGGTCCAGTCTGGACTGCATTCAAAATTCTGTCGATACCACAAAATTAATATTCCCCAGGCATGAGAATGTTACCCTTTCCCCCCCAAAAAATAACGGAATGGTTATTGCCTCAGCAATAAAACAGAAGATTCTCAGACATCGAAAACCCTCCCTTCTCACCTACTTTTCCAGATAATTTCTGCTTCTCCTTCTGGCACTTTCTTTTCTGATCAGACTAGCTTGAGAGCTGTTCCCCAGACAGCAGAGTCTGGTCTCCTACCTCCCTTCCTTTGTCACAAGTAATCTCCTATGCGTGGAATGACGAATGGCTCAAAACTAAACCCCCTTTTTTTCCTCTGAGGAGCAAAGTTAAAGGTTAATCTGTGCTAAATCATTCATTTTGGGCAGTCGGGGTTTCTGTCAGAACAACCCCACATTTTCCAGCTAAATTCTTGAACTGCTTTCAAGGAGGAAGATTTTAATGCTATTTAACACAACATCTCCCCCAGGCGTCTGGTAAGTGCCCTCAGCTTGAATCCCTAACTCTCTTCTCTTTCTGTTGAGTTCGCTTATTAGGAGAAAACTGGGATTGGGTATCGGAGGACACCAGGGCTGGTAAAGGCCTGCCAGGGATAGCACTGATCAACTTCTGAGGCCCAGGGGCTTGGGAATTTGTGCCCATGGGTGGAGGCCAGTGAAGATATCTTGAGTGGGGACTGGTGAAGATCCTACAGTTGAGACTGAAAAGTCTCAGGTTTTACAGGTTAATTCGGGTTGGGGACTGATTAAAGCCCCGGTTTTTAATTTAGGTAGTTTACATTACTTGGTGAAGAAAAGATTCTGAAATAAAGTAAGATCTTGGTCAAGTTTCCATAAGTAACCAAACATCCAAAGACACTGAAGCCACCCCCTCTAAAGGACACAGCAGCTGACCATATGTCTACATTATGGGCCTGAAATCTGCAAGAATCTGACTGGCAGAAATTGACTCTAGATGAGTTCCCCCCCCCTCCCCATTATTGGCCAACCTGGGGTATTTTTGATTGGGATAAAATTAATTACCTTAAGAAATGTCTTGATGAAGCTGCCAAGAAAATTAAATAGCTTAAGCTTTTAATAAAATGGCCACTTGAACCCACCAAATGAGAACCCAAAAGTAACTTAGCGCCTGTTATAGAAACATCAAACAAATTGAAGTGTGAAAAGAAAAGAGGCATAAAATCAAATCTATGTCCTCCAAAGCAGTGTCCAAACACTTTCCCTGGACAATCAGAATTGTATCACTCAGTTAAAACAGGCGATCAGAAATTTGTGTGCTTGTAAGCTGCCTCTCCTAGAGAATATTTATTCACTCCTCCCTAGGAAAGATTCACTCCCTTACTCTGAGGATGAAAAAGGGAAGGGGGAGGCCCTTGAGGCCCCAGCCCTGATACACCAGTTCCCTTTTAAAATCAAGAAGTAGCCTGTGGTCAATACTTCAACTCATTCCTTTAAATTGAATTATGTGACATCTGACATAAATTTCTAAGAGATTTGACTGGCAATTTATATTGGTTTTAGTTTGGCTCTTATGATTATTGCAAATTAAAGAAATTAAGACTAGTCACTGAAAAATTTTATTCTGATCAGATGAACTTTTGATTTACAGAACAACTTTAAGTGATAGCTTCTGCCTACCTCCCCCTAAAAGGGGTTTTTTCTTTATATTGTCTTTGTGTCTTGTATCATTTCCTCTGTTTTTGTGTCTTTGCTTTGTAAAACCTAGGGAAATCTGTCTTGTGTTGTGTTTGTATTGTTTGTAGATTCTATTGCAGAAATTTATCGAAAGATTTCTTTTGGGGGGGGGCAGGGCTAGGCAATGGTGCTAAGTGACTTGCCCAGGGTCACACACAGCTAGTAAGTGTTACGTGTGTAAGGCCACATTTGAACTCAGATCCTCCAGACTCCAGGGCTCTCTATCCACTGCACCAGTAGTGAATGGGATGCCAGCCCCCTCTCCCCCTACAAAGATTTCTCTTTTTTTTTGAATTTTATTTATTTTTATTTATTTTTTTAAATTTTTCCATATGCTTTTGAGTTGAAAATTTTTTCTCCCTTTTTCTCCCCCCCCCCTCCCCAAGATGGCACACAATCTGACATAGGTTTTACATTTATATGCCCATTAAACATATTTTCACATTAGTGAAGTTGTAAGTAAAAATTAAAACCAATAGGAGGAACCATCAGAAAGATCAAACAAAACTCAACTGAAGGTAAAAATAAGCAAAGATTTCTAAACGGGAAAATGCAGCCAGCCAGAAAAACTGCTAAAAGGCTGAAGCCAAAAGACTTTAGAATACTGGGGAAGACTAATGAAGTTTCACACTTCAGGCAACTGTCCAAGTAAGCAGGACTAATTCCCACTTCAGACTTTCCACAGGAGATTAAATTATGGGGGGGGGAACCCCGCAAGACACTTTTTCCCTGTCATTTCAGCCTTGGCCAAATTGACTTACAGTTTGTAGAACTGCTAAAAATATTTTAGTAGATTGTGGAGTTGAGGAGATTAATCTTGAAGGATTTTGGACGTTGATCATTTTAAGATTGCAGGAGAGAACTCCTAGGATTTTGGTAATTCTAAGAACTCACTCCATTCTGAAATATCTTAGTAAGTTTTGGGGTACCAATCTGGACTTTGTTTTAAGTAAAAATAAGAATTAAATTATGTAAAAGATTTTAAGGCAAATAGCACCTAGATAATTTTTCCTGAATATTGATGGCCTTACTGTTTTAGTACCAAGATGGAAGGCAGCTAGTTTGGAAGTAATCCCAGACTGAAGAAAAAAAAAAAAACAACACGACATATTAATCTTGTGGGTACTTTCTTTTCTTTCTTTTTTAAGGCAGTTGGGGTTAAGTGACTTGCCCAAGGTCACACAGCTAGTAAGTATTAAGTGTTTGGTCCGAGGCGAGATTTGAACTCAGATTCTCCTGACTTCAGGGCCGGTGCTCCATCCATTGCACCACCTACCTAGCTGCCCCTTGTGGGTACTTTCATACCCCACTGTGGAAACTCCCTCCACAGATGCTATGGAAGTAGGCAACAGGATGTGGTAAATGACTGGATGTAAGTGTGAGAAGGCAACGTCAAGGATGACTATGAAATTAGTCTAATAGACTATGAAAAAGACTGAAAAAAGGCTGAAAGGATGGGTGATGCTAAGATAAACACTAAACATAAATAACATGTGCCACACCATTAAAATACATTAACAGAAAAAAAAATAATAAAGTATACCAACAGAGAAATATCCTGGATGAACTTCTTTATACCACAAATTACAGTGAATTTATTTTCTGCCAAAGTATTTATGTAAACATCAGAACTGAGGAAAAGTAATACTTTAGCCCCTGCCCAAAAAAGCAAATCTACACACTCCCATTAGGAACATAAAAAAAATACTATTAGAATTACAGATAAATTACATGTTATATAGCTGAAAATAGTTTTTACCACAACTATAAAATATGGAATAATCATTTGGAAGTCAGGTTTCAGTCCACACAAAATGGGTGTTTGATATCATCATTATGACTGACCACTTGAATGTCTACTGATTGGTTACATTCCCAGTTCTGAGGGCAGGAGACCATTCTGTGTCTACCTACAAGGTTTCCCCTGCTTCTTCCCACCCCCCCATTGGCTTAACTATTTGTAACCAAGTACTCATGAAATAATTTTTTTTTCTCATGCTCACAAATAATCAACCAACTTTTTCAGATTCATGGCAGGCAAGTGCTTCAGGGAGAGTGGTGCCACAGGGTCCTGAGAAATGAAACCTGAAACAAGAATAAAGAATATTGAAATTAAATATGGTTTACCAAACTGAAATCACGTATTTCTTTAAAATAATTCTTAACTATTATAGCATCAGGGGTTGGACCTATGATTTTACCAGTGTAAGGAAGCTCCCTCCACCAATGTGGACTGGCACCTTTTCTGCAACTTATAGTCTTAGAAAATGCTTAGGGTCCTTCAGATACTCAGACATGACTATTATCCTTCCCAGAAACAGCACAGAGGACAGACACCAGATTTGGGGATGGGGAAGCCTTGGGGGCACCCAACCCTACCAGTGACACATCCTGGGAATCCTCAGCAAGTTACTTAATCACAGTGCCCTGAGCAAAATAATTCTTACATTAAGTAAAATAATATCTGACATTTATATAGCACTTTGAAGTTTGAAGGTAGGTGCTATTATTATTCCCATTTTATAGTTGAGGAAACTGAGGCAGACAGGTTAAGTGCAAAGCCAGTAAGTGTCCAAATTATGATTTGAACTCGGGTCTTCTTGACCCCAGGCTCAGCCGATGCTCTCTCCATTGTGCCACTCGAAGGTACTCACTGTCATTTTTCTTTTTTTTGTTTTTGTTGGTGAGGCAATTGGGGTTAAGTGACTTGCCCTGAGTCACACAGCTAGTGAGTATTATATGTTTGAAGTCACATTTGAACTCAGGTCCTCCTGAGTCCAGGCTGGTGTTCTATCCACTGCACCAACTAGCTGCACTTTTTTTTTTCTATTTCTTGATCATTGTGGTATTATTTTTTGATCTTTTCTGGAATGCTTGTATGAGAATTGGGCTGCTGTGCCTCTACTCACACCACTTTGTCCAGAAGTTTTCTCTTTGACTAATGACCAGCAGTAGCTTGTTCCATAACACAAATCAAAGTGTACATTTGTTGTTTTTACTGGGCAAATCAGAAAACCACCCTTTGGAAATGGCTTCTTAGAGTCTAATAAACACACACACACACACACACACACACACACACACACTCACTCAGGTAATGTAATCAGTGTAAGGAATTTGAGGAATGGAAATTACCTCCATCAATTTGTAACTTATTCAAAGAGTAGCCCAGGGCACTATTAGGTCAAGTGATTTGGTGATGGTCAGAAAGCTAGTATGGGTCAGAAGAAACAAAACCTAAATCCAGGTCTTCCTGGCCTTACTCTGGAGAAAGTGAAGCTGGTGACTTTGTGACTTTGCACAGCCCTGCCTCACTTAAATCCAATTCACTTGCATGTCATGGCATCACCTCCCCAATCTCATGGTCCTCTTCTTCTTTTTTTAAAAATTTTATTAATTTATTTTGATTTATCAACAATCACTTCCATATGCTTTTGAGTTTAAAATTTTTCTCCCCCTTCCTCCCCACCACCCTCCCCAAGACGGCACACAATCTCATATAGGCTATACATTTACATTCCTATTAAATATATTTTCACATTAGTGAAGTTATAAGTAAAAATTAAAACCAATAGGACGAACCATTAGAAAGAGGAAACAAAACTCAACAGAAGAGAAAAAAAATGACAGCGATTCAGCTTCTATAGTTCTTTCTTTGGATGTGGATAGCATTTTCCATCATGAGGCCTCTGGGGATGTCTTAGATCCTTGTATTGCTGAGAAGGGTTAAGTTTATCAATATTAGTCATTGCACAACAATGTTCTTTTGGTTCTGCTCACTTCACTCAGCATCAGACCATACAAGTCTTTCCAGGTTTTGTCATGGTCCTCTTTGAAAACAAACAGCAACCTCTGTGAGTAGAAGAGGAGCTGCCTACTGGGGAACAACTGGAACTGGTTAGCTGGGCAACATGCACCACTGCTTCTTTACTTTTCTTTTCTCTGTCCATATAGAGTATCATACCCTTACCTTCTGATGCTCTGCTCAAAGGAATGTAAATTTTGATCTCTGAAACTTTTTTTTCCTCTAAAGACCATGCCTTAAACCCAAATCATTCTGGCTCTCATTGACTGACCAACAATAGGTCCCAGGCCAAGCCCTACTAGGTCATTGTTTGGACCCTGATCGGCTCAGAGTGAATGTAAATAGCAGCTGTTTCTGTTTTGGCCAGAAAACTTGAGGGTCTGTCCTTCCCAGATTGATTTTTTTTTTCTGACTAGGTCAAAGAGGCCATTCTCTGCCTCATTTTTTACCTAGCTTTAATCACTGAATAGGCACTGCCTCAGTCAAACTGAGGCCTGTTAAAGACCTTAGCCTAAAAAGCCCAGGTCCCCCACTGAGTCTGGGGACCATCTCCAGTCATCCTGACCTACAGCTTGCCACTGGACCCAGATGGCTGTGAGGAGAAAGTGAACAGCCCTCCCTCACTTAAATCCAATTCAGTTGCATGTCATGGGATCACTTCCCTGAAGTCGTGCTCCTCTTTGAGAACAAAAGACAAACAACACAGCTTTTCTTATATTTTTTTTCCCTTGTTTGGACATGTGACTTCATTGGTGTCAGGAACTTCCAACAAGCAAACTTTTCTGCAAGTTGTATTTGTAAGAAGTGCCATGAGAGTTAAACCTTGCTCAGGATCGAAAATCAAGTATGTGTTAGGGGCAGGACTTGCTTTCCTGACTTTTCCTGAGGTCAGTTCTTTGTCCACTACTCTGCATTACCTCTTCTCTTAAACATACATCACTTAAATATACAATCATTATATAAATACGGTAAAGTATGGGCTTAGGGCTAGTGAGAGACAAAGATGAAGTGTGATAACATACATGAAAGTGCTCTCAAAGCTTTTTTAGTCTATACAAATATAAGCCATTTTGTGAAGAATAGAAAAATGCTAGACCCATTTGATAAAGACAAAGTCTATGTATGTTTCAATACCATTCAGAGTATATTACTATCTTTCAAGAAAGACTAAGTTATAATGAAGTTTACTATGTATTCTTTCATAATGTACCAGTCCAATTTTAGGTTTAAGTCTAATTATTATTACAGATGTCTATAGGAAAAAATGAAGGAAAGGAAGATGAATTAAACAAAGTAAACCCCAAAACTCTAAGCTATCTCTATTAAAATTATTTTCATTAAAAAAATCAGTTGAGAGGGCAGCTAAGTGGTGTAGTGGATAGAGCACCGTCCCTGGATTCAGGAGGATCTCAGTTCAAATCTGGCCTCAGACACATAACACTTACTAGCTGTGTGACCCTGGGCAAGTCACTTAACCCCACTGCCTAACCAAAACAAAAAAAAATCAACTGATTATGTGCTATGTGCAAAGAGCTCTTCTGCTGGTCATGGTGATACATGCTTATATTCCCTGCTACTGGGGAATAGTCACTGTCAGGTCTCTTGAACTCGGGAGTTTTGAGCCACAGTGGGCCAAATCAATAGGATGTCTGAACTAAGTTTGGCATTGTTATGGTTTGTCCTAGGGAGTGGGCACCACCACATTGTCTAAGGATGAGCAAATTGTCCAAGGCTGGAAAATGGAGGTCAAAGCCCGATGCCGATCACAGTGGGATCAAGCCCACGAGTAGCCCTTGTACTTCCAGCCTGAGTGAGATAGGAAGACCTAATCTTTAAAAATAAACACTTTTCTAAGCACTGTGAGTGATACAAATATGAATAAGATATAATCCCATCCCTCATTCTATTTAGTTATTATAGAAGTAGCAGCAGAATTCAGGTTTTGTTAAGTACTGTTTCCAGTTTTAAGAAGCAAGAGTGGAATTCAACCTTTTTATTAAGTACTATTCCCAGTTTTAAGATGAGGTTAAGAGTGTATGTTGTAAAGTCAAAATGGGTACATGATTTAGATATAAAAGCAATGATACTATCAGCAAACTAGGAGAGCAAGGAATAGTTTACCTGTCAGATATATGGAGAACGGGAGAATTTATGACCAAAAAAGACATAAAGAACAATATGAAATGCAAAATGGATGATTTTGATTACATTAAATTGAAAAGTTTTTGCACAAAGCCAGTGCAACCAAGATTAGAAGGGAAGCAGAAAACTGGGAAACAATTTTTACAGGCAGTGTCTCTGATAAAGGCCTCATTTCCAAAATATATAGAGAATTCAGACAAATTTATAAGAACACAAGCCATTCCCCAATTGATAAATGGTCAAAGGATATGAACAGACAGTTGTCAGCTGAAGAAATTAAAGCCATCTACAGTCATATGAAAAAATGCTCTAAATCGTTATTGATTAGAGAAATGCAAATCAAAACAACTCTGAGGTACCACATCACACCTATCAGGTAGGCTAACATGACAAAACAGGAAAATGATAAATGCTGGAGAAGATGTGGGAAAATTGGAACACTAATGCATTGTGAGTAGAGTTGTGAACTGATCCAACCATTCTAGAGAGCAATTTGGAACTGTGCTCAAAGGGTTATAAAAATGTGCATACCTTTTTATCCAGCAATAACCACTTCTACGTCTATATCCCAAAGAGATCATACAAATGGGAAAAGGACCCACATGTACAAAAATATTTATAGCAGCTCTTTATGTGGTGGCAAAGAACTGGAAATCGAGGGGATGCCCATCAATTGGGGAATGGCTGAACAAGTTCTGGAATATGAATGTTATGGAATACTATTGTGCTATAAGAAATGATGAACAGGCAGACTTCAGAAAAACCTGGAAAGACCTGTATGGATTGATGCTGAGTGAAGTGAGCAGAACCAGCACAACGTCGTACAGAGTAACAGCCACACTGTGCAATGACTAACTTTGATAGACTTTCCTCTTTCTTGTGGTTCCTCCTTTTGGTTCCAATTCTTCCTTACAACATGACTAATGTGAAAATATGTTTAATAGGAATGTATATGTAGAGCCTGTATCAGATTGCGAGCCGCCTTGGTGAGGGGAAGAGAAAAATTTAAAACTCAAAAGCGTATTGAAGTGATTGTTGAAAACTAAAATTAATAATAAAAATGAAAAGAAAAAAGATAATTAGAAAAAGAAAAAAAAAAAAAAAAACCTGGAAAGATTTAGATGAACTGATGCTGAGTGAAATGAGCAGAATCAGGAGAACACTGTACACAGTAACAGCCACGCTGTGTGATGACTAACTTTGATAGACTTAGCTCTTCTCAGCAATACAATGACCTAAGACAACTCCAAAAGACACAATGATGGAAAATGCTATCCATATCCAAAGAAAGAACTCTGGAGTCGGAATGTAGATGGAATCATACTATTTGCTCTCCTTTTCTTTTGTTGTTTTGTTTTGTTTCTTCTTTCTCTTGGTTCCTCCCATTAGTTCTAATTCTTCTTTACATCATGACTAATGGGAAAATATGTTTAATATAAATGTATATGTAAAGCCTATATCAGATTGCACGATGTCTTGGGGAGGGGGGAGGAGAGGGAAGGGAGAAAATTTAAAATTTAAAATCTTATGGAAGTGAATGTTGAAAACTTAAAAAAAAAAGTATATCTTTGCAAGCTTACCTAAATGATGCCCCATTTCCCTTAGAAATTTAACTGGCTAAACAGGGTGGGGAACCTGCTGCCTCAAGGTCACATGTGGCCCTCTAGGTCCTCAAGTGTGGCTCTTTGACTGAATCCAAACTTCACAGAACAAATCCTCTTAATAAAAGGATTTGTTCTGTATAATTTGGACTCAGTCAAAAGGCTGCATCCAAGGACTTAGAAGGCCACATGTGGTCTCTAGGTCATGGGTTCCCCACCCCTGGACTAAACTATTGTGGCCCAAGTTTAGAGACAAACTATTTAGTTTTCAATCAGCTGTTAAGTTTTTATAATAGGCAGTTTCAAATAATGATACTGTTAAAGAGTTCACCCCTCTGTATCTCTTCACAGTGCCCTTCTGTTAAAAAAAAAAAAAGATAGGGTTCTTAGAAAGCAATGTTAAAATAGAAAGAATGCAGTGGTATCTCTGGAAAGAAATCCCAAAATAAGTAGCCAAAATGAAGAGCTTTCAGATCAAAGAAAAAAAAATACAAAGAGCTACAAAGTAGTTCAAATATCAAGGAACCACAATATGGATCACACAAGACTTAGCAACTCACACTATATAGGAGAGAAAAACTCAGAACATAATAGCCAGTTTTTGCTGAATGTTAAGGGACCATTCTGCAGACCTCCTCATCCCTTTGGGAGAGCTTCTGTATGACCTTGCCCCCTCCATGGCTCTGCAGCCCCTACAGCCAGAGCTCAGCTTTAGTGCCTGGGGCTCCTACATTGGGAACAGCTTCAGTGCCTGGAGAGAAAGACCCTGCTGCCACCACTGCTGCTGCTGCCCCTGCCCAGAGCCACAGCATGAAGGCTTGAGGTCCTGAAGCCCAGGGAGTTGAATTTGTATAATGGAAATTTACATAAAGTGAGAACTGTCTATATAACAGAAAGCAAGAGATAAAAGCTTACAACCAAATATAACTTGTCTGGCAAAAGTAAGTATAATCCTATAGGGGGAAAAAAGTGGCTACTTAATGGGATAGAAGATTTCCAAATATTCCTGATGAAAAAGTCACAGCTGAGTAGCCATTTCAAAACATACCAAGAGAAACAAAGAAAGATAAACATTTATTCAACTGAAAGGGAATGTATGGAGATGAATTGTCCATATGTTAATAGAACCTTAATATATTCAAGGATCACAGTAAAGGTTAAAATGAGAGAGGATTTGTGGGTGGTTTTATTCTGTTTTAATGTTCTTGGGAGAAGATAAAAATGGGAGGGACAGTGGGACTATACTTGGGAAGTGGAAGAAGGGGAAGGAAATCACTTGCATAATACAGGTACAGAAGATGAAGAGTATATCCTCACGGAGGAAGGGATGGGGTGGGAGAAGGACAGCCCATGAAGCTCACTTTCATCTCAGCTGGATAAAGGAAATTTGAACATAATTACTTATTTCTTCATCTCATCTATCCCCCCTTAATACCCATTTTCCTCCCACACATAGGCATTTCAGTATAGAAATACATTAACTCTGGGGCAGCCACGTGTCGCAGTGGATAGAGCACCAGGCCTAGAGTCAGGAGGACTTCAGTTCAAAGCTGGCCTCAGACCAGACACTTGACACTTACTAGCTGTGGGACCCTGGGCAAGTCACTTAACTCCAATTGCCTTACCAAACCAAATCAAACAAACAAACAAACAAACAACAAACAAATAAAAAAAGAAATACATTAACTCAAAAGGGAAAAGGGAGAAGCTAGAAATAAAGGAGAGGTAGAGAGATCTAAGAAGGAGTTCAAGACAGGTAAGAGAACAGTCATAAGCAAAACAAATCAAATGTTGGAGAAGAGGAATGTGAAAAGGAGATTAAGAGAAAAGGAAGAAAGAGCAAAACCTAGGATCAGAGGCAAGGTAAGGAGAAAGAGAAGAGCTGTAACAGAGAAGAAACAGACTTTCACTTATAAGATTACAAAGCATCAGACAGACTCCTCTTCTACTGTCTTACTATCTGTAAAAAGGGAGGTTAGGAGTAGAGGAAATTCAAGTACAAGAGGACAGGATGGAGGGAAATAGAACAATTGACAATCATAATTGTGAGTGTGAATGGGATAACCTTACTCATAAAGTGAAAGAGGACAGCAGATCAGGAGCAGAATTTATATATTGTTTGTAAATAATACAACTGAAACACAAATATGAGCATTGAGTTATAATAGGGGGCTGGAGCAAAATCTCTTGTACTTCAGCTTAATTTTTAAAAAAACAGGGTTAGCAATCTCAATTTCATATAAAGTTACAGTAAATATGAACAAGATAAACAGAAAGAGGAGAAAATTACATTATGCTGAAAGGCACTGTAGATGATGAATCAACTTCAACACTTAATGTAAATGTATTTAATAACATAGTATTTAAATACCTGAAGGGAAAGCTCATTGAAATAGAGGGAGAAGTTACAGAAAACTATAACAATGGAGAACTTTAATATATTTTTCAGACCTAGACAATTGTAACCAAAAGAAGAATAAGAAAGAAATTAAAGTCTTGAATAGAACTTGCAAAAAATTAGACATGACAGATCTCTGGAAATTACTGACTGAGAAGAGAAAGATCATGCATAATTCAAAACTACTTGGTACCTTTACAAAAACTGACCATGTACTGGAGCATAAAGACCTCACCAAAAAATGCAGAAATGAAGAAATACCTAAATCATGGCTTACTGATCACAATCCAATAAAAATCACATTCAGGACAGGCCCTTAAAGGGTGCATTAAAAGAACTGGAGGGTCAAAGAACAAGTTACAGAAACAATAGAAAAAAATTTCATCAAAGAAAATGACAAAAAATGAGACAAAATACCAGAGCCGAAAGAATACTGCTAAAGTAGTTTTGAGGGGAAATATTTATATCTCTAAACATTTTCAACAACAGAAAGGAAAAAGAACAATGGACTGGGCATGCAATTAAAAAAAAAAACTTGAACAAGTAAAAAATCCTCAACTAAATAACACAGTAGAAATTCTGAAAATTGAAGAAGACATTAATGAAATTGAAAGAAAAAAGGCCATTGAATTGATAAATAAAAGTAGGAAGTATTTTTAAAAAATCAATAAAATAGATAAATCACTAACTTAACAGAAGAAAATCAAATTGTTCATATAAAAAATTAAAAATGAAAACTCAACTACTGAAGAGGAATTAAAGGAAAATATCAGAAACCACTATGCCTAATTACATATCAACAAAACTCATAACTCTGAGGATATATAAACTTACAAAAATATAAAACACAGAACAAGAAAAGGACTATTTAAATAACTCAATATTAGAAACAGAAATTGAACAAGGCATAAATGAAATCCCAAAGAAAAGAGACCCCAGGATCAGACAGATTTTCATGTGAATTCTATCAAAAATTCAAAGAATAATTAATTTCAATAACACATCAATTTTTTACAATAATAAGAAGGCACCCTTCCAGTCTTTTTCTATGATACAAACAAGGTCTTACTACCTAAAATGGGAAGAGACAAATCAGAGTAAGAAAACTACAGACCAACATCCCTAATGAACATCAATACAAACAACAATGATGACAACAAATAAAATATTAACATGTAAGCTAGAGTTAGGAAGAACTGAATTCAAATCCAGCCTCAGACACTTACTAGCTATGTGACCTCGGGCAAGTCACTTAACCTTTTCTAGTCTCAGTTTCCTCATCTGCAAAATGAGGATAATGATAATAGCACCTCCCTCCCAGGGTTGTTGTGAGGATAATAGTGAGATAATATTTGTAAAGCATGCTGCAAACCTATGAAGCATTACATAAATGCCAGTTATTATTATTCTTATCATTACTAGTGCACTACTGATAGAGCCATAAATTGGTGTGGCCATTCTGGAGAGCAATTTGGAAGAATGCCCAGAAAGTCACTTAAGTGTGCATAGTCTTTGACCCAATGTTAACATTACTAAAACTAGGTTGTGAGCTCCTTGAAGGCAGAGACTACCTTGTGCCTCTTTTTGTAACCCCAGAACTCAGGATAGTGCCTGGTGCACAGTGGGTGCTTAATAAACATTTACTGACTAGGACTATGCCTCCCAAAAATAAATGAAAAGATGGAAAGGACCTACGTGCACAAGAGCATGCACAGCAGCTCTTTTTGTGGAGACAAGAACTGGAAACTAAGATGGCATCCTCCTTTCGGGGAATAGATAAACCAACTATAGTACTGAACATAAAGGAATATAGCTGCATCATAAGAAATGACAAAATGGACAGTTTCAGAGGAAACTGGGAAGATCTCCATGAACTGATACAGACTAAAATGAACAGAGCCCAAAGAACAATTTATATAACGGTAACCACATTATAGAGAAAAACAACTTTAGAAGACCTTAGGAACTCTGATCAATGCAATAATGAACCAAGAATGAAGAAGAAACATGCCACTCATCTCCGAGAGATGTGATGAACTTAAAATGCAGAAAGAGATATACATTTTCAGACATGGCTAATGCAGGAATGTTTTTTTTTTTCAGATTATGCAGCTACATAATGAGGGCTGTATTTTTTTTCTTTTTATTTGCTTAATAAAAAATAAAATAAAAGGGCCAGGAGACAACTAAAGGGGAAAAGTATTTAAATTTAAATTTAAATGTAAAAGTTACCAGCACTCACCAATCTTAAAAAAAAAGAAGAAATGAAATAAGTATTAAAATTTTAAGTCTACATGTGTGCTATATATGTGGAGCTCATAAATACCTGAGGTATGGTATTTACTTGGGGGAAAAAAAAGATGGGATTCTAAATGTCCACTATAGGGAACTAAACAATATAATTCTCAAAACTAAGCAGCTGAAAAATCAGTTTTCAATTAATTCCTACTTATAAATTTAAATTACAGAATATTTCTCTTAACATTCAAAATGACCAACAATAGTTAAATGTATGTGTCGCAGTAGCTGATCCTACTTTTTCATAAAGGCTAATATAGGCTGGCTTTTAAAATGGGCCCCTCTATGTGCTGATTCTCTTCCTCTAGCACAGATGCGAAATGATGCAGTCATCACAGACGCACCTGCCACACCTTCCCCCCTTGTCACTTAGTTTCTTGTCTTTACCTGAAGTTCTGTGTAACAGGGGTGGTTTCCATGTTAAATTCGGCCACTGGTACTCCCCTAATTGATACATGCGGAGCAAACATAGCTGCGGGATAAACCACAGAGGACGTTCCCACCTAATGAGCAAAAAGATCAAAGAAGCAGTATTACTACACTGCTGATAGTTAAGTTTATTTCTACTCCCATCTCCCCAATTCCACAAACTCTGACAGGGTTTGGGGATCCAGGTGTGTGGACACAGCTAAAGCTGAATGGATACAAAGGCACAGGTGTTCAAAAAGAACAACAAAACAGAAAAATCTCTAGTTATACAAAAGGAAAAAAAGAGATAAGAAGATGCCTCCAAAATTGTACTGAAGACTACAGGAGTAAAATATCATGTCTAGTCTTTCATATTTTAATGCCACTTAAAAATGTTTAAATTTTATTTATTTCTTGTTACATTTTAAGTTCTGAATTGGCTCTCTCCCTCCTTCCACACTCTGCACTAGAGAAGGCCACCATTTCACACACACACACACACACACAGAGTTGTTCAGAGCTGTTCTTCAAACAATATTGCTGTTACTGTATACAATGTTTTCTTGGTTCTGCTCATTTCACTCTACAATATTTCACACGAGCCTTTCTATGTTTTCCTAAAATCATTGAGCTCATATCATTTCTTATATTACAGTAGTATTCCATCACAATCATATACCACAACTTGTTTAGCCATTCTCCAATTGATGGGCATCCCCCTCAATTTCCAGTTCTTTGCTACCCACAATGAGAGCTGCTATAAATATTTTAGAACATGTAGGTTCTTTTCCTTTTCCCCTGACCACCTTGGGAAACAGAGCTAATAGTGACATTGTTGGGTCAAAGGGTATACATAGCTTTATAACTCTCTGGACATGCTTCCAGATTGCTCTCCAAAATGGTGGCATCAGATCACAGTTCCACCAATAGCACCAGTGTCCGAATTTTCTACATCCCTTCCAATATTTGTCATTTCCCCCTTCTCTCATTTTAGCCAATCTGATAAATGTAAGATAACCTCAAAGTTGTTTGAATTTGCATCTCTGTAATCAATAATGATTTAAAGCATTTTTTTTCCATATGACTATATGTAGTTTTCATTTTTTCATCAAAAAACTGCCTGTTCATATCCTTCTGACCATTTATCAATTGGGGAATGACTTATATTCTTATAAAGTAGACAAAGTTCTCAACTCACATTCTTATAAATTAGACAAAGTTCTCTACATATTGAGATATGAGACCTCTATCTAAGAAACTGTCTACAAATTTTTTCCCCAAAATTTTCTGCTTTCCTTCTAACCTTGACAACATGGCTTTTATTTGTATAAAACCTTTTTAATGTAATCAAAATTATCCATTTTACACCTCACAGTGTTCTCTATCTCTTGTTTATTCATAAATCCTTCTCCTATCCGTAAGTCTCACAATGCCAGGTAAAAAAATGAACACTTTTACTCTGCATTTTTTTTTTTGGTAGAAGACCTCAGTATACCTTTTTTTTTTTTAAATCTCTAAACAACCTTCTGGAAAGTCTTAGAAAATACTTGGACTGAGTAAGCAGGGAATCACTTACCACTAAACATAAGTCACACACAGCAAGTTCTTTGTTGACCTGGTCAAGAACGTCAGGGTCCAGATTTTCTCCAAACCATACCACATGGGGTCGAAGGAGGCCACTGCAATCTTTTTCTTCACATCTGTGAATGTGGACATTACTCACTTAGCTGCTGAAATCCTAGCTCTCATACAAAGAATAAAGTTAATACCTTCTTGGAACCCTTGAAAACCCCACAAACACCATCCCCACTCATCCACCAATTCTGCACTTGTACTCATACTGAAGAATATACCTCCCTGACTTGTGTATATAATAAATTTTTCACTGTCCCTTCAGGCAGCGATTTTTTTTTTGGTTGTTGTATATTCTACATGGCATCTCTCAACTTAATCTCTTGCCTCCTTCCTCAATTTCCTGATTATGATGAGCACCATTCTATTCCTATTAACTCAATCTTTAAAGTCATTTTTAACTTACCTCACTTCTTTGCACGCAACCCCTTTCTCCATTAATTTCTCAACAACCTCTCACGTGTAGTATTTGATAAAACAAAGACAAAAACATCCCTTGGTGAACAATTTCTTAGTATGAGACTCTGTGTCATTACCTAGACTGGTCTTTAAACAAGAGACTATTGCTGGGTCCATTCACATCAAGGATGCTCATAATTGTATTATTTATCTAATGTTCTATTGCTGCTCTGAGATATTCCTGAAATGTACTAAGTCTTCTTGCAGAAGACAAACAAATATGGAGAAGAATTGAGAAGGATGTGAAGGACTATGTGGATATGATCTACTCCAGTGAAGGGGAGGAGAGGCACTAATAATATCGTGCATCTGTCTAAGTGCCTAAGTATATCTCTCAGAATCATTCTTTCTTCCTCTTTCTAATGTTGCCCCCACAACAGTTTAGGTGCTCATCTCTTTAAACCTTGGATTATGGAAAAAAGGGAAAGAACTGAACTTACAGCTAGGAGATACCTGGTGCAAAGTCTGTTTCCAACTGTATGATATGAGAAAATCACTTAATCTCTCTGTGCTCTGATTTCCTATTAAATTTCCATTTCTATAAAATGGGGGGGTGTGGGGCATGGTAAAATAGCAGAAGTACCTACCTTTCAAAGTTGTTGTGGGGCTCAAATAAGACAACAGATGCAGAGTATCTGGCATGGGGCAACTAGGTGGCACAGTGGATAGAGCACTGGGCCTGAAGTCAGGAAAACTCATATTCCCGAGTTTAAATCTGGCCTCAGACACTTACTAGCTATGCGACCTTGGGCAAGTCACTTAACCCTGTTTGCCTCAATTTCTTCATCTGTAAAATAAGCTGAAGAAGGAAATGGCAAACCAGTCTAGTATCTTTGTCAAGAAAATCCCAAATAGGGTCACAAAGAGTCAGACACAACTAAAAATGACTGAACAACTAAATTCGGCAAACCTTAAAATATCAAATAAATTGAAATTGTTATTACTACCACACTGGACTCCTAACTGGTCATCTTTCTGTCTCTTCTTCAGTCCAACTTATTAAAAATAACTATTGTAATGATTTTCCCCCCTAAACACCATTTTAAAAAAAAGTTAATTTATTTTTAGTTCACCATTTTTATCATATCACTGCTATTTACCCTTTCACACAAGGCCTCTTAACCTGGGGTCCTCAAATTAAAAAAAAATTTTTTTGATAGCTGTACTTCAAAATATAGTTGGTTTCCTTTGTAATGCTATTTATTTTATTGTCTGCATTTAAAATATTCTTCTGAGAATGGGTCCATGACTCAAAAAAGGTGAAGAATTTCTGCTAATATATCAAATCCAGACTTCTCAAGGAAGGAATAAAGGGAATAAAAACCCTTTTATATACACCTTCTTATTTACAGTTTCTATATGTAGCATTAATTTTTTAGCTCCCCACTATTTTTGTTGTTCAGTCACGTCTGACTCTTCATGACCCCTCTTGGAGTTTTCTTGGCAAAGACACTGGAGTGGTTTGTCATTTCCTTCTCCTGCTCATTTTACAGATGAGGAAACTGAGGCAAACAGGGTTAAGTGATTTACCCAGGGTCACACAGCTAGTAAGTGTCTGAGGGTAGATTTGAACTGGGGTCCTCCTGACTCCACACCTGATACTCTATCCACTGTGCCACCTTTCTGCCCTTACCAACTGTACTTTCCTAATTTGTATTTCCTTTCTACCTTGTTATGATTTGTGTCTGGTTCCTTGAAAATTATCTTGAGCCACTCTTGGAAACAGTTTTCGAAAAGTCTACTTGTTTTGCATTATAATCTTCTTTGGCGTTATACCCGTATCTTATTCTGTCAATTCTCTAATTCTTTTTATTGTTTCCTTGTAAGACAATCATAGATTTAGATTTTGATTCTACAGATGAAGAAACTGAGGCTCAGATAAGGAGAACAAAAGCTCATTAACAGCATACTTATTGAAAGTACCTCTAGCCCCCAAAACAACACAAAAGAGGAATGGGAAAGAGAAGCAGCCAATATTTCTCTATTCTTTGACAAAGGCTAGTTTTCACAGCTGACTAAGGAAAGAAAGAACTACACAAACTTCCAGATTTCTGTCCCTGGTTTTTTCTTCCTTCTTTCCTGCAACATTAGAGACAGACAACAATTTTTACCTACCTAGGAAGCTTGTCAACTGGGATTTGGGCATCTGGAACATCAAGATCTGGGGCACTAGAGTTAAAATAAGATCAATCAATCAATCAGCCTTTATGAAGCACCTACTAGTACCAGGCACTATTCTAGGCATTGTGGATACAACGGCAAAAGTTCTCAAGAAGCTTACATCCTATAAAGTGGGACAACATGCACATATATAGATATGAAAATCATAAATACAAGGTAATTTTGTGAGGAGTAAAGGGAAAAGGTCCTAGCAGTGGTGGAATCAGGAAAGGCTTCATGTATTCAATGGGCTTTGACTTGAGTTCTTCAGGAAACTAGGGATTCTAAGAAATGCAAGTAAGGAGGGAGGGCAGTCCAAACATAGGGACAGATTGAGGGTTTATGTGCCCAAGACAGTGGTTTATATTTGATCTTGGAGGGTGTGGGAGCCACTGGAGTTTATCAAGCAACAAAGTGGTCAGACTGGAGCTTTAGGAAAAATTTTTGCCACCTATGGGTAGGATGGGTTGGAGTGGAGAGAGACTTGAGGCAGAGGGGCCAATTAGGAGGCTACTTCAAAATCCAGAGATAATAAATGTCTATTGTAATAGTTAAATGAGAATGACTATCACTCATATAACCTGAAAACTCTTTCCTCAAAGAGCTATATGGGATCATTAGGTTTTTATAGTCACTGAATAGTACTAGCCCCATAATCATCATAACAATGTGTCCAAATGTTTTAGTGAAGTTTTAAGTTAAAACTTAATAGTTTTTAAAAAGCTGAAAATGGTTATTAAGTTAACAAAGTTTAGCAGTGCATTAAGACTTTTGGAACTTTTGTATTAAATACTAATCCTGTTTAGTTTCTTTTGTCTTAAAACTTTGGGTAAATTATCAAGTCATGTTACTCTATGTTTGAATCTTGGAGTCTAAAGTCCATGAATAAAGCTTTCAAATGAACCCCTCTACGTCTACTAAGAGGAGGATAACCGTGTTACAACATATACTTTTTGTTTTGTTTTGTTTTTAACAGCATAGTGTAATTACCCTTTTCCTTCTAAAGCTGGACAGATTGGACTCTTGTAATTCTCTACCACATTGCCACAACTGGTGCATCGAGTTTTAAATAAGCTGCCTGAAAAACATAAACAACAATCAGCATTCTTGATAAGGTGTAAAGTAATCCTATTTTTGAACACAGGACATCAAAGCTAGCAGAGACCTTAGAGATCGGTTACTATAGAGGCCTTCAAAGTCAGGACGATCAAATAAGCCCAAGAAGGCTTGGGTTTGTTTCCAACCCTACCGTCCTATCTACTTCATCATTCCCCCACTCTGCCAGGCCTTCCATGTAACTGCCAGACTGTGGACCCCTCACAGCCACAGTCATTGCCACAGACAGTAAACATGATTAAGCACCTACTACATGCCAGGCACTGAGCATGCAAAAAAGAAAAACACAGTCTCTGCCCACAAGGAATTTACAATCTAACAAGGAAAGGCAATACACAAAACAAAACTGAGAAGGTGTGTGCATGTGTGGGTGCCAGAGGGTACCTGTGATAGGGCATGATTTTGGAGGACTCAAAACCAAGCAGAGCAGCTGATGGACGCTAAAGAGTTAGCTGGAAAATTCTGAGCTAAAAAATAAATTAATAAAAGGAGACCTCTACAAAGGAAGGCTTTGGGCAAAGTTTACTGCTCCACCCTTCAGCACTCCAATCAGAAGGGAGAGACATCTGAGAAGATGTTGATATCTAGCCTGAGTTCATCTCCATGATGACATTTTGGTGAAAAGCTTAGTAATGTTTATTAACTTATAATATATGTGTCACATTCAAATGCAAGACTTCGCATTTACCTATATTGAACTTCATCTTATATTCACTCTAATTTCTAACTTGTCAGGGTCCTTTTAGATCCCGACTCTCTCATCTAGGATGTAACTATTCATCCCAGCTTTGTGACATCTGAAAAATAAACAATCACTTCACCTATGTATGTATCCAAGTCACTGGCAAATGTTAAACATATCTATGCCTTGTCTCTCCAACAAGACGTTAGCTCTTTGAGGGCAAGGACCATATTTGATAAATGTTCCATATGCGGTTTTTAAAAAAAATTGACAACTTCGACTATTAAAATAAAGTTTTGCTTAAAAAAAAAGCTCAACATTGTTACTATGGAACAAGAAACAATAGTGGTAGAGAGGGAAAGAATTCTTTGGCAGAATGTCTTTCTCACTGTTTACATTCCATGTCACTATACAAAAATAAAAACAGCACACAAAAACCCAATTCTTCCATGGTAGGCACATAGTAGGCTTTCATAAGTACTTAGTAATTAGTATATTAGTTCTTCGGTAATTTAGCTGATCTCAGCAGAATGAAGGAGCGAGGCAATACGTTACCTTCACTTACACTTGCTACTAGGACTGCCTCGTGACCATGATGGAATGGGTCCCCTAAATTTTGGCAGCCTTAAATTTTGCCTGTGCACTTCTGCATTTGAAAAAATAACCTATTAACCCTTATTAGTAACTTAAACTTAAGTGCTAATGAATGAATATTTTTCAAGAGATCAGTTTAACCACTGATAACGGAAAAATAAAGCAGATGAAAAATGTATATTATCCAGATCATGGTATGTAGCTGAGCAGACCTCCTTGACAGATGCCTTACCATGAAGTTCCAGGAGGTTCTTCGTGCCTGCTCTGCGATGGAGCTCATCAATGTTCTGAGTAATGACTACCACACGCCTTCCTTGGACACTCAGCCGGGCCTCACATTCTGCAATTGCTATGTGGGCTGGGTTGGGATGCTTCTTTAGCATCAATTCTCGCCGGTAATGGTAGAACTCCCACACCAGAGAGGGATTCTTCAAAAAGGCCTTAGGGGTGGCTAGGTCCTAGAGGGGGAAATACATATGAACTATCAAAATGTGATCAATCTTTAAAACTGAGGCACAAAGTCTGGGAACTAGGACATGTGTGTCTCTTACCTGTCTCTTAAGTCTCTGGGTTGGGAACTACTAAAGGTAACCATACCAGTGGGGGCTCATGCACTATAGTTTTTAGCAGTACTGACTCTCAGAGTATTTTCAATCTGAGATAATCAATACTTGCCAAGACAAACTAGGGAATAACCCTAGAGGGAACAGTATATATACAATGACACACTGTTCTCTGAAAAGATTTGACCAATGTATACAGTTTTATCAATAATGAAATAGAGGGGTTCCTAATCTTTTTTGTGTGTCATAGACCCCCTTTGGCAGCTTGCTGAAGCTAATGAACCCTTTCTGAATAATGTTTTTAAATGAATACAAAAATACATAGGATTATAAAGGAAACTAATTATATTGAATTAGTTGTCAAATATTTTTTAAGTTTATAGACCTAGGTTAAAAACCTCTCCTATAATAGCATCCTTGTTTTGCTACTTTCCAAACAACAGAGAATTTTATCCTTTTAAATTATTTTTAAAAATTAGTAGCAAGCAATATATAGTAATCACGTGAAGACCTCGTTAAACTCAGTGAGACTTAGCACTAGGTAGGTCACAGTGATGTATGTTTTGGCCCCAGTAATGCCTGAAGACTGTCTACCACGTAGTAGAGGACTGTGATGTGTATGGATGAGGAAGCATCCACATAGATGAAATCATAGTTTGAAATATTATTTTATCATGGATGAAATAATTGTTGAATTATTTAAATGAATGACAATTTGATCTGTCAAAATCTATAAATAAAATGGAATTGACTGAATGTATCATTGTCAATTTAGAAAGAAGTCTTTGGTAAACTACCCCGGGGACCTATCTTTGACCCTGTGCTATTCAAAATCTGTTAAAGACTAGGATTAGGGCACAGACATGGAATTGCTAGAAACCATGAAGGGATGGCAGAATCCAGATTTTTTAAAAAAAAAATCAATAGGTTACCATCAATGAGTAAGGAACTGAGTAAGATTACATTTATCCCTACTAAATTTCAAGTTCCACTCCTGAATTCCAAAAATTTCACAAATACAGGCTGGGGAAAAATGTTAAGACTTTCCTGAAACAATGTGAAGACTACACGAGAGAACCTTGAGGAGTGTCAGGACAGAATGAAAAAGAGACCCTGTCTCCACACTGAACCAGCAGAGAGCTGGTAGGAGATCTGCACCAGAGGAGTTCTCATATTTGGCTCTTTAAGTGACTCTTTAGATTTATGTATGTATCTCTTTGGGATTAAGCCTTGCCTACTCAAAAGCTTCTTTTGTTTTCTTCCTTCTATGACCACGTCATTCTCTGTAATATTCTGGACTCCATGCTTCCAGTTGGGGAGTTCTACCTCCTGGCTGAGGTGGGAGACTATGAGAGCAATATTAAACATACATTTTCCAGCCATGGACTAGATGGCCTTTGAGGTCCCTTCCGGCTTGACTATACCTATCTGTTACGAGCGATGGTTTCCATTTTTTTTTGGGGGGGGGGAGTCCGGTTATGAGCGGGTAATGGGCGTAATCACTGGAGAAGGAAATGGCAGACCCCACCAGTATCTTTGCCAAGAAAACTTCATGGACAGTACTGGTGTGCTATGATCCAGAGGGTCACAGAGTACGACACAACTGAACATCAACAGGAGTAATAATAATGATGTAAAAAAAAGTGCCAATGAAACATTTGATAATTACATAAAAGAGTAGAAGGACATTCAGAAGGGGGCACAGACAAGTAGGGAAATGTTGGGACTACCATGTTAAATTTACTATAGAACATTAAAAAATAAGCAATACATAATAGATTTACAATTTCATATACAATCCACTTTTTTGTTATTCTTTGCACATAAGATCCTTGTTTGTTGATGTTCATCAAATTCATAATTAAAATTAAAAAAAAACTTTAGAGTGGTATGTATCTATAACAATACAAACACTGGGCTACTGGGCCCTGAGGAGTTGAGGCACTCGCTCTTCTCCCTCTCCACTAATCCTGCTTTTCCCTGCACTCACTGATACTTTCAAATTCTTCATGGCAGTCTCTATTTGCCTGAGCCTTGAGATTTTTAGCTGCTATCAGTTCTATAATCCCCAGGGGATTTAAAAGAAAATATTGAATCCTGCTTTTAATTCTTCTCACGATTAAAAAAATTTGAGTTCTTCCTTTAGTTTCTTGGGTGTCTGTTTTCTGTTGAACCTTATCCCTTGGGATTTTTCATTTGATGTTTCTAGTACGACTTCTAAAATTGTTTTCATATGTCTTTCTCCTGATATTTTCTTGTTATTTTTAAGAGGCATCAAGCAGAATTATTCCTCTAGCTTTTCACTGTGCAATCTTCCAGGAATATTTCTGTTCTTGTCTATTTTTTATCACATCATATTCACCATATCTAAAATAAAATTCATTTTCCCTCAGAAAACCAGTTTTCCTTCCTTACTTCTTCAATTATACCATCACTACTGTACCCAAACCTGTTATACTTGACTCTTTCTTCAAGCTTATTTTTTGTCCCCAACACATCCAGTTTATCATCATGTTGTTCTGATTGTTCCTTCAAAATAGCTCTTCTAACCATCTCTTCCTTAATATTTTCACCAGTACTGTTTTGTTCATAACTTTATCACTTTAGCACGGACTATTTATCATCTCCCAACTAGTAATCACTGTTTGTAGTATTTCCCCATTCTAATTCATCCTGTATTGCTAAGATAAATTGTCCTAAAACACCTCTTTGCTCATGCTCCTACCTTGCTAAAAAAAAAAAAAGATTTACTGGTTCCTTATATATGTCTACAGCACAAAGTCTAAAATCCTCAACTTTGAAAGCAAGACCCTACGTAATATGAACTAAACCTAAATATTAATTGTAAAATCAGCTAATTACTTTATTAACTGTAAAAACTATGAACTTAAGCATAATTATATTCTTTATACAAAAGACAGAAAAGGTTGTATAGAAAATTGTTATCTATTACATGCAGCTTTTTAAAATTCATTTTATTCATTTGTTATATTCATGTGTATATTCACTTGTTAGAAGAGTTTTGTGTTTCTTTTTTTCTTTCTCAATAGGAGGGGAAGATAGAAAAGAGAGGAAATAAATGTTTGATAAGTGAAGAAAATGAATAAAGTACAGCAAATTTAATGACAGTACCAGCCTTGCCATACTTACTTCCTCTTCTGAATTGCCTGCTTCTCTCTTCTTGGTAAATTTGTGTTTTATTGACGCTTTTCATTCATATTCATTTCCACCCCCCCACCCCCCCCATATTATTACTCGCTTCTCAGTTCAACTCCACCTCTCACCCCCAAATAAAAATACTTCCTTATAACAACTAAGTCTAGTCATGCAAAACAAATTTGCACACTGGTCAAGTCTGAAAAATGGGTGTCTCATTCTTCACCTCCAGCTCATCACTGCTGTTGTTCTTCCTTTGCTCTCAAAGAGGACCAATGACATCAGGAGGGTGATGTCTTGAGTTGTGAGTGAACTGGATTTAAGTGAGGTAAAGCTGTGCAAAGTCATCCACCTCACTCGCTCCTCCAGGCATCAGAGTTCAGTGGCAAGACATACGTCAAGACTACTGGAGATGGCCCAGGATGCAGTAGGAGGCCTTGGTCTTTTAAGCTAAGGTCTTCCCCAAATCTCAATTTGTCTGGGGCAACACTCATTCATAATTAAAGGCTAGGTAAGAATTGAGGCAAAAGATGGCCTAGGGGCAGCTAGGTGACACAGTGGATAGAGCACCGGCTCTGAAGTCAGGAGGATCTGAGTTCAAATCCGGCCTCAGACCAAACACTTGACACTTACCAGCTGTGCAACTCTGGGCAAGTCATTTAACCCCAACTGCCTTAAAAAAAAAAAAAAGATGGCCTAGTTTGCCTTCTTAAAACAATCCACCTGGGAGGGGAAGACTCTCAGAGTTTCTTCTCTGCCAAAAGGTGGAAGGCATGCTTCATCCTCAGTCTATGGAGTCAGTACATTGATTTTTTCAATAATGTCAAGTCTTTCCAAGTTATCTTCCTTCACATTATTGTAGTCATTGCATAAACTGCTCTCCTGGTTCTGGTCATTTCACACTATATTAATTCATACAAGTCTTTCCAGGTTTCTTTGAATTTGTCCCTTTTGTCATTTCTTATGGCACAATTCCATTATATCTTTAGCCAGGCCCTCTAGGTGGCACAGTGGATAGAGTGTTGGGCCTTGAGTCCAGAAGACTCATCTTCACGAGTTCAAATCTGGCCTCTGACACATAATAGTCGTGTGGTGCTAGGCAAGTCATTTAACCCTGTTTGCCTTACTTTCCTCATCTGTAAAATGAGCTGGAGAAGGACATGGCAAACTACTCCAGTATCCTTACCAAGAAAACCCTAAATGGGGTCAGATGCAACTGAACAATTCACTTTAAGGTTTTTCCACAGTGATAGGTATAGCTATAAATATTTTTGTTCCTATTGATACCTTTATATCTGATTTTCTGCCTCTTTCGAGGAGGGAAGTATATGCTTAGTAGTGGTATCTCTAGGTTAAAACACCCACATATGTGTGTGTATGTGTGTATATAATTATGTGTGTGTGTGTGTGTGTGTGTGTAAGGGACTTTTTGTCCAAATACCTCTATTTTCCAGAATAGGTGGATCAATTCACAGTGCCGGCAACAGTGCATTAGCGTGACTGTCCTCTCACAATCCCTCCAACATTTGTCATTTCCCCTTTTTTCATCTTTTTCATGTCTGATGGGTGAGTTGGAACCTAAAAATGGTTTTAATGTATATTTCTCTCATTATTAAATGGGCTGGAACATTTTTTTCATATGATGGCTGACAGCTTTTATTTCTTCTTTTGAAAACTGCCTGTTCCTATCCTTTGTCTTCTATTCTTCCTTCCAATCCCAAGGCTGGGCCACTGGATCAACCTCACCCAGAACACAGGGCTAATACCAAATAAGAGAAAGCCCACTCTAATTAATGTTAACAGTCATCAGACTAGTCACAGAACACTTTTAAACTTCTGAATGCAACACCAACCTCAGCTTTCCATTTTCTCCAGAAACCACCAGGTCCTCTGAATGTTGGCACACCACTTTCAGCACTGACCCCAGCCCCTGTAATGATGGCTATATGCTTTGCCTTGGCAAAGAACTTCCGAAAATCTGCTATGTCTAAAAAACAAAGAGGCATAAAAAGATAAACTCAATGTATTATTCATACGCACACATAGCTATGTAACCTGATATGCCCATTTCCTATAGTTCTAAACCTAACATTTAGGATGCATACCTTATAATCAGGCTCATACATTTTAACCTAAAAAGAATTACTCTGCAATTAGACATATGCCTCAGATCCAGTACCACTGTATAGACTGATTCTGTCTTACCACTTTCCTGCTCCACCAGTTTGTACAGTTTTATCAACAAAAACAAAATGGGAGTGCCTGCTCTACTATTAAGGGGAGAAAGGAACTGAATGCCTCTAATATATCCTGGAACTATGTGCTTAGTATGGCATCAGAGGGCTAAAGCAGTTGTTCTCAAACTTTTTGGTCTCAGGACCCCTTCAAAAAGCACCCTTAAAAATTTCTGAGGCTCCCAAAGACCTTGTGTTTATGTGATTTATATCTATATTTATTATTTAAATTTAAATTATTTAAATATATTTGGTCATTACATAAATATATCTATATTTATATTATCATATCCATACCAGTATATCTATCAATATTAGACATTAAAAACATTTGTTAATTCATTAAAAAATAACAGAAACCATTACACATCAACTATTTTTACGGGAGAAAATATTTTTATGAGAACATATTTTCCAAAATGAAAAGAAATTAGTGAAAAGAGTGGCACTGTTTCATATATTTTTGCAAATCTCTTTAAAGGCTGACTTCATAAAAGACAGGTAGATTCCATATCTGCTTCTGTGTTTAATCTCTTGAGATTCGCTATTTTGGTTGAAACACATGAAGACAATCCAGCCTCACAGACAGATGTAGTTGGAAAAAGGAGGAGTATTTTAACAGTCGGACAATGTTTCAGAATTATTAAGAAAATAATTTTTACCCCAAGGATCCCTTGAAAGGGTTTTGGGGACCCTCTTCTGAAGACTACACTTTGAAAATCACTGGGGGAGAAGAAACTTAACCAGCTCATCTAGTCTTTCATATCACTTTGGTCCCAATCACCTCACCCCTTTGCTGAAACATCCATAACTTTGGGAAATCATCTGAAAAAGACTTTTTTTCTTTTTGTCAAAAAAAAAAAAAGGCTACATTTTGGGACTAAAAATGTTCATCCTAGAGGAGCTCAAACAAACATGATTGATCTCATTGAAGCAGTTTGTACTGATCTAATCTACTAAAATGCTAGGAAAGTTAATATGAAAATGTATAAGTAGTTTAAAAATATTTTAAAAAGGCAAACAGCACTTAGCTACTAAGTGTCTACAAGGATGCTATATTCAAATACTATTAAGTTAATCATAAACACTGAATGAATGTTACTAGTGTTTGGGTAGCAAAAATGAAAACTATTTAAAGTATATTCTGGAGATAAAAGGCTTATTATATGACATGCAAAATTTAATAAATATGATCAGGTGAGATTAATATTCCTCTCCTAAAGAAAGACTCCCTTGTGATCAAAGACTTATAAGCCCTAATTTTGTTGTGTTTTCTTTTTCCGGCCATGTTGTCTAGGTGAATGGTTTGTAAGTGACTTGATACCAACACTATGCTCATTCCTGAGATTAGATTTTGTGGAAGGGCAAGAAAGTATGAGAATATAAGGATATTTTAAAACTCTTTAACCTTGAAGGTCTTTCCAAAGCATTCTCATGCTGGGGATCAACAGATTATTAAAAGGTTGTTAATAGTAAAACGATATTATGCTATATTAAAAATGACTACATTAAAAAAGGAAAAAATTATTTAATTCATTGATGACTAGGTTTAGAATCTAGTTATGTTAAAGAACCATAAAATCTTAAACAAACAAAAATATGCTTCTTAGCTGATTAAAAAAAAACTTGGGAAATAATATGATAGAAAGAACATAGGACTGAGAGGAGGTACCCTGGCAAATTTCTTAACCTTGAAGGACAATTAAAATCTCCTCCCAATGCCTCCCTACTGACACCAGAAATTCAGTTAACTGACTTTCATTTCACATTTAGAAAAAAGGTATTAAATGCAAATATATGTGGGAGAACTAACATACCAAATTAAATTTGCATCAAGGTATAAGGTTCTTGGGCTCTGGGGGAGTGGGGGTTTAGGATGGTTCAGAGCACAGAAAGAGTCACATGAGGGCTATGAAAACAAGGATGCCTGTATTTTCAGTTTTCTCTAAGGCCAGTTTTATCATTAAACCTCTTTAGACTGTAAGCTCCTGGAGGGCAGAGACTGTCTTTTGCCCCTTTTTGAACCCCTAGAGCTAAGCACAGTGCCTGACCCACAGTAGGCCCTTAGTAAATGTTTAATGAATTTCCCTATGCCACCTTTAGCTCTCTGATAAACAATCATAATTTTCATATCTTTCAAAACTCATGTGGAAGATGAAATGGGTTGAATAACTATAAATTCTCTTACTTGAACTTGCATGAGACATTGCTACACAAGTCTTAAAGGTTTTATGGGCAGGACGAGCCTTCAATCCCAATTCACGAAGCACTTGGAGAATCAGATGTCTAGTTGCAAAATGGAGCAGACTCATCAGGATTTTCTTAATAATTCTTGAAGGGGAAAAAATGTAATGGACATGATCAGAAAACACATTTCTTTGGTTGCTATTCATTCAACAAGCACTCACTAGAATTTCTTAGGCACTTAGAAGGGTATACCTCTGTCCCTATATCCCTAGCACCTCTACAGTGTGTGTAAGTTAGCACTTAAATGCTTTTGACTTATCAATCCATTGATTCATTCATTCATTCATTCATATCTTTGCTTATGCCATTCTGGTTAAAAGAATAACTCTGTCTTCTGCATCCTACCCATCATCCTTCAAAACCTTACCTTTTCTGAACACCTTGATTACCTTGCAAAGTCCTTTTATGGTCATCACATTGTATTCTATATATCATCTGTATATAGATGTTTCTTATCTCCACACATGCATTTATTGTACAGCATTACATCTTAGTGTATGTGTCCTATTTCCTGCCTCCTCCTTCTCCCCCACCCTTCACCAGATTGTAAACTCCATGAGAGCAACAGATACCACATTTCAGTTACTTTGGTGTATCTAACTTACTATATAGAGCTTTGCATTTAATAAACATCTGTCAAATGGATCCCTTTTTCAATTTAGTAGAGTAGATAAAATATGAACCCAAATATCTAAAATAATATGAGGTATACACAATGTGACAAATGCATGGAAGAGGTACAGATAAAATGCTAGGAGAGGTTAGAGCAGGGATTCTTTCTCCCCCCCCCCCATTTAACAGTATTTTATTTTTTCCAATTACATGTAAAAATACTTTTCAAAATTCACTTTTATAAGATTTTGAGTTTCGAATTTTTCTCTCCCTCATTCCCCTCCCCCCTTCCCAACATGGCAAACAATCTGATATAGGCTATACATATACAATCATATTAAACATATTTCCACATTGGTCATGTTATGAAAGAAGAATCAGAACAAAAGGGAAAAACCATGAAAAAGACAAAAAAAAGAGAAGATAGTATGCTTCAATCTGCATTCAGACTCCATAGTTCTTTCTTTGGATGTGGACAGCATTTTCCGTCATGAATCTTTTGGAATTGTCTTAGATCATTATATTGCTGCGAAGAGCTAAGTCTATCAAAGCTGATCATTGCACAAGTTGCTGTTATGGTGCATATGTTCTGGTTCTGCTCACTTCACTCAGTATCAGTTCGTGTAAGTCTTTCCTGGTTTTTCCAAAATCCACGTAGAGAAGGAGTTCTTAGATTTAATCTCCCTCAGACAGAAGGGTGGGAGGAAAAAACTCTAGAGTTATCCATTTATGCCTTCCTGCAAGCCACATCTAGACACACTCATGTAGATACACATAAGCTGAATGTTCAACACACACACACACACACACACACACATATTTACAAATGTAATTGAACACTACTGTGCCACAAGAAATAATAAAGAGAACAACTGCTTTTCTTTTCTTTTTTTTTTTTTGGTGAGGCAATTGGAGTCAAGTGACTTGCCCAGGGTCACACAGCTAGTAAGTGTCAAGTGTCTCAGGCTGGATCTGAACTCAGGTCTTCCTGACTCCAAGGCCAGTGCTCTATCCACTGCGCCACCTAGCTGCCTCCAAAGAGGACAATTTCATAGAAACTCGGAAAGATGTACGAACTGGCAAGTGAGCAGAAACAGGGGTAAGAATTTATACAATAAACAACAGGGATATGGTAGTAAATATTTAACAACCACCTCCTGGAATGGGGGAGAAATGTACACAACACACTCTTAAATTTAATCTGCACTATAAACATTTCCTCCATCACATTCTTGAGTTGAGACAATTAATAAAACAATCAATAAAATACTGATTTGTAGCATTTACCAATTTCTGAGGTGTATTTAGCAATCAGTTCTCATGAGCCTTTTCAGCTAGCTCAGATACACTTCTGAATAGCAATATTATAAAAACAGACTTAAGATCTCTGATCAATGCAATGACCAACCACAATTCCAAAGGACTCATGATGAAGTATGTGAGCTACTTCCTCAGAGAAAAGCAAAAGGACCCATAGTATAGATTGAGATATGAATTATTTTGCACATGGCCAATAATTTGCTTGCCTATGTACATTTGTTACAAGGACTTTATTTTTTCTTTTAAAATTGGAGTAAAGACAGGAAATAAATGCTTGCTAACTGAAAAAGTAAACAAAGTACAATAATATACTGCAAAATAATTTTTACTTTACAAAGTGATTCACAGTGAGGCTCCTTTAAAAGATGAGCTAAGCTCTCCCATTCTGAAATACAACTTTATTACACATTCTCCAATTATAGATGGTCAAAGAACAGCCCTTGTGCTGTCCACCAGTACCCAAACTTTTACTATCTAACTGGCTTGTATATTGTACTCTTCCAACTATCTATTTCCTGGATGCATTTCATGCTACTTTTGGCATACAAATCATCATTAGTAACACGAGATGAGGCAGTTAGGTAGCAGAGGGTAGAGTGGTAGCTTGAAGTCAGGAAGGCTTACCTTCCTTAACTCAAATCTAACCTCAGATACTTCCTAGCTGTGTGACCCTGGGCAAGTCACTTAACCTTATTTGCCTTACTTTCCTCATCTGTAAAATGAGCTGGAGAAGGAAATGGCAAACACTCTAATATCTTGGCTAAGAAAACCACAAATTGGGTCACAAAGAGTTAGGTATGACTGAAAAATAACTGAACATTAGATAAATTACTGGAGCCAGTCAACTGTCAAGATAGAGGAACACAGCTATGATTTGTGCCCCAGGCAATTCCAGTTGGTGTATATTCTGCTAGGCCAGCAGTGTCTCTGCTAATTGCAGGTCCTAGAAGAAAGTAATAGTTTCAAAGTAGGACTTTGGTCCTTTCTCATACATAAGGAGTATCACTTCTTCATCCTGGCCTATGAGGGGGACTAATCCATGAGCTCATTGTTTTTACAAAAAAATGAAGAAAGGCCATATTATCTATGGGAATTAAAGGTCAATGATGAATAAAAAACCACCAAGGCATTTTTTCCCAACTAAATCAGGGTACAAAGAAATATATAAATACATAAATAAATGTATGTAATCTATAAATACACAATAAATATGATATGTAGCATACAAATATATGCACATATATGTACACTTGTGCATATATGTATACGTATGCACATATTCATTCACAGCTCCCATATATACATGTGACTCCCTTTTCCTAATACATCTGGTTTTCTGAGTAAAATAATATATTATATATTTATATACTATATATATTTTATTTACTTATTTATATATTTATACTATATATATTTGTTATACATATAACAAATTATATATTTGTTATATATATAACAAAGTATACATGTATACAAAGGATATGCAAGAAATTCGTTGGTATAATATTTAGCACAGAATCTTTCTCTACTTTTAGTAACTTCAGGTAAACCATATCTCCAAGTAAGGGGAACTTAGAGACTTGCTTTTCTCAAGAAGCTAGGCTAATGTAGGGATATATTTAACAAATCTCTGTGTTATTCTTACTGATAGGTGATTCTAGTAAAAAGAAATGATGTATTCTTTCTCTCAAGAGAGAGGAAGAAAAGGGCAGCTAGTAAAGCTAATGGTTACCTTTTTTGGATGACTGTCTTAGAGGAAAGGACCATTAGTAAATGCTTCCTTAAGTTACTGTCTCAAGAGAGAAGGAAGACAACTAGCAACCAGCCTTTGGATGACTTGATTAACAACTGAAAACTCCCTTTTCCTCTCTCGTGTCAATTGCTTTACACCAACTTTTGTAGGAAATTGTGTTAAAATCACCTCACAGATGAGGAAATGGAGGCATAGAGCAGTTATTTCCCTAGAACCTAGACTGAAACCTGGACTTCTGGCTTCAAATCCAGTGTTCTCTCCATGCTACTTGACTCACCACCATGAAACTTCATGAGCCAGTGTCTCAGTGCATAAAGTTTTATAAAGTGTTTCCCTCACAATAACCTTGCGCAATAAGTAGCATAAATTACTGTCACTGCCAATTTATATTTTATTTTATTTACTTCATTTTTTTTTTGCTTTTAGGCAATTGGGGTTAAGTGACTTGCCCAGGGTCACACAGCTAGTAAGTGTCAAGTGTTTGGTCTGAGGCCGTATTTGAACTCAGGTCCTCCTGACTTCAGGGCCGGTGCTCCATCCACTGGGCCACCTAGCTGCCCCCCACTGCCAATTTATAAAGGAGGAAACTGAGACTCAGCAAAATTACTTGACTTATTCAAGCTTACATATCTCAGAAGATTAGGAGCCAGGACTGTCCAAATTCAGTGTTGTTCCCAGCACACATACTGCTCGAAAGCCCAAAAGAAGTTGCATTTTACATAAACTCATATTCTCTTTTACATAGCCGCCTGTCTTTTCCAAGCAAAGTTAGTGAGGTTCAGTTTAAAGGGAAAGGCAGTAGAGCCATGCTAAGAAAGTGACTAAAATGGCCATATCCTTGGACCCAGAGAGCCTACCCCTGGGCATATACACCAAGGAAGTCAAAGATAGAAAGATCCCTTACACACCAAAATATCATCGGCACTTTTTGTACTAGTAACAACAACAAAAAACCTCTGCAAAGTAGATGTCAATCAACCAAGGAATGGCTAAACAAATTGCGGTATATGAATGTAATAGAATATTATTTTGCTGTTAAAAAAAGTGGAGGGAGAGGCAACTTGGCTGGTGGAGAGAAAGTTGAGCCAGGTAAACTCCTCTCTAACACACTTTGGCAGTTCAACCCAGGGCACTTTCTCAATGCTCTAAGACTTGAAGTTGAAGAGAAGGTGTTGATCTGACTGGTAGAGGAAGCTCCTCCCTGGAAGCCCTCTAAACTGATGAAAACATGTTGGAGAAAAAAATATAAGTATGAATAAAATGGCTGAAGGAATTTTTTTTTTAACAATCAGTTCTCATGAGCTTTTTGAGCTAGCTCTGATACACTTCTAGTTTTGTTTTGTTTTGCTAGGCAACGGAGTTAAGTGACTTGCTCAAGGTCACACAGCTATATAAGGAAGACTTATATGCTATTAAGTGGATATGATATGAAGCCTAATACCAAATGGAAGTATGCAGAATGACAAAAAACAATAAACACCACTACCACACAACTGCAAAGAGCAAAAAACCATGGAACCACTAGAGAAGGACTAGACTTGCCCGTGAGGAAAAGATGAGGATGCACCCTCCTCTTGTTTAGTGGCGTGCCATGCTGCCACGTAAAACTACCTTCCTGTACTGTCCATTGTAATCCAATGGGGATTAGAATGTAAGCTTCTCGAAAGCAGGGCCTGGTTGGGTTTTTTTGTGTTTGTTTTTTCATTTCTTTGTATCTCCAATGATTAGCTCGGGGCAAGCGCTTAATAAAAGTTACATAAAGTTGAGTTTCTTTTCCCAGTTTTAAATTATTATTTTTTTTAAATGATAGTTCTCCGGGTAGGAGAGGTATAAGCAAATGAAACTAATAAAATCTCTCTGAAGATAAAAAGGACAAGCAGGCCAAAAAACCAGCGGTCAGCGCGGCCTCACTTTCAATGCCCACTGCCCCAGGCGGGGCCCCCGGCGCCGGGCGGACAGTGGCCGCTCTCCGGAGCCCCGCCGTCCGGCTCAGCACGCGCTGACCACGCTTCACCCGGTAAACAGCAGCGGTCAAGGTCGGGGAGGCGTGAGCGCGTGCAGCCCCGAGGCCCTCTCCGATTGGAGCAGGGGAGGAGAGGGCCGGATGTGACCCTGCAACAACCAAAGAACAGACAGCAGAAAGGGACGCCCCTGCTCCACCCCCGGCACGCCGCCCCTTCCCGAGCATACGCGGGAACGGGGGGGGGAGGGGGCGGTGGTAGTTTCGGCCGCGGCGCTGGCTGCCCCTCCCCAGCACAAGCTGCACTCTTTCCTTCCCAGCGCACGGGCACAGCCCGCCTCCGCAGCTCCCCAGCCCGCACGCTCCTCCCAGCCCCCTTTCACCCTCGGCCTCCCCGGGGCCTGCGGCCGCTGCAGGCTGGGACCTAGCTCGCACCCGCTCTTTCGTGCTTCGGCAGAGGGCGGGAACCGGGCGGGGACGCGAGGGGAAGGGAGGAGAGAGCGCCCACCGAGGCAAAAGCCTGGCGCGTTAAGGCAGGAGGAGGGGCGGGGGATCCAGGCAGGCCCCGGAGCGGGGTGGTGGGCTCGCCTGGCGACACCCGGGCGAGCACCCACCTGCAGGGGCAGCTGACGGCGCGGCAGGAGGAAGTACCAGGGGCTAGACCACCCCCCGACGCCCAGCAGCGGCTCCAGCGTCCGCCCCGGGGAGGGAAGGCGGAAGGGAGGAAGGGGGCGGAGACTGCGCTGTCACGCCCCGGGAGCTCTACTGCCACCCGGCGGAGCCCTCCCTTGTTAGGGCCCAGTTGCACAATGCGGGTGGGGGAGGGGAGAGAACGCCAAAATGTGGTGTGGGCATAGCGTGATTTTTGGTCCACTCTGGCTATTCCATTCCCCTGCCTAGGCGGGGAATTTCACGCTTTCCATTTGTTTGTAGAAAAACTTGTGCAATACACTTACTGTTCACTGCAGAAGCTAAGCTGCAGGTCTCTGTAATGCTGCGGACCAGTAATGAATAGTATGCTCCCCATGGGTCAAGTCAAATCAACAAACATTTAAGTGTTGAGCATGCGCCAGGTACTGCTCCTAGCGGCGGGTATGCAAAACAGAGGTAAGAGACCATCCTTGTCCTCAAGGAATCTAGTGGAAAGACAACGTGCGAACAAACTGCTAGATATATCCGGGAGCAATTGGAAGTAATCTCTGAGAGCAGGCATTTAGATTAAGGAGGACTTGGTTTAACAGCTCTACTGACTCTTATCCAACTGCTCACCACCGTGCCTGTTCCTTCTGGTTTCCAGATTTTCTCATGAGAATAATACATAGTACTACCCCACCCCACTCTGCCAATACCACCTCACTCTTATTTGTACTTTTTGCTTTTAAAAGAGGTATTTAAAGGAGAGTCATACTCTAGTCATTACTACCATCCCACCAAATCTTAATGATACTATTTAAGTCTAAATATATCTCTTTATGTTAAGCGTTCTAGGTCACCTTGTTTTATTACCTATACTTCGTGCATTTGTTCATTGACATCTGAAACCCTCGGTTTTATTGACGCCCTGGATTCCATTTTTGAATATTGTCTCTCACTTTCTCACCCTAGGAAGAACATTCTCTTTATTCATGAGTAGCTGTTAACTTGGCATTGACAGAAGCATAAAAGTAGTGGAATACTTAACAAAAGTATAAACATAAAACATGCAGATTAACAAAAGATACAAACTGACTTTAAATAACCCAACTTTAGGAAAAGAGATTGAATAAGCCATAAATGAGCACTCAATGAAAAAAAACTTCAGGACCAGATGAATTCACAAGTGAATCTGATGAAACAATCAAAAACCCAATTCATTCCAATAATACATAAAATGCATTGTAAGAAAAGAAGACACTCTTCCAGTCTCCCAATTTCCAATCTTCCAAATCTATGTTACAAATATGGTCTTGATACCTAAACCAAGGAGAGACAAAGTAGAGCAAGAAAAGTATAGACTATATCCTATTTTAAATAAAAATGTTAAAATATTAGCAAGTAGGCTACAGCAAGATATTAGAGGGATGATACTCTATTACCAGATTGGGTTTATACTAGTAATGGAGGACCCACTCAACATAGGGATGATTATAAATATGATAAAGCATTTTAATAATATAAATGAAACATGATTACATCAGCAGATGCTTAAAAGCCTTTTGGACAAAATCCAATGGTCATTTCTATTAAAAATTCTAGAAATCATAGGAATAAATGAACCTTTCTAATATAGTAAATAGTGTTAATATAGTAATTACATTAGTAATTAATATAGTAAATAGTATTTTTGTATAGCCAAGAACAACCATTGTATGTAATGGAGAGAAGTTAGAGGGCTTTTACAATAAGAATAGGGGTTGAGTAAAGATGCCCATCATCACTACAAATATTGAACATAGCACTAGAAATGCTAACTATATCAATAAGACAAGAAAAAGAAATTGAGGGAATTAAGCATAGGCAAAGAGAAAACAAAATTTTTACTTCTTGTAGATGACATGATACTATATTAGAGAACTTTAGAGAGTCAACTAAAAAATTGAAATAATGTCAACAAAATTTCAAGATGTAAGACAAACCTACATAAATCATTAGCAGTTATATATGTATATATATATATATATATATACACTTGTGCATGTGTATATGTGTGTACACACACACACACACACACACACACACACACACATATACTGGAGAAGGAAATGGCTACTCCAGTATCTCTTCCAAGGAAACCCCAAATGGGATCATGAAGAGTTGTACAGAACTGAAAAATGAGGTATCATATATGCATATATAAAGTATGTATTTATAAAACCAACAAAACCCAGCAAAAAAGACTTAGAGAAATTCCATTCAAAATAACTATTGAAGCTATAAAACACTTGGGCGTATATCTTCTAAGATTCACCAAGGAACCATATGAATCTAACCATAAAACATTCTTTGTAGAAATAAAGACCTAAATCATTGGGGAAATGTTCGTTGCTCATGAGTAGAGACAAAACAATAAAAATGGTAACATTACCTAAATTAATTTCTTTATTCAAAGCTGTGCCAAAGTCTCCAAAGAATATTTTATGGAGCTAGAAAAAATAATGAAATTCATGTGGAGAAATAACAGGTCAAGAATCTCAAGAGTAATAATAAAAAAAATTGGGAAGGAAGGGAGTCTATCAGCAGCAGATCTCAAGCTATATTACAAAGTAGTAATCATTAAAATGATCTGGTATTGATTAAAAAGAAGTGAAGCAGTTGAAGAGATAAGGTGCACAATATTCAGAAGCAAACATGTAACATAGTGTTTGATAAATCCAAAGACGCTGGTTGGTGGGGGAAAGACTCAATATTTACAAAAACTGCTGGGAAAACTAGACAGAAGCCTGGCAGAAAGTAAGTGTAGTCCAATACCTCACAATGTATAATGTGTTAATCTCCAAATGGATATGTAACTTAGATATAAAAGTCACATCATTAACATTAGAAAAGTGAAGAAGAAATTACATTTCAGATTTATGGTTAAAGGAAGAGTTCATTACTAAACAAGTTTATAGAGAGGATCACACAAGATAAAATGAACAATTTTGACTATATAAAAAGGGAAATTTTTACACAAATCTAATGTAATAAAAATTAGAGGGGGAGTATATAACTAGGGGTGGGAGGAAGCTTTGCAACAAGTTTCTCTCATAAAGATACGTGGAGAACTGGTTTGAATTTATTTGACTAAGAACTATTCTCCAATAGACAAATAGTTAAAGGATATGAGTAGATAGTTTTCAAAGGAAGAAATCCCAATTACCAACAATCACATGAAAAAATATCCTAAAGTCTAAATCACTAAAAACTAGAGAAATGCAAATTAAAGCCACTTTAAGGTTCAACTCTCAACCTATCAGACTGACAAACATGACAAAAGAAGAAAATGAAAAATCTTGGAATAATTATGGGAAAACAGGTACCCTAGTGCACTGTTGGGGAAGCTATGAATTGGTCTAGCCATTCTGGAAAGCAATTTGGAATTATGCTGGAAAAGTTACCAAACTATGCATGTCCTTTGACCCAGATGTACCATAACTAGACCTATACCCCAAAGAAATGAAAGAAAGAAGAAAAGGATTTATATGAACAAAAATAGTTATAGTAGCTCTTTTCATGGTAACCCCAAATTGGAAACTAAAGGGAGAAGGATGTCTTCTTACTGGAGAATGTCTAAACAAATTGTACTATATGAATGTAATGGAGTAATATTTTGCCATAGGAAGTAATGAAATGGATAATTTCTGAAGAAACTGGAGAGAGCTTTATGACAAATGCAGTGAAATGATCAGAACTAGGACAGTTTTTATGATGATAAGAACAAAACAATTTTGAAAGACTTTGAAAGTTCTCCAATCAACCCAATGATAAACCACAAATCCAAAAGAATGGAGATAAAACATACCACTTGCCTCCTGACAGAGAGGTGAAGAACTTAAAATATAGAGACATATTTTTACACGTGGCTAATGTGGGAATTTGTTTTACTAGATGTGGTAGATATGTTTTGAGGAATTTGTTTTCTGTTGTTTTTTAATATTTGCTCAATGGGGGAGAGGTATAGAGAAAGGGAGAGATAAATTTTTAAAATAATTGCTATTTGAAAAATGAAAAAGAAAGTTAAATCCATAAAAAAATCCCACAAAATAATGAACTCTGTATATCTTCTGTCTCACAATCCAGATTCCTTTCCATATACCCACCCTTCCTGACTTCCTCTTTGTCAAAGTATATATCTCTAATTAATTCATAGGATTACAGATTTAGACCTGGAAGAAACCTAAGAGGCCAGTCCCACCCCCATTACTTTATATGTGAGGAAATTGAGGCCCAGGCAGGTTAAATAATTTTCTGAAGGTCATGCAGGTAGTAAGCCAGTCAAGGGTGGGATTAAATTCAGATGCACTGATTCCAGAGTGAGGAATCTATTTGTCTTTTTGCTGTAGCCAGCAATTCTAGAACTATGTAGAATAGTATAATATGTAATCGAAAATAATAATAGGGAGAAGAGGCATCCCTGTTTTACTCATTTGTGATGATAAAGCTTCTAATGTTTCTCCATTGGAAATAATGCCAGCTCTTGATGTTAGATATATGGTTTTGCTCCTTTTGAAGAGAGGCCTATTCATATCTATGATTTTTAACTTATATTAGTGTTGTATGTTAACAAAGAAGTTTTAAAAAGTTCATCTATAAGTCATTGTTTGGAACTCAGAATATGTTCTTTTTTTGGAATCTATTGAAATAATCATGTATTTTTGTTAATTTTGTTGTTTATGTGATTAATTATGCTAGTTCTTAATGTTGAATTAGCCTTGAATTCCTATTGTGAATCCCACTTAAACACAGTAAATTGTTTCTGGCTATATTATTGGAATTTCCTTACAAGAAATTTATTTAAAATCTTCATATCAATATTAATTAGTTAAATTTGTCTATAATTCATAGTATCTTAGATCTGGAGCACTTCTCATTGTCTATATTGTATAAGTGAGAGAAATAAGGCCTAGTGAGGGTAAGCGAATTGTCCAGGGTCACATAAACAGTTAAGAAGCTGACCCAGAAATTTGAACTCAGGTCCTCTGGTGCCAAATCCAATACTCTTCACTGCACCATGGTGCCTCTCACAGTTATCTTTTTCTTTTTCTTACTGGTTTGATTATCAGGACCTTGCTGGTTTCATAAAAGCAGTTTGATGCCATTTATCTCTACATTTGAGGATAATTTTTGTAGCGTAGGTATTAATTTCTCTTTAAACGTCTGACAGAACTCACTTGTAAATCCATATGGCCCACAAAGTTTTTTCTTTAATATTTAATTTATGTTTTGCTTGATTTATTTTTCTGAGATTGGGTCAATTAAGACATTTCTATTTCTTGTTTCATTAGTCTGAATATTTTATGTCTTTGTAATCATTCACTTTTTTGAAGTCTCAGTTTTGCTGGCAAGAATTTTGTATAGTTTTTTCTTATATTTCTGTTTATTTCATCTCTGTTGTCAATTCACCTGGTTCTTTTTTTGGTTAATTTGACTTTTCCCTCTTTTTTCCTTGATCAAGTTAGTGAATGATATATTGAGATTTTTATTCTTTTAAAGAAACCATCTCTTAGATTTGTTTATTAATTTGATAGCCTTTTTTATTTTAAAGTTTCTCAATTTATACTGTAATTTAAAAGATTTCTTCTTTTACACTTGTTTAATAGGTAGGTGCTAATTAGTTTATTTTCTAGATTTTTAAATGTCACAATCAGCTCACTGAGCCTCTATTTTGCTAATATAAGTTTTCAGAAATATAAATTTTCCTCTGAGGAATTCTATAAATCAATCCTATAAGTTTTAATATGTTGTATCACTCTTAGTCATTTATTGTTTCTGTTTGTTCTTTGAACCTCATTTAGGATATCATTACTTAGTCTCCATTCAGGTCTGTATTCTTTACTCAATCAAATAATCAAAAAACATTCATTACCTGCTATGTGCCAAGAATACAAATACAGGGAATGAAATAATCCTTACACTCAAGGAACTTACATTCTATTGGGGGTGACAACATATATATAGGTATAGATGGTATAGATAGAGACATAGACATACGAAAATATAGACATAACAAACAAAGGGTGTCCTAAAAGTCTTAGTGCAATCTAAAACTACTGATTCTGTACATACAGGCATATTTTGTTTTATTAAGCTTCACAGATACTGCGTTTTTTTACAAATTGAAGGTTCATGGCAATCCTGCATCCAGCAGTTCTGTTCATGCCATTTTCCCAATAGCATATGCTTACATCATGTATTTATTTATTTATTTGTTTGTTTGTTTGTTTGTTTTTTGCATTTTGGTAATTCTTACAATATTTCAAACTTTTTCATTATTATCATATCTGTTATGGTGATCTATGATCAGTGATTTTTAATGTTACTATTGTTTTGGGGCATCCATGAACTGTGCCCATATAAGATGGTTAACTTAATCAACGTGTGTGTTCTGAGTGCTCACCCCCCCCTTCTCTCTCCCTTTCCTCCAGCTTTCCCTGAGACACAACAATATTAAAATCAGGCAAATTAATAACCCTACAATGGCCTCCAAGAGTTCAAGTGAAAGGAAGAGTCAATCGAGGCAACAAACTTCACTGCTGTCTTTCTTATTTTAAGAAATTGCCAGGGCCACCCCAAACTTCAGCAACCACTACCCTGATCTGTCAGCAGCCATCAACATCAAGGCAAGACTCTCCACCAGTGAAAAGATTATGACTTGCTGAAGTCTCAGATGATGGTTAGTATTTTTTTAGTAATAAAATATTTTTAAATTAAGGTATACACATCGTTTTCTTAGACATAATACTATCACACACTTTATCGTCTACAGTACAATGTAAACATAACTTTTATATGCACTGGGAAACCAAAAAATTCGTGTGACTTTATTACACTAATCTGAAACTGAATCTGCAATATCTCTGAGACATGCTTGTGCAGAACTTGTACATACAGGTATGTAAAGAATCCATATTAAATAAATACAAGGTAGTTAAATACAAGATAATTGGGGAGTAAGGGCACTAGTAGTTGAGGAAAATCAGGAAAACTGACATGTAGAAGGTGGTGCCTGAGCTGCGTCTTGATTTCTTTTACTATAGACTGTTCTTATTACGTGATTGTATTGAAAGGCTATGTTTACTATTTCTTCTTTTTCACATTTGTTTTTGATTACTTTATTCCTGACACATGATCACTTTTTGTGAAGGTATTATGAAATGGATATGATATTTCTTAGGATTTCAGAGCTGGAAGAAGCTTTAGGGGTCATCTAGTCCAACTCCTGCAAGAAGCATGAATCCCCTATGCAAATATCCAGCCTCTGCCTCAATGCCTTTAACTGCAAAACACTCTCTGCCTCTTGCCTGTTCATTTTTGGATAGCTGTTAGAGAGTTCTTAACTTGAACCAAAATCTGTTTCCCTATGACTTTCACTCATTGGCCTTATCTCTCTGCCCTCACTGGCCAAATCAGATAAATCTAAAAATTTGGAACTGAGATGTGGTGAGATCAGGGATGTGCCAGAGCAGGGTTGTGAGAGCTTATTGTTAAATTTTCAGTGGGAGCATTTAAACCTCTGAAATGATCAAACGGTACCAATCAGGGCTTGATTTATTATTTTGTGGATTGTTTAGACCAGAAGTAGGGATCCTGTGGCCTCATGGCCACATGTGGCCTTCTAAGTCCTTGGGTGCAGCCTTTTGACTGAGTCCAAGTTTTACCTAACAAATCCTTTTATCGAGGGGATTTGTTCTGTGAAGTTTGGATTCAGTCAAAGGGCTGCACTTGAAGATCTAGAAGCCACATGTGGCCTTGAGGCTGCAGGTTCCCACACCTGGTCTAGACTTAAGAAAGTGATGGAGAAAATGTTAATTATGCACTTCAAAATGTGTCTTGTATACATTTTTTCCCCACTTTGTTAAATATTTATCTGAACTACTGGTTAGGATGAACAGGCTAGAAAAGAGTGAAGGTCACCCTCTGGAAGCAGCAAGCATTTCTGAATTCCTGTGGCTTTTGAAAGGAATTTATTGAGAAAAGCCTTCATGTCCAGGCAAAAAGAATGAGAATAGAGAAGGAGCACTGCTCAGCATCTAAGTGGATGTTCAGGTGACTCCTACCTGATTGCCTGCATGTGCTGGCAGGAAGGAGCGTAAGGATGGTGGTGATGAAGACACTGCACCAGCATCGATGACTAAGGAACATCATTAATGACCAAGCCTAAGAATGGTGGTGATGAAGACACTGGACCAGCATTGAAGACTAAGGAACATCATTGATGACCAAGCCTAAGGATGGTGGTGATGAAGACACTGGACCAGCATTGAAGACTAAGGAACATCATTGATGACCAAGCCTAAGGATGGTGGTGATGGAGACGCTGGACCGGCATTGATGACCAAGAACAGAGGTGGATTGTTGGAGAATGGGAATAGAGCCAAGTGGTGACCAGATATGTACATGAGTGAGAGTGGTGGAACCATTGTCAATGATGCACTTGAAACCCAGTCTACAGCTTTCCTGGGGTTTTCCTCTCTTTCCTACTGGAGAGGCTTTCTACTTCCCTTCATCTCTGTATGAAGGAGCTTCTTCCTATTTACCAGTCCATCACTCACTCCCTGTTTTTCCTACCATTAGAATGAGGGGGCAGAAAAGGAAGTTTGTTGCCTTCTATGCTGTAAGCCAAAGTGCTCAGAATTTAGAATTATATTTCTTTTTTTAAATTTTATTTTAAATTTATGGAATAAAATAAAAAAGATGATTGCACAGGAAACTGCAAATCTCTTACGTACAACTTGCTATTCCTTTTAAATATGTAATAAAGTTATCATGGAAATTTCTTTTTTTCCTTATTGTTCTTCCCTCCCCCCCCACTCTAGAGATGGCTACCATTAGACACAAACAAGTATATATAAATACACACACACACACATACATACACATATATATGTAAATTTATTCTACACATAATTCTATTTATTAGTTCTCTTAGGTATTTATAATAGTCAAAATTAGTTATTCTTTTTATTAGCAGCTATAAATACTATCATGTTTATTTCACCATCACCTTATATCCTCTTAGTCAAAAACTGGCAAAGGGAACTGAAGAAACCTGACATATCCTGATGCAGAAAGTATTAGTCTCCCAATGCACTACTTGGTAAAAGGTGATATAATTAATTTTCTTTGGATTGTCTACGTATTCTGATATGTGCATGTTATTTTACAACAAAAGGTTGAGACAAGGGAGGCATATTCGCCTTTGTCTTTAGTTCCAAGGTGGTCTGAAATGAGATTTTCTTTCACTTTGCCTTGCCATTATAATATGTCATTATTATTTCATGCAGGACTTCTACAGTGCTCCATACCTCTAAAGTGCACTGAAATTGTTAATACAGGTTATTCCTCACCACTACATTATTCAGGTCAACATTAATATCATCCTTTTAAAAATGCAAAGTTGGAGATACAAAGGTTAAGTGAGTGGCAAAAAGTCAGGAAGTGAGCCAGTGAGGAAATTGGGATTTGCACGATTCAGTGGATGAATAAAATCTAAAATACACCTTCCATTTAAAAAAAAAAGGTGCACTTAATTCAGGCCACTTTAAAAGTCAGAGGGAAAAAATAGATTAATTAACTAGTATGTTCTTTCCATATCCTGAGCTGATTTATATTGACTATTGACTCAAGAGAATGCTGAAAAGGAAGGGTCAACAATCCTGCTGAGTTACTGGTTTGTAAATTAATCTTGAACACTCTTTCAGTTGCAGAACACGACTGTCCTTTCTTCCTACTTTTCCCTATATCGCATTTACATTCTGTAAAGTAACCTTTCTAGACTACTGATTTTTAGAAAAAATAGTTTAGATTAGAGGTCACTATTATGGAATAAATTAGCTCCAAAAATTGCATGTTGTGCCTGAACATTGTTTTTAAAAAGAGAGAGAAGGAAGCTAATAAATTCTTAATTCTTTTCTTTAAAACCATAGTAAGAGGAGACAGTACGGAAAGAGCACTAGAATCAGCCAGTCAGTCAACAAGCATTTATTAAGTGCTGACTATGAGCCAGACTGTACCAAGCCCTGGAAATACAAAGAAAGGTAAAAGACAGCCCTGACCTCAAGGAGCTCACAATCTAATGGGGGAGACAATGTGAAAACAAATATATACAACAAGATTAATATGAGATAAATTGGAGATAATCAAGAGATGGAAAATACCAGCATTAAAGGGCATAGGGAATTTGGAGAATCACAATTTGTCATTAAGATGCCATCAGTGAGCAACCTTCCCCAATGCCCTCATCAAGGAACATATTCACAGTTCTGCGGCTTAATATTTATTAAGCATCTTCTGTGTGCTGGGCACTGTGCTAAGCACTAGGGATACAAATAAGGAAAAGAGACAGTCCCTGCCCTCAAAGAGCTTATAAATAATATAATGGGGGGAAGACAATGCATAAAAGGAAGCTGAAAGGAGGAAAGGGAGGAGGTCGCAGGGGACACTGGGTATGGGGCAAGATGCTGTGTGGAGTCAAAACCAATCAGACCTGCTGAAAGAAAGTGGAGAGGGACCTGAAGATTCTGGGAGTTCTCAGCCCTCTGCCAGAAATGTCATCAGCCATCAGCACTAAGATCTTTTCAGATGTGTCCGGATAAGGCCCAATAATAGACTGTAGAAACTACCCGGGGAAACATAAGCAGGACACATGAGCTTTTTGTATGCCTTCCCACAATATTAAAGAAGAAGATAGGGAAAAACTCCAGTCACTACAGCGGGGTAACAAGTTCCTTAGAGCTTTGTGTGATGTTCACCTCCTCATTTTCTCATAGACCACACTGTGATTCTTGCAGAAGATGGACTGCTCTAAGCAGCATACAACAGCACTAAAAGCAGTGCAAAACTTGTTTAAACATCTCTTTTATTGCTGTTGGTAGGCAATTTTCCAATGGTCAAAATGAAGCCCTAAAGCTATAAAATTTTTGTTGTCAATGCATTTAATGTCAGTTATATGTGTGTGTGTGTGTATATGTGGGTGGATGGGTATATATATATTATATATATGACATTATAGGGATATGCACACACTAAAGGGTTATGGTTAGCATTATCTTTTTCTAAAAAGTATTATACAATTCTGACTTTTTATGAAACTTAATTAAAATAGTATTTCAAACTGTACAGTCATCAATTACCAAAAACTCACGAAATTTATTTCACATCTCTAGCACCTTCTATAGGTTGTTGTCCTCCTTCCTACTGTTAGACTTTTCCTTTTTCTCTTTGGATAACTCTTCTCCTTTCTTTGCAGGTACCTTTTTGGGTCTGGGCTCTGACTTTGAAGGGGTAGGTTTAGCAGATAGCTATGTCAATCTCCTCCGTGGGTCATTATTTACTTTGGTCTTATTTTCTGGAACATTTCCTTTAGTATTTCCTTTCACGTGATGGAGGCAGCAAGGTTGAGTAGGTGGGTGGGTGTGTGGATAGAGAATAACTCCTCTTAACTTTTATTCTTGTTCAAATTCAAATGCATGCCAAGCTAGAGAGGGTATTGGAGATTTCTAACCCTAAATCAGATAGCTTTGCGGAAAGGGCAGTGTTCTTATTTCCAGAAAAAAAGAATTAAAAAAAAAAAAGACAGAGGCAGCTAGGTGGCTCAGTACATAGAGCTACAGCCTTGGAGTCAGGAGCACCTGAGTTCAAATCCGGCATCAGACACTTGACACTTACTAGCTGTGTGACCCTGGGCAGGTCACTTAACCCACTTGCCTCACCAGAAAGCAAAAAAAGCCCCAAAAAACAAAAAAGAAAAACCAACCTTAGCCTAGAGTCTGGCTTTATTGGCTAAGTGTGAGGGCTCATAGTCTCTAGCTATGACTAAAGAGCTATCATTCTGCCCTAATAAGCCAGAGACTTTCTGTTATCACACCCTAGCAGATTAAAGTTGAAATGGCTAGAAGATGCATTAAAGCATCTAAGTTGGTAGGCAAAAGTATTGCGCAGCAGAGACCACCAAAGACACGTTACATTCAGGTACAAACACAGCAGGGACCAGGCCCAAAGGAGCAAGAGGATGATACCACCGGAAGACATGGATAGCCCTGACGTATTGGAGGCATGAGTGGCATATGAAAACCACTATTTACAAGCAAGATACACATACACATACACGTGTTCTCAAACACGTGTATGTGTGTGTGTATGTGTACTGGTTATACAGGTTTCTTATGTGAGTGCCTCTCCACATATGTGCTTCCATGTATGATTATTATGCATGCCCACTTTTCCCAGTTGTGGTGTACACATTTGTGGGAAGGTGTGTTGCAAGTTTATGGGGGAGAATGTTATATTACCATTTTTCTTAGTATGCTATTTTATTAAATGCCTTTGCTTTGAACTTTTTCCCCAGGCTGACTAGTAAAAGTAAATACATTGATGGGGGCTCAGGAACTATAATTTTGAGTGGATATGTACCTACAGAGTATATTGAATCTAAGATGGATTATCCAGGGACCCCACATGTCAGCCAGGGTTGTGTCCTAAGTGTTACATTATAAGTATATGGGATCGATGACACTGATCTTGAGTGTTGGTTCCAACTACACTTTGTCACCATTATATCCCTTGTTAGCAACTGGATTTGGAATCAGAGAACTTGGGTTTGAGTCCTGATTGTGTCATTTATTAGCTTTGTAATCTTAGCCAAGTCAATTAATTTCTCTGAGCTTCAGTTTCCTCATCTGTAAAATGGAGATAATAGTAATAGCTAACGTTTATATAGTGTTTAGTATGCGCAAAGTACATAATGTAAACGCTTTACAATTATTATCTCATTTAATCCTCACAACAACCATAGGAGGTGGGTGCTATTGTTATCTCCATTTTACAGCTAAGGAAACTGAGGCAAACAGAAGTTAAGTAATTTGCTCAGAGTCGTATAGCTAGGATGTGTCTGAAGACAGATTTTAACTCAAATCTTCCTGACTCCAAGCCTATGGCTTTATCTACCCTGTCATGGTGGTACTTGTGACTCCCTACCTCAGAGGAATGGTTGGGAGTTTCAAATGAAACAATTTAAAGAATTAATATTATTAATCATTGATAAATTACATATATCAATTAATGTTACATACAATAATTAATTATGTGTAAATCATGCTATAGTAATTTAACAAAAACATTTTGTAAACAGTGTGTCTATATGTGAGTTATTACTAAATCTGATTCCCATTTTTCCCTTTTCCTTTTCATTTTTGCTAGAGTATCTCACAAGTATAGCACTTTCCATAGAAGTCTGAAGGAGAAGTTAAATACTCTGTGATTAGTCCCAGGGCATTTCCCTTTAAAAGGAATGCAAGATACATTTGGGCGTTAGCTTAGAAATAAAATTTCCCTTTCTCTTTTTTCTAATTTTCAAATAATCTAAGTACAAACTATGTGCAGAGAATTCAAACTCAGTTCCCTTTGAATTCCAGCAAACTCCACAATTAGGCAGTCATGATTTAATTAGTAGAGTTCAACGAAGTGAATCATTTAATGGTCTCAATAGAAAGAACTCTATCAAAATCAACTTTTTTCACTCTTGCCTCAGGTCCTCTCACCAGGCTAATTTTCTGGGTCATTCAGTGTCAGTTGTTTATGACTGAAGCTGTGCAAAGCAATTTTCTACAGAGAGGGCATCTCAGTGGTTATTTGACCCAGAACAAGAAGAGATGAAAATTATTCTAATCAGAAGAAGCAAATAGATCAGCAAAACAAAAGGTGTTGCTGAGTCTCTCATTTCCAACTGGTTGGGGAACAACTGAAATGATTTCTTTCAAACTCATCATGGGAGTCTCTTGCCATTACCTCTGCAAGAGAATGGCTTCTTTTCTGAACTGAAATCCAATCAAGTGCCTATTTCATGTAGTGGGCGGGAGTTAGAAAAAGACCTGGACTGACAATAGTTGGCTTTTAACTCTGGATTTGCCACTTCCTATCTTGATTGAGTCATGCCCCACTTGGGCCTCAGTTTCTTAGTCAGTAAAACAAGGAGGTTAGAATAGAGAAACTGTAAAGTCTCATTAAGGTTTTAAATTCTGTGATATTAATATTGCTGTACTGTACCCACAGTACTTTGAGTTGTTTCTTCTTTTTTCCACATTCTTAAAAATAGCTATTCCAAAACTTCTCCTTTCTTTTCCCTTTCCTACTCCTGCTCTGCATTTCTTTCTATAATGGGGGAGTGGCCAAGGAGGGCCCAGTCCTTAAAGCATGTGCAATATTTCCTTCTGGTTTCCATCCAATATGTGGAACTTTGGGGAGCCAGTTTCTGGCCATGATGGAGGAGCTGGTGCTGTGCTATGGCAAGGAATTTTTCCTTTGGCTTCAGAGTAGAAAGGGTTAGTGACAGGGTTGGAACTGAATTCTTATGCAAAAGGACATATAACCATGTATGCATTTGTATACAAAAGGAGAATACTCCATCCCTCAGTTCTTTTTGTACTTTCCTCCTCCCTGTAGGCTTTTTAGTGAGGAGAAAGACCTCTTCCATGTGGGAGAGAGGCACCAGGTCCCATCTCCTACCCAGCTCCCATGTGTCCGTAAACACCTACGGTGCTTCTATTTCTTGTGTTTCTTCTTTTCTGATCTTAGGTGAATAAGTGTCTGGAGACAAAAGGGACTAGGTTATGTATGATCTTGTGAGCTTCAAAATGAGCCTGCGACAGCAGGGCCCAATGCTCTCTCCTCTTCCTGTTGGCTGAAGGTCTCTCCCCACCTGGAGGCCCACAGCATCTTGCTCTTCTAATTCCAGTGTCTGGAAAGGGCCAGAGCCAAGAAATTCACCTTGGCTGGCGAGAGCCCTTTGAATACAACTTGGCTTTGACTCCATAGCAAATTAAAAAGCTTCCTTTTTTTAACCACGTGTTTAGCGGACCAAAACCAGTACAGAATGTCTGCATGTGCTCCAAATTGGTGATCAGGGCCTTTCTATTACACATCATTATACCTCTCTGGAAGCAGGCTCCCTAGTCTCTTCTACATTGACTACTCCATTATATTCTTTCCCTTCTCTGGAAAAAGTTGCTGCTCTTAGCAAATTGGCACGAGTATGTTTTGAACATATTTTCCATATCTCCAGTCCAGAATAGTCCTCTGGGGTCCCAAGTGTAAGTATTGTCTTTCCACTTGTTTCCTCAGTGCTATTCTTGCCAGAGGAAAAATTCTCAAAACAGTTAATGTGGTATGATCTAATATAAGTCCAACATGTACAGGTAAAGATAAAAAAAACTGTACTCAAATGCAATTATAATGATTCAACAACAAAAAAAAAGCATTTCATAAAGTTTGCCAAGCAGTATCGCTTGCTTTGTACTCAAAAATGGTCTTCCCAACTCAAAGGCAACAAGGAAAAGAAGAAGACAAAGAAAATCCATTTTTTTTTAATCTTGGAAGGAAACCTGGTCCCTACAGAGCTTCCCAAACCACAATAAACTCATCCAGAAGGGATTTAGGACCTGGAGTGGACTGGTAGTCACTCCACCTTAGGTGAGAAATCATGTCAATTTGGCTTAGTACTTGAAAATTCTCTGAGTCCTAGAGGGCCTAGGCACTTCGCCCTTAATCACTGCCACCAAGCCCCACCTCTCTCTGCTTTGGACCCACTCACCGAGCAGGTTAAATCATTGATTAACTTGAAAAGGAACAGAAAATTGGGCTTCTCACCTCAGAAGGAAAGCTAAATCCCTACAGCAATCCCAGAGCATATGGGACTCTTCTCATAGGAATTAGAGGCCTGGGATTGTCTGGGGTTTATCCTCTGTACTCCCAGGTGAGAAAACAAACTGTCCTGGGTGAAAAACTCACCTACGATTCCCTCAGTGCACAAGGGCATCAATTTGGGGTCTAGACAAAATTTTCTAGGTGTCCATTTCTAGATAGTGCACACCAAATTTTTTCTAGGGGTCCCTATACTATTCACTGTCTACTCAGAGATACAGGGCAATTTCCTCTGAGATTCTGTACCAAAAGGTACAGAAACTCCCACCAATGGATTCCAGTGCAAGGTACACCTATGTGAATTCTAAGCTCATCCAATAACAGGGCAAAAAGGCTCAATTTGACACTAAAGAAAGGGTCAAGCTCCCAAAGAAGGGAGTAAGCCCTTAGGGTCTGTTATATGGAGTTTCTAGGACAGCAGGCAAATGTTACCCTATGGACTTACAATGTATAAAGATCTCACAAAAAGGCAAACTCTCAGGTCTGTTTAATGGCAAAAAAAGAAAATAGGAAGATTTACTTATTTAAGCAGTAACATTTTAATGATGAAAGCCTATACTTGTCATATTGCCTTCAATATCGATACCGATACAGTGTTTTGTAATATAGTAAGTAATAGTAGTTAAATATTCAATGAATAAACAGATGTGGGACAGCTAGGTGGCACAGTAAATAAAGCACTGGCCCTGGAGTCAGGAGGACCTGAGTTCAAATCTGGCCTCAGACATTTGATACTTATTAGCTGTGTGACCCTGGGCAAGTAACTTAACCTCAATTGCCTAGCTCAAAATAAACAAAACAGAAGTTGTTTAAACAGATGTAAACTTTTGCGAAAATCAATTCAAAAGGTACTGACTTATAAGGAAAACACATACTGCCCCCCCATTAAAAAAATGAGTGTATGAGTACAGCCTAAAACAAAGCATTTTGCCAATTTCATTCTAGTGATTCTCAAAAACTAAGGTGATGAATAATGAAATTACTGAAGGATAATCTCTCCTGGGGATCTCCGCAAATGCAAAAGAGCCCAATTTTATCTCAGAAGAGGCACGACATATAGTAAGATTCCAAACTCATTCTCTCAGAGTAAGGCTGGCTAGATCAACACTCAGAATTCTAGAGGTACTTCTAATGAGTCAGGGTATGTCTTTAACTACTGACACCATCTACAATGCCTAATCTTATGTTCTCTCTTCACTGTTTTTTGTTTGTTCTTCTTCAGTCAGGTCTGCTTGTATCTGCCCCTATTGACTTTTTGTCCATGGAGTTTCCTTGGCAAAGATGCTGGAGTGGTTTGCCATTTTCTTCTTTTGTATGTCCCCATTTTACAGATGAAGAACTGAAGTTAAGCTACTTGCCCAGGATCACACAATGAGTGAATGTCTGAGGGCAGATTTGAACTCAGATCTTCCTGACTCCAGGCCTGGTATTCTATCTACTGCCCTTTCTTTTCACTATTATATTCCAGGAATTATCAACCCAGGTCTATTTAACTAATTGATGTAACTTACTGTGAAGCTATAGCAAGAAGAGAAGTTACAAACATTTCTTTCTCAAGACCCAGGGACATACTTTCTGCTATACCACCTTGGTGTTTGGGGAGAACAGGATCAAACTCAAAGTGTTTTCTACATAACATCCTCCCCTACTGGATTTACTTCCAAATGTAGCATCATAGATAGTGGATAAGTTCTCATCTGAGCTACTATGGCCTATGTGCTTTAGGTCGCTCTAAAGGGTCACCCAACTAAGCTGGGTGTTGAAGATCATTCTGTAGTGTCTGAGGCTGGCTGCACAACCTAGCGTGGAGGCCAGCTCCAGAACTTCTGCTGACTCATCACTGCTACCTTCCGTGGCTCATAAAGTCATAGCAATCTCCAATCAGGAAAGAATAGATGCAATAAAGGCGGAAGAAACATCAGGGCCATGCTTTCTTGGCTTCATCCTGGCTCCAAGTGAGAGAATACTGGAAGGGCCTCCTCCACCCAGAAGCCCACAGACTCTTGTCCTCCTTGCTTGAAAGCCAGCCAGACAGGAAAGAAACAGAGCTGAAAAAGCTAAATATTCCTTTTTTTAAAAAAAAAAAGGTTAATTCATATTAACTAGTTAACTAACATTAGGGAGATATCAACTGGTTAATTGATATTTGAAGGAGTACAATTTCGATTCAATTCATTCAACATTTATTAAATAACTACTATATGCCAGGTACTTTGCTAAGCACTGAGGGTACAAATAAAAAAAAGACAGTCCTTTCCCTCGAGAAGCTTGCAATCTCATGGGGGAAGACAATACACAAAAGGAAACTTAAGAACAGGGAGGAGACCCAGCTGCAGGTACCCAGCATGGGAGCAGGGGCATGATTTTGGTGGAGACCAAACCAAATAGAGTTGCTGATGGAAAATGGAGAGTTACCTGGAAAATTCTGAGCCCTCTAATGAAGTAAGGCTTTGCGAATTTAGGGTCCTACCCTCTGCTCTCTACTCAGAGAGGAGAGGCAGCTGAAGCAGCTGAGGAAGTGGTGAGTCAGTCTGCTGGGTGAGATTTCAGGTGATCAGCTTATCCTGGAAGGAGGCATGATGTTGTCAGGAGTCCAAACCAGGAAATACCTCAGATGGAAAATGGAAAATTACCTGGAAAATTCTGAGCCCTTTATAAAGGCTTTGGGAGGATGAGATTTCAGTGATTAACTTATCCTAAGGAAGGCATAACATTGGGGAGTCCAAACCAAGTAGAATAAATACAATGAATCAGCTGTAGAACATGGTGGATTGGGCCAATCAGTAAGTTAATACTTTGTAAGGTACATTTTGTGTGCATTATATTATGTATTCATGCCAGAACCATTGGGCAAAGCTTGAAGGATCAGGGGAGCAGCCTCTCCCCTTTTCTCATTCTACTTCCCCAACCCTGATGCAGAAAAATTAAACATTTTACAAAGAATCTATATAAAATGTGATGGATGTGAAGAGAAAATAGAATCTTCATTAGTCTGAGAACCTTTTTCTCCTAGGGGTTCCCTGAGCTATTATGGATTATTATCTTAATTAACTATGATAATTGGTCTGCATCTGTGATTTCATTGTTGTGGAAAAATCCTTTACTAATGCAGATGAGAAACAATGTTACTTGTAGCTTGGGTGTGTTAAGACATCGGACAGCAACCCAGTCAGACACTTAGTCAACAAGCATTTATTATGCACTTTCTATGAGCCAAGAACTGTGCTAAGTACTGAGGATACAAAGAAAGGCAAAAATGTGGTGACTTCCCTCAAGGAGTTTGTATTCTAATAGAGGCCATAACATTAAGGAAAAAAAAATTGTACCTGTAGATATATTCAGTTTAAATGGGAGAAAATCTCAGAGAGAAGGCATTATTAATGGGGGTACCAAGAAAGGCCTCTGGAAGAAGATAGGATTTGCGCTGAGTCTTGAAGGATACTAGGAAATCCAGGAGGTGAGGGAGAGGAGAAAGTGCATTCTAAGCATGGCAGATATTCACTGAAAAATCATAGGGTCTTCTAGGTCTATATCCCAAGAAAAGAACATATTTGTACAAAAATATTTATAGCAGCTCTTTTTTGTGGTGGCTAAAAATTGGAAATTGAGTGGATACCCGTCAGCTGGGGAATGGGTGAACAAATTGTGGTATATGATTGTAATGGAATATTATTGTATTATAAGAAAAGATGATTTCAGAAAAAAACAGAAAGACTTACATGAACTGATACAAACCAATGTGAGCAGGATCAAGAGTAGAACATTGTACATAATAAGAGCAATATCGTATGATGAAGTTCTGTGAATGACTAGGCTATTCTCAGCCATACAATGATCCAAGACAATCCCAAAGGACTCATGATGAAAAATGCCTTTTGCTTCCAGAGAAAGAACTGATGTTGTTTGAATATAGGCCAAAGCATACTATTTTTCACTCTCTATTATTTGTTTGAGTTTTCTTGCACAAAATAGCTAATATGGGAGTGTTTTACATTTTTACACATGTACAACCTGTATCAGATTGCTTACCATCTCAGGCAGGGGAGAGTGGAGGGAGAGAGGGATAGAATTTGGAACTCAAAACTTAAAAAAATGCCAATGAATGTTAAAAATTGCTTTTATATGTAACTGAGGCAAAATAAATGAATAAAATATTATTTAAAACTTTAAAATATAAAAAATAAAGAAAAAGAAAACAACACAAAAAAGAAAGGTCATCGGATTAATAGATGAAGGAATATTAAGGAAGCAGGTGTTGCTGGATTGAGTTTGTGGAGGGGAGTAAAGTGTAAGAAGCCTGGGAAGATAGGAAGGGATCTAGTTGTGAAGGGCTTTAAAAGCTAAATAGAGGAGTATTTACATATATACAACATATATATATGTATATATGCTTGTATGATTATGTATATGTATACACACATATACTTCTATATGTATATATACACATATATATACATAGACACTTTCATATATATGTGTATATGTGTGTGTGTGTGTGTATGTGTGTGTGTGTGTGTGTATGTGTGTGTGTGTGTATGTAGGTAGGTAGGTAGTAGAGAGTCACCAGAGTTCAATCAATCAATAACCCACGTATTAAGGGCCTACTACGTTCCTGGTACTGTACTAAGTGCTGAGTTGATAGAATAGGAAAGTAACATGGTCAGAACTATGCTTTGAGAAGGCAATTTTGAGGAGTAGCTGGATGGTGCAGTGGATAGAGCACCAGTCCAGGAGTCAAGAGGACCTGAGTTCAAATCTGGCCTCAGACATCTAACACTTATTAGCTATGTGACCCTGGGCAAGTCACTTAATCCCATTGCCTAGCCAAAAAAAAAAAAGGCCACTTTGGCAGCATGTGGATGGTAGACTGGACTGGGGAGACTAATCAACAAGCTATTGCAGTAGTCTAGGTATGAGGTGATGAGGATCAGCCCTTGGGTGCCAGCTGTAAATGGAGAAAAGAAACTTATGCAGAGATGTTGTGAGAGTAGAGAAGCTAAGACCTGACGACAGAATGGATATGTGGGATGAGTGTGGATAAGCAGCTGAGAATGATATTGAGGTTGTAAGCCCTATTGGAAGGATAGCGATGCCCTCAACTTTAATTGTTGTTGTTAGGCCTTCATTTTCAAAGAGGACCAATGACATCATGGGATGAGGTCTTGACTTGAGTGTGAATTGGATTTAAGTGAGGCAGAGTTGCTTGAAATTGTCAGGCTCACTCTGTCTTCCAGAGTTATCCAAGTCCAGTGGTAAGACAAGAGTCAAGACCACTGGCAATGACCCAGGATGCATTGAATGACCTTGGCATCTTTGTTGTCTGACGAAGTTCTAAGCACTCCATGGCACCTGCTTCAGTTGCCTTCATGGCTGTTGGAACAAACTGTTCTCATCTGCTCATTCTGCCAGGGGAAGTCTTCACATGCTTGGGGTAGACATCCCCCTGACTCACTGACGGGTTTGAGACCTGTTGGTTACCCTCAACCTGGTTTAGCCCATTTGCCAAGATGGTTTACCAGGATGTGGTCACTGGGCATGCTACAACTTCTCTGAGCCACAGGTGAGAGTCAAGTGCCAGGGAGAAGCCCAAAATGGATGAACAGCCCTAAAACCAGGGGTGCTGGTTCTCTTGAATACCCGACACATGGCTGTAATAAGGAAGTTCAGAAGAGGAGAGTCTTTGGAGGAAAACATAATGAGTTCAGTTTTGAACATGTTGATTATGATATGTTTCCAGGACATCAGTTCAAGATGTCCAACAGGCAGTTAGTCACAGGAGTCTAGAGGTCAGGGGAGAGGTTACGTATGGATAAATAGATCTGAGAATCATCTGCATAGAGATGATAATTGAACATATAGAAACCTATGAGATTATCAAGTGGAATAGTATAGAGTAAAAATTCTTTACCTTCTTTATGTGTTATGGATTCCTTTGCTAGTTTGGTGAAGACTATAGGCTCCTTCTCAGAACAGTGTTTTTAAATGCATAAAATAAAATATATAGGATTGCAAAGGAAACCAATTATTAAAAAAAAAAGTTCACGCACCTCAGATTAAGAATGCTTGGTACTGAGGGAGAACAAAAGAGTTTAAAGGACCCTTAAGGGACATTCATGGTTAATGGACTTGATCAGATGAAGATCCAGCAAGGAGACTGATAAGATATGTTAGACAGGTATGCGGAGAACTAGGATAGAGCAGTGTCATGAAAACCTAGAGAAAGGAGAGTATCCAGGAAAAGAGGGTGACTGACGGTGTCAAAAGCTATAGAGAGGCCAAGAAGGATTAGGACTGAGAAAAAAACATTAAATCTGGCAATCCAGATGCAACATGGAATGTTTTGGCTCCACTCTCTCAGCTCCCTCAGGAACTCAAGACTCTAAGGCATCTTTTCTCTGCTTTTGACTCAAGCTCCCCACTGGCTATGTCCCTTTCCCCCCCCATTTTAAGGGTCTCAGTTCCATTTTTACCACTTAACATTAGGTAGCTTTTAAAAGGAACATTTACTTCAGAGATTTAGGCAGAACAAAGTACATTTTCTCCAACTTCTTGAAGACATAATCCCTTCTATACTACCTCAGTCTCTAGGGGTAGAGGAAGGGAGAAAGCTGATGATTAAGCTTACAATTTACTTCAGTTCTTATGCAACACTGGTGTCTCCAAAGCTAGTATCACTTCCAGTTACTACTGGTTTGGAGCCCTAGACCTTTGCTCCTTAAGCATCAATGCAAGGCAGGCTGTAACACCTGTCCTGGAATCCTAGGTTACTGAATCCCTGTGGCTCCTACTCCTGGTCCAGGTTGGGGACTCTATTCCTTGCATCTAAAATGGAAAAGAACAAATGAAAAGGCCAAGCAGATTTTTTGGGGGAGGGTCACATGGTTTTGGTGGGAGTGGGATAGAAGCGCCCACAGCCCTTCCCCTAACAGCATGGTTCTCTTACTGGAAGCCATTAATGAAGAAGTCACCTTGCTCTTTCAGATGCATTTGTTGCTTGCCCTTTGGAATACCCATGCATGCTTTGGTCCTCAGGCTTCTCCCAGAAATGGCTCCCGATTGCCTTCCACGTGGATGCATCATCTTAGCAAACTGATGGATTCTATACATGCACCAGATTCCCTTTACAAAAAGATCATGGTGCCTTTGGAAACAGCAGTTTCATTTGAATGATGAGGGCAGAAGCCAGACTGTAGAATGTTTGGAAGAGATTGAGAAGAAGTGAAGGCAGTGGTTGTCAGTGTCTTTCTCAAGGAGTTTAGCCACCAAAAAGAAGATAGATGTAATATTATAGTTAGTGAGGATACTTATCAAGTAGGGTTGTTTTTTGTTGTTGTTGTTGTTGTTGTTGTTTAAGGTTGAGGGAAGGTATGGTTATGTTTTTAAATAGCAAGGAAGCAGATAGTAGTAGATAGGGAGATATTCAAGATTAGTGAGAGAGTGAGTATGATTGAAAAGATCTGCTCAGGAAGATGGGGTAAAATGGGATCAAGGGTACTTATAGAAGGGTTTGCCTTGGTAAGGAGAAGGTCTGTGAAGGAGTAGACAGTAGGGGAAGACATTTGAATGAGTGAGATGAGGGAGAGGGGAAAAGAGGGAACTCTTCACAAATGTACTTTCTTTTTTTAGTGAAATGTAAAGGTAAGTCCTTGACTGAGAAGGTTGGAGGGGGGTATGTCATGGGAAGAAAAGGAGGAATGAAAAGGTTTGGAATAGATGCTGTGGTGAGTGGAATAAAGACTGTATTACAGTAGTATGAAAGAATAGCTTTGCTTTAGTGAAAACCCAGTTTAGATTACACATCAATCTGTAATATTCCCAGACCATGTTGGTTTTATGATTTTCTCATAAAGCAATAAATAAGTAAGAGTGAAGGCAGTAGATGGTGAGAATAAGCCAAGGTTGGAGTTTGGTAAGGTCTTCCCGACTTGAAGCCTAGCTCTCTCTAATATGCTGTGTTGTCTTCTCTCTGTGATAATTAATTAGGCTTGTGATAACCATTGTTAGGTCTAGGAAGAGAAATTCTTGGTTTTTTGATCATGTTGGACTCCTCAGCATCTTCTTTAGAAACCAAGGATTAAAACTTGCCTTACCCACATAAAGGGATGGGGACATAAAATATAAGGAACCGTAATTTAGACGTTCAATAAGGTTAATAAGCATTTTGATTCAAGGGCAACCTATATACATATATATGTACATATATATATATATATATATATATATATATATATACACACATATATATTTAATAATTTATTTATTTTTAGTTTTCAACATTTACTTCCACAAGATTTTGAGTTCCAAATTTTCTCCCCATCTCATCTCTCCCCGCATCCCAAGATGGCATGCATTCTGAATACCCCTTCCCCTAGTCTACCCTCTCTTCTCTCTCTCCCCTTTTCTCTTATCCCCTTCCCCTTCTATTTTCCTGTATGGCAGGATAGACTTCTGTACCCCATTTCCTGTATTTCTTATTTCCTAGTTGCATGTGAAAACATTTTTTTTAAACATGTGTTTTCAAAACTTTGGGTTCCAAATTTTCTCCCTTCCTACCTCCCCACCCACCCTCATTGAAAAGGCAAGCAAGTCAATACAGGCCATACATGTGCAGTTATGCAAAACACTTCCATAGTAGACATGTTGTGAAAAAACTAACTCTATTTCCCTTAATCCTATCCTGCCCTGCCCCCATTTATTCTATTCTTTCTTTTGACCCTGTCCCTCCTCAGAAGTATTTGCTTCTGATTACCCCCTTTCCCAATCTGCCCTCCTCTCTATCATCCCCCTGCTCTCTTATCTCCTTCTCCCCCTATTTTCCTGTACGGTAAGACAGATTTCCATACCCAATCGAATGTGTATATTATTCCCTCCTTAAGCCAAATCTGATGAGAATAAGATTCACTCATTCCCTCTCACCTTCCCCTGCTTCCCCTCCACTGTAAGAGACTTTTCTTTTCTGTTTTTTTTTGTGAGATAATTTACCCCATTCTACCTCTCCCTTTCTTCTTCTCCTAGTATAATCCTCTCTCATCCCTTAATTTTATTCTCCAGATATGACCCCTTCATCTTCAACTCACCCTGTGCCCTCTATCTATCTATCTATCTATTGAGCTCTGGTCTTTTCATCAAGAATGCTTGAAAGTCCTCTATTTCACTGAATGACCACTTTTTCCCCTGAAGGATTATACTCAGTTTTGCTGGGTAGGTGATTCTTGGTTGTAATCCTATCTCCTTTGTCCTCTGGAATATTATATTCCCTGCCCTGCAGTCCTTTAATGTAGAAGCTGCTAAATCTTGTGTTATCCTGATTGTGTTTCCATAATACTTGAATTGTTTCTTTCTGGAAGCTTGTAATATTTTCTCCTTGACCTGAGAACTCTGAAATTTGGCTACAATATTCCTAGGAGTTTTCCTTTGGGGATCTCTTTCAGGAGATCAGTGGATTCTTTCAATTTCTATTTTTCCCTCTGGTTCTAAATTATCAGGGCAGTTTTCCTTGATAATTTCTTGAAAGATGATGTCTAGGCTCTTTTTTTGATCATGGCTTTCAGATAGTCCAATAATTTTTAAATTCTCTCTCCTGGATCTATTTTCCAGGTCAGTTGTTTTTCCAATGAGATATTTCACATTGCTTTCCTAATTTTTCATTCTTTTGGATTTGTTTTACAGTCTCTTGATTTCTCATTAAGTCACTAGCCTCCAATTGCTGTATTCTAATTTTTAAGGAAGTATTTTCTTCAGGAATCTTTCGGACTTCCTTTTCCATTTGGCCAATTTTTTCTTTTTAGGGCATTCTTCTCCACATGGGCTTTTTGGACCTCTTTTGCCATTTGGATTAGGCTATTTTTTAAGGTGTTATTTTCTTCAGTATTTTTTTGGGTCTCCTGTAGCAAGCTGTTGACTTGTTTTTCATGATTTTCTTGCATCACTCTCATTTCTCTTCCCAGTTTTTCCTCTACTTCTCTTATTTGCTTCTCAAAATTTCTTTTGAGCTCTTCTAAGGCCTGGGACTGATTCATATTTTTCTTGGAGACTTTGGATGTAGGAACTTTGACTTTGTTGTCTTCTTCTGGTTGTATGTTTTGATCTTCTTTGTCACCAAAGTAAGATAATATAGTCTGACTCTTTTTGTGCTGCTTGCTCATGATCCCAGCCAATTACTCGAGTTTTAACCTCTTTGTTAAGGTAAGAATCTGCTTCCAATGTGGAGAATGTACTGTCCCAAGCTTGGGGGTTTGTACAGCTGTTTTCAGAGATACTTGTAAGGACCTGTAAATTTTCAGTTCTTCCAAGGTGGTATGATAAGGAGCGAGGTATTTACTCTTTTCCTGGCCTGTGCTCTGGTGTATTAATGACCACAAGCACTCGTTTCTGTCCTGGAACTGTGAGAAGGGTTTTCTCTCTACAGCCACTACAAGCTCCACCATGCCAACGCTCCTCCTTGCCCCAGGACCGCCCCTCGGGACTGTGACCCAGATCCAAGCAGGGGCAAAGCAAGAGATTCCTTCCTCAGCACCAGCAGAGAGATCCCTGCAATCCCTCTCTGATCAGCCACTGGATTCCTCCTCAGTCTGTGGGCCAGAAGCTCAGATGGCAGCTGTCCCCCCTCAAGGGCCACGCTCTCGGGGAACTGGAGCTGAGACCCCATGTTCCACTCTCAGCACCACAGAAACAGACTTTTCCCACTGACCTTCTCAGTTGTCTTTGGTGATCATAGGTTGTGAAGTCTGGAAACCTCCACGGCTGCCTGCAATACAGCCCTCAGAGGCCTGTTCCAGGTTCATTGTGGCCTGCAGGCCCACACCAAACTGGGCTCCTCTTCCAGCCCAGCACAATATACCTTTCTGCTCAACCATCCAGGTTGTTGTGGGCTAGAAATTTGCTTCACTTGGTCTTTTTGTGGATTCTGCTGCTTTAGAATTTGTTTACAGCCATTTTTTACAATTATTTGGAGTGGTTTGGGGGAGAGCTCAAGCAAGTCACTGCTTTCACTCTGCCATCTTGGCTGTGCCCCTCCAAGGGCAACCTATATTAAATACTTAATTAGTTCAAAACATTTTTTGTACTAAAAGAAAATCAATATTTGTTTCAAAAGTATAACTAAGAGTTTTGGTTGTCTACATATTGGTTATCCTTAGTTAATTTTTAAAAAGAAAAAATATCTTTTTCTTTATTTCATGTTTAAACTTTTTTTTTTGGGACCTTGATTATCTATCCACAATTAGTGTAATCCCTCTGGAGAAGTTCTGATTTCTTCTTGTTTTAACATTTTAAGTGTGATTTTCAGTACTTACAAAGTATACTTTTGATTGTGATTGATTGTGATTTTCAGTACTTACAGAGTATAATTTTGAAGTGGCTGTTGAACCCCATGATAACTATGTATTCATGTCACTTCTCATGTGTACAATTTTCATGATAATTAAAGTTATAATGATTTTTGGTAAGAAAAATTCATGATGAATTCGAAACTTATTATTTTAGGTTTGAAATGTGAAAGAAGACAGGTCAAGTCAGTTCACAGTTATTTGTAAAGATAATAAAAAGTTTTTTTCGTTTTTTTAAAGCTCTATTAGGGATAAGCATAAGATCAAGGAAGGGTTAGGACTGTTGCTTGGGTTGGATGAGATGATGGTAAAGGACTATGGTGAGACAAATGAATAATAAGACTCTTATTTTGTATTTCAGTCTTTCCCCCCTTATTTCCCCCTATTGTTCACTTTCTGGCACTCTCCCCTTTGACAGCAGTTTTTCTTTGGGCTGGATCTCAAAGCTGTCTCAGCCCTCTCCCACATTGGGCAATTCATGGTTTACCAGCTTTGGTCTGTGCCTCAAGTGACTTCTACAGAGACAAACTGTCCCCATCTAGATGCTAGACTCTCTCAGGCTAAGTGGAGTGTTACATATGTCCTGCCCCAATCCCCTCTGTTCTTCCGTTCTTTGGTGAACTCTGTTGTGACACAAAATTCTGTGAGCTGCTGTCTTAACCTGAGAAAATGTGTGTTGTTTGGGTCTCTTGAGGCACAAGAGGAGGCTGGGGGTGGAGAGTTGAGTTCTGTTAAAAATCCATGTGTAAGCTTGTGCAGCATGGTAAACTGTGGGAAAAGGGATACCAAGTGAATACATTCAGGGTGAGGGATTAATGTATTAATTCATTTTTTTTTAAACTCATTTGGATTATTGACCACAGAGATAGCTGAAATTGCCCATCTCTTATTTATCTTCTTTATTTTGGAGAGATTTGAAAAGTCATAAAGATTGGAGAAAATGTCTAATCTTCTGTCTTATTGGTCATGTGACTCAGCATGTTCATGAAGTTAAAAATATTGTAAAAAACAGGAGCAGTAGGGCAGGACTGGGAAAGAACAAATGTGCTGATTTTCACAAAATTAAATTAATTGGTACCTGAATAACTATCCACTAGGGAGTTGGGTTTCTATTCCTGACAAAATTCTAAAACATATTAAGGGCATAGTTTATGAGCAATCACTAAAAGTCAGCACAATTTCATCAAGATCAAGTCGTGCCAGAGTAACAACTTTTCTTTTTGGAGTGCTAGGTGTGAAGTCAGCAAGGCCTGAGTTCAAATCTAGCCTCAGATACTTACTATCTGTGTGACCCTGAGCAAGTCACTTAACTTCTGTTTGCCTTAATCCACTGGAGAAGGAAATGGCAAACAACTCCAGTATCTTTGCCAAGAAAACCTGCTGGACAGTATGGTCCACAGGACCATGAAAAGCACATACAACTGGATGACAACAACATAGATATCACATGCTCAGCTTTCAACAAAGGATTAGCTTGTAGTTAAGATGAAAGGATGTGGTAGGCACTAGGTGGCGCAGTGGATATAGCACCAGCCTTGGAGTCAGGAGGAACTGAGTTCAAATCTGACCTCAGACACATAACACTTACTAGCTGTGTGACCCTGGTCAAGTCACTTATCCCCATTGCCTAGCCAAAAAAAAAAAAGAAAAGAAAAGAAAAAGAAAAAGAAAGAATGTGGTAGATGATAAAATAGGTAAATTTGGAACTTGTTAGATGACTAATGCTCTAAAGAAGCCATTAATGGGTCAATGCCAGCTTGGAGGAAGGTCTCTAGTGGCATGCTCCAGGGATTATTAGTTCTATAGGTTTTTTCAGTGATTTAAAAGCATAGACTCAATCACTTTATCAATCAGCAAGTATTTATGAAGCACCTACTGTGTGCCTGGCACTGTGCTAAATGCTGAGGATACAAGTACGAAGAATGAACCATCCCTACTCTTAATGGGATAAAGCATCTCTACTCAGTTCTAGTGGGAGAGTTTGTCAAATTGGGAGACGCTAGAAAGCATGGAGAAGTAGCTAATACATTGTATGACAGAGTCCAGATTCAGAAATCTCTGGGCAAGCTAGAAGCATGGGCTGAATCAAAGATGATGAAATTAGACAAAGATAAATGGAAAGTTCCACAGGGTTTCAAAAGACCAGCTTCAAAAATACAGAATAGAGAGAAGATTTGGGTTTGGGTGCAAAAAAAAGATCATGATTTTAGTGGATTGCAAACCTTAGTGGATCACAAACACAACAGTGTGACATGGGAGCCAAAAATGATAAATCTGATTTTAGGCTAAGCTAAAATTTTAGGCTAAACAAGAGGCCCAGTGGCCAGATTGAAGGAGATGACTATTCCATTGTGTACTGCTGTCTTAAGGCCATATCTGGATTATAGGTGTTCAGTTCTGTGTACAAGCTGGGATGGGAGTAGAAGAGAGGAAACAGTAAGTGAGAGAACTGGAGAGATGTCATATAAGTATGGGTCAAAGAAAGTGGGCATGTTCATTCTGAAAAAGAGACCTAGAAGGCACGTGGGGCAGCTAGGTAGTGCAATGGATAAAATGCTGGGCCTGCAGTCAGGAAGATCTGAGTTAAAATCTGGCTCAGATACTTACTAGCTATTTGACCCTGAGCAAATCACTTAACCCTGTTTGCCTCAGCTTCCTTGTCTGCAAAATGGGTGTAGAAGAAAATAGCAAACCACTTCAATATCTTTGCCAAGAAAACCCCAAATGGGATCAGAGAGAGTTAGCCACAATTGAAACAATTAAACAATAAAGGGGTTATGATAGCTGTCTTCAAGAGTCTGAAGTGCTGAATTGTGTAGGAGACATCAAATTTGTTCTGTGTGACCTTAAAAGGCAGAACTGGAAACATTGGATGGGAGTTTCCAGAGAAGCCAATTTAGTCTTGATGTAAGGAAAAATCTCCTAATAATTAAAGCTTTCCCAAAGTAAAACAAGCTGCCTCAAGGAGGTTGGAGGAGTAGTGGTTTCTCTTTCACTGTAGAACTTCAAGCAGAGGCGGGATAGCCATTTATTGATATTGTAGAAGAGATTATTGGCTACAGGTTGGGCAAGATAGTTTCTGAGGTCCTTTCCAGCTCTAAGGTTCTGTGATTAAGTTGTTTAGTTTCATAATTTTGAAATGGTGGTGATGGTAGTGTGTGTCTGAAGGTATGTGACTTAAAGCCTTAGTGTTCTGGCAACCCTCTAAGACTAGGGATGGGGAACCTGCAGCCTTGAAGCCACCTGTGGCCTTCTAGGTCATTGGGTGCAGCCTTTTGACCAAGTCCAAGTTTTACAGAACAAATCCTTTTATTTAAGGGGATTTGTTCTGTGAAGTTTGGGTTTAGTCAAAGGGCCACACTTGAGGACCTAGAGAGCCATGTGTGGTCTTGAGGCTGCAGGTTCCCCACTCCTACTCTAAGACTATCCATAGCAGAGACAGTTATTGATCCCTATCAGTAGAGGGCTTTTCCTCAGTGCTGTCCTCTACAAGTTTAGGCCTTCACTTGCAATAAGACAATCCCTTCATACCTTCCTAAGACTCATTATCCTACTCACTGCAGCAGTTTTTCCAAACCTTTTCTTCCTTCCTCATACTTCTGTAGATCTCCCTCTTTCCACCCTCTCAGCTAAGAATTTTGCCTCATATTTCACTGAAAAAAAAATTGAAACCATTCACCGGGAGCTCCCTCTCCTCTGTTCCTCCTCATATCACAATACTCAGATGCCTTTAGCTACCATCATCTCCTTTATTCCTGTGTCTCATGAAGAGGTAGCCCTTCACCTTGCCAAGGACAATCCCTGTATGTGCACAAAGGATCCCATTCCATGTTGTCTTCTTTGGAAGATTGTCTACTCTCTCATCCCTATTCTTACTGATCTTTAGTCTCTTCCTATCTACTGGCTGCTTCCCTTCTGCCTACAAACACAAGCATGTCTCACCCACCCTCAAAAAACCTCCACTTGATCCATCCATCCCTATTAGCTATTATCCTACATCTCTCTTCCTGTTCATGGCTAATCTCCATGAGACCATCTTTTTAAAAAAATTTTATTTTTTAAAAATTAATTTATTTTAAACTTAAATACAAAACTTAAATATACAATAAGAAGAGAAAAAGAAATATAAACTTAAATATTAAAACTTAAATACAAAATTAAGGAAGAAAAAAATAACATTGCCATGCACAAAGCAGAATATAAGAGAGAATTCAAAATATACAGCAATAAATTTGCATTTCAAGAAAACCTACATAATAAATACTATGTATTGTGTTCAAGGACCATCTTTACTAAGTGCCTCCATTTCCATTTTTCTCATTTTCTTCTTAACTCTCTACAATCTGGTTTCTCATCTCACCATTCAACCGAAACCACTTTCTTTAAAGTTATCAATGATCTGGGGCAGCTAGGTAGCGCAGTGGAAAGAGCACCGGCCCTGAAGTCAGGAGGAACTGAGTTCAAAGCCAGCCTCAGACCAAACACTTGACACTTACTAGCTGTGTGACCCTGGGCAAGTCACCAGTTGCCTAAAAAATAGATAAAGTTATCAATGATCTCTTAAATACCAAATCGTACAGCCTTTTCTTGACCTCTCTACAGCCTTTGACATTGTCAGTCAATCTCTTCTTGACACTTTCTTCTCTCTAGGTTTTTAGGACACCACTATCTCCCTCTCTTCCTGCCTATTTGATCCCTCCTCAGTTGCCTTTGCTGAACTTCACCCAGGCTATACTATGAATCATGGTTGTCCCTCAAGGCTCTGTCCAGGGTCCTCTTCTCTATCTGGACAGTTTCACTTGATAATCTGTCCCATCAGCTCCCATGAATTCAATTATCTTCTCTATGAAGATGATTCTTGGGTTTATTTGTTCAATTCTAATCTCTCTCCTGATCTCCAGTCTCACATCTTCAACTGCCTATTGGACATCTCAAACTGGATATCTCATTAACATCTGAAACAGTATGTTCAAAATGGGATTAATTCTCTATATCCTCAAACCCTCTCTTCTTTCTAGCTTTCTTATTACATTGGAGGGCACCACCATACTTCTAGTGACCTAGATTTACAACATGTGTCATCCTCAACTCCTCTTTCTTCTCTCCGTCAATCAATTGAAAAGTCCTGTCATTTCTACCTTAGTAGCATTTCTTGTATACTCCTCCTCTTCTTTGACACTGCCACCACCCTGGTCCAGGCCCTCATCACTTAATGCTTAGATTATTGCAGTAACCTGCTGGTTGGCTTTCATCTAGCCTAGTCGAAATGATCTTCCTAAAATGTAGATCTAAGTATATCACCACCTTCCATTAAGTAAACTCCAGTGGCTCTCTATTACCTTCAGGATCAATTATAAACTTCTCTGTTAAGCATTTTTTTTTTTTTGGCAATCGGGGTTAAGTGACTTGCCCAGGGTCACATAGCTAGTAAGTGTCTGATCTGTTTAATTTTTAAAGCCCTTTATTATAATTTGATCCCTTCCTACCTTTCCAGTCTTCTTACCTCCTAATCCTTTTTACTCACTCTGTCATCCAGTGACCCTGGCTTCTTTGCTATTTATTCCTCAAACAAGACACTTCACCTTTCAACACCATGCATTTTCACTGCCTGACCCCCCCATGCCTGGAATTCTCTTCTTCTTCATCTCTGCCTCTGACCTTCCCTGGTTACCTTCAAGTCTCATCCAAAGTCCTACCTTCTGCAAGAAGCTTCTTTTGCTCCTCCTTAATCATAGGCCCTTCCCTCTGAGACTATCCACCACATATCCTGTACGCATCTTGTTTGTATGGAGTTGTTTACGTGTTATCTTCCCCATTAGACTATGAGCTCCTTGAGAAAAGGGACTGAGGTTTTTTGGTTTGTTTGTTTTTTGTTTTTTCTTTTCTCTGTACCGCCTGGTGCTTAGCACAGTGCCTAACACATAGTAGGCGCTTAATAAATACTTGCTGTCTGGTTGATGGGAATTCTCTGTACTAGCAAAATCATAGGTCTACTCAATAAACAATAAATTATAAGGCCCTATCAATGTTATTGACTCAAAACCATCCCTTCCTCTCTGTTACCACAGTCACTATCCTGCTGAAGGCCAACACTTTCACTCTTCTAAACTATTAGAATAACCTCATTTCCATTCTTTTCCCTCCCACTCTCTTTTTTTAAAAGCTAAATTTTAAAAATAGAAAATGGAAAAGGCACACAAATGCTCTTCCAATGTTTTCTTATATTCATTACACAAACTTCTATTTGCAATAGTTGCCAGGAAATTTTAGAGGCATCATAACTTAAACTGGTAGATGTTATTTTTCTCTTGGTTTGCTAATGAAAAAATATATTCTAGCTAGGCCAGCTAATTTGGTGTACTCATGCTCACTAACTCATTCTACATGTTCTTTGCCCAAGGCATGTGAGGTCAAAGTATTGGGGTTTTACTTCCACTCTCCCACATTTCCTCTAATTCATCTTTTATGACACCGAGAATTGTCTTTGCCATGAATCTTATGTTTCATCTCTGCTCAAAAATCTTCACTAGCTGTCTGTTGTCCACCAAGTAAACATTACCAAGCATTCAGTAGGAGCTACCCTACCTTTCTCAAATTCCTACTTGCTGTATACTCTGTCATACCAAAACTCTTGGATCCCTAAATATTCATTGTGCCCTCAACTTTCCTCACTTTAACTCATGGTGCTCTCTGTACTCAGAAGGGCAGCTAGGTAGCACAGCAGATAGAGCATTGAGCCTGGGTCAGGAGGACCTGAGTTCAAATCTGCTCTCGGACCCTTATCAACCGTGTGATGCTGGGCAAGTCACTTAACCCTATATGCCTCAGTTCCTCATCTGTAAAATGAGCTGGAGGAAGAAATGACAAACCATTCTAGTATCTTTGCCAAGAAAACCCCAAATGGGGTCATGGAGTTGCATGCAACTAAGATGACTGGACAACACACTTAGAACCTCTCTCTTCCTCTTTTTACTTGAAGAACTCAAATGTCACCTTCTTTGCAAAACCTTTCCTGATCCCTCCCAGTCCGTAACAACCTAAGCCCACATAGTCCTTTTTCCTTC